>NC_072440.2:101992187-102297500 GCF_028878055.3 Symphalangus syndactylus | reverse complement strand
TCGCTGTTGGTATTCTGGTAAATTCCTTCTCTCTGAATTATCTTATTTTTTCCCAAGTGGAGCTCCATCTCCTCAATTCTGTTTTGCATTTTTCAGTTAATGTTATTTCAAAAAGCATTTTCGGAAAATTCTTTGTAGCAGCTATTTTTAACAGCTGTGAAATATTAACTGTCCGTGACATAATCCAATTAACTGATTCTCTGTTGTTGGACATTTCGGTTATTTTCAAGTTCTAACTAATCCTGCAATAAGCATCTTGTTCTCCCGTGTTCTGGTTACTCTCTTAAGTTAGATTCCAAGAAATGGGATAATTGTTTCCAAAGATATTTGGGAGCATCTGGGAAGTTCCTTATCTGTATTGCCAAATGCCTTTTCTAGAAGGTTGTACAAATTTACACTCCCACTACACGCACTCTCTTATGTTGTAATACATGTTTACATGCCTTTTTCCCCACAAATTATGCCCTATCCACCTTCCTGTCCCCGGTGCCTGCACAGGCAGCTGCCCAGCGGCATCCCTTGCATCACACATGCCCATACTTGCACCATACGTGACCGTACTTCCACAGAGGAGAAGGAATATCCAGGGTCAGGGGGAACATCCCTGACAGACACTCCAGGAACCAAGATGTGGACAAGTGTGGATGGACACGTGGGTCTCTGGACTCTTTCTAAAACACCTGGCATGGAGATGAGATGGCCGTCAGAGACCTGTCAGTTCTGCTTTCTCGCTTGGCAGCAGGGAAGCTGAGATCTAGGTGGGGCAAGTGGGTTCCACACGGCACAGTTCGTCCATGTCAGTGCAGTGCCTGCTTCTCAGGGTTTGGCCAAGCCTGGGTCTTGCAGCCTCAGCTCCCAGCAGGACCTGCCCAGCCAGGGTCCTCAACCCTAGGCTGACATCTTGGCCTCACTGGCATCACAGCTCAGCCCTCACCCTGCGACTCTGTGCACGTGAGGAGAGGGAGATAAGAGCTGGAGGCCAGACCTCCTAAGAGGAAGGAAAACGATGTGGACTTGGGGGAGGAAGGATCTGCCTTCCCTTTCTTCAGCGAGAGTTTCCTCTTCTCATAGTACAGGGAGGACCTCAAGATGGCTGTCTCCCACTTTAGAGATGCTGTGTCCCAGCAAAGGGGCACCTAGAACAGGAATTCTCAACCTCCCAGGATAACGGGTGGCCACTGAGAAGCTGGGAGACCTGGGGCAAGCGTCTCGGGCTTTCCTCAGCCGCTCCACCTGGGAACTGGGACTGGCAGGACCGCCTCTCGAGGCTGCTGTGAGCGTCCAATTAGACCACGCGGGTGGGCGAGGGGCTTGTGCCTTGCCCCAAGGGGGAGCTCAACACACACCTTTATATAGGACACATTCAAGGAGGCCAGGCTCACCAGGCCACACTGTGAGGCCTATTTTTTGGAGGGACGGGGGCGTCGGGGGACAGGGTCTCACTCTGTCACTCAAGCTGGAGTGCAGCGGTGCAATCATAGCTCACTACAGCCCCAGCCTCCTGGGCTCAAGCAACCCTCCCACCTCCCGAGTAGCTGGGACTGCAGGCATGCGCTACCGTGCTTGGCTAATTTTTTAAATTTTTCGTAGAGACAGGCTGTCCTCACTATGTTGCCCAGGCTGGTCTCAAACTCCTGGCCTCAAGTGGTCCTCCAACTTTGGCCTCCTTAAATCCTGGGATTCCAGGGATGCGCCACCCCACCCAGCTGGAAGACTGCTGCCTTGATGGCACCTAGTGAATCCCCCGCTATTGATGATCTTCCACAGTCCCCTCCCACACCAAATCTGGACAGGCCTTGAGACCCATTTGGCGGATAGAATGTAGGGGAGGCCTGGCAGCTTCCGGGTCTCTGGGAAGCTGCCACGCTGTGAGGAGGTCAGGCCATCCTACTGGCGGGAAAAGCCACGCGCACAGCTGCAAGAGTGACCTTCCTCAATACCACATGGAGCAGAAGAACCACCCCAGTGACACGCAGACTCGTGAGGAGGAATCAATCACCGTCATCTTAAGCCACTAAGTTTTTTTTTTGAGACGGAGTCTCGCTCTGTCACCCAGGCTGGAATGCAGTGGCGTGATCTCGGCTCACTGCAACCTCTGCCTCCTGGGTTCAAGCCATTCTTCTGCCTCAGTCTCCCAGGTAGCTGGGATTACAGGCACCCACCACCACACGCCTGGCTAATTTTTGAATTTTTAGCAGAGATGGGGTTTCACCATGTTGGCCAGGCTAGTCTCGAACTCCTGACCTCAGGCCATCCACCCACCTCAGCCTCCCAAAGTGCTGGGATTATAGGCGTGAGCCACTGCACCCGGCGAAGCCACTAAGTTTTGAGGTGGGCTGTTACTCAGTAATCGATACCTGAACCTGGCTGGGCGCTGAGGCTCACACCTGTAATCCCAGCACTTTGGGAGGCTGAGGCAGGCGGATCACAAGGTCAGGAGATCAAGACCATCCTGGCTAACATGGTGAAACCCCATCTCTACTAAAAATACAGAACATTAGTCGAGCGTGGTGGCGGACGCCTGTAGTCCCAGCTACTCAGGAGGCTGAGGCAGGAGAATGGCGTGAACCCAGGAGGCGGAGCTTGTAGTGAGCCGAGATCGCGCCACTGCACTCCAGCCTGGGGACAGAGCGAGACTCTCTCTCTCAAAAAAAAAAAAAAAGATACCTGAACCTCCCTCCTCCCCATCCCAGCCTTATCCTCTGGGTCTTCTCCTGTGGTGTGCTGGTAAATGTTTAAAAAGCAGCTCTCTGTAGGGGATTGAGGGGAGCTCATGTGAAGTGTTTGTCAACATCTGTGGTGTAAATATTCTCATCATGGCTGATTTCAAGCTGCCAACATGACGTGGCTGAACACGAGATTGAGGAGAAATGTGCACCATCCGTCCAGGAGCGGGCGAGCTGGATCCAGCACACTTGGGTTCTCCTCCCCTGACACGTGACAACCCTGCAGAGATTTGAGATCAGCAGCTCAGATTAGGTGATCAGAAGCGTTTTGTCACAGGGACACAGAGTTCTGGGCTGGCTCTTATCTTCAGGGCATCTGGTAGGGTGGAAAGGACTTCAAGTCATGCGCCAAGCCCACGTCCTATTCCCTGGGCCTGTTCCCTTCCCTTGAAGTGGTGGAGGCAGAGCTCGCGGCTGAAGAGCTGCAGGCGGCTCTCCCTCATGTCTGGGCATGAGAGGTCTGTGGAGGCAGCAGCCAGGCTGTGTCCAGGTAGCCCTGACGGCCACTGCACAAGAGCGGCGTCAGGTAGAGGGAGTCTGAGCACCCATCAGCTCAGCCCCAGGCTCCATCAGAGGCGGTGGAACAGGGCCTGAGGATGCCTCAGTCCTGGGCCTTAGGGGCAGGCCTTCCAGGTGAAGCCCTGGGGACCAGGTAGCCCTGCCCAGAAGCCCCGGACCCCACCTCAGCCGCCCCGGGCCCCACCTCAGCCGCCCCAGGAAGCCAAGCGGATGAGGGACCAAGTCGGGAAATGGTGGATGAGGCTGGTGGCTCCTGGAAACGCCGGTCACCAGGGCGGCAGCACGGGTCCTCACCCCTACCTGCCAGGACTTCAGCAGCTCTCAGCCCCTAGGCATGATAGTTAGTTTCTTGGGTCAACCAAATAGTCATCTAGGGGTTGCTGTGAAGGTGTTCTGTCGGTATGTCACATCTGCAGTCAGCTGACTGGAGTGAAAGGCCATTACTCTCAATCATGTGGCAGGGGTGGGGGTGGGAAGCCTTGCGCAACCAGTGGAATGCCTTACGAGCAGAGCTGGGGTTTCCCTGAGGACAAAGAGATTTTACCTGTGGACTATAGCATCGCCTACTGTCCGAGAGGCCCAGGTGCCGCCTGCCCTATGGATTTCTGCCTTGCTCAGCCAGCCCCCACCTTGTCTGTGCCAATTTTTAACAATAAATCTCTCCCTCCCTCCTTTCCTTTCTCTGTCTCATCCCCTCCATGTATATGTAATATCTCTTATGTATCTCGTAGAGAGATTTATTGCGAGGAACTGGCTATACAACACATGTACATGCATATCCACGTGTAAACATGTGCACACACACGCACCACACACGCACAGACACCACACCCCTACCCTGTAGGTTCCTTTCTCTGCTGGGCCCTGCTTGCTCCACCAGGGGTGCTGAGCCCCTGTGTCACCAGTGGAGGTCTCGGCAGCACAAGTCCCCAGGCACAGCCCCTCAGCGCCCTGCCCTCGGCTGTGGCTCCAGGGGTGAAGTAGGACCTCGGGGTGTAAAGGCCAGCGCCACGGTTCCTATGGGATGTGCTGTGGGAACCCTTATCTTCACGAACATGTGAACCGTGCCCCCAGTCCTTTCTGTTTCCTTGAGGGAGGCCTTGGCTTCTGGAGCCCAGAGTTGGAAAGTGCCCGGACCTCCTGTGCAGGCTGCCCCACCTGGCTCTCCCCGGCTGTGGGTCCAGGACCTCCATCCTGAGGTGGGGCAGGGAGGCTTGAGACTTGGGGAGGAGAGGGGAGATGCTGGGAGCTGGGAGAGTGTGTGTCCCCAAAACCAGCTCCTGGGGCCTGTGGGCTGTGGCCCAGGAGGAGGGGCAGAGGGCTCGGGGGCGGGGGGGTGGCTGGAGCAGTCCTGCAGCAGAGTTATGGAGACACCAACTGGCTGGTTTGGGGGCAGATAGACGGGACATAGGGGTGAAGTGGCAGCAAGGGGTACCTCTTTCCGCCCTGACATCTTGACGGATGCTGAGAGGGTGTGGCTTTGAATTTCAGGAGCCCTGATGGTGAGACCCCAGCAAAGGTCTCATTGGGACTGGGGCTGTAAGGCTTAGACACTCAGGCTTCTACAGACTTTGTGACCTTGGTTGCCTGGTTCCAGAGTCCTCCACTGTGAAAGGGAGGACTCTTCCGGGCCCGACTCTGTCCCTGGGTATCGAGACACAGGGTCTGGGCGAGGACCTCAGAGCCAGGCACTCGGTGTAGTCACAGTGTGGGGATGCTGCTGCTGTTGCTCTGTTCTTAAACATTTATTTTATTGTAGTTCTGATCCCAGGCTGCTGTTGGGCAGTGAACAGACGGCACTGGATTCAGAGTCGGACAAACCTGGGTTCAAGTCCAATCTGCCTCTCAAGCTGTGTGGTCTTTAGCAAGTCACTTCTTCCCCTTGGGCCTCAGTTTCCTCATTTGCCATCTCACCCTTCACAGCATTGATGTTTGGATTAATGGGATGAGGCAGGTGAAAGCACTGTAAATGCCACCCAGGCACGGAGCTTTCATGGGACAGTTGAAACGCAGGTGAAATGAAAGTCAGCGTCCTGTTGTCCTCTGACCTTAAATTATTAAAGAGAATTGGGCTGGACGCGGTGGCTCACGGCTATAATCCTAGCACTTTGGGAGGCTGAGGTGGGCAGATCACTTGAGGTCAGGAGTTCGAGACCAGCCTGGCCAATGTGGTGAAACCCTGTCTCTACTACAAATAAAAAATGAGTCGGATGTGATGGCGCATGCCTGTAATCTCAGCTATTCAGAGGCTGAGGCAGGAGAATCCCTTGAACCCGGGAGGCGGAGGTTGCAGTGAGCTGAGAATGAGCCACTGCACTCTAGACTGGGTGACAGAGCAAGACTCCATCTTCAAAAAAATAAAAAATTAAAAAAAGAATCGGTGTGTGTGTGCACACACGTGCACTTGAGTGCATGCATAAACATGACAGGTGTGTCATGGGAACACATATGGGCTGGCTTTGACATTTGCCATTAAAAGCATGATCCTGATTAACAACCCAACAAAAACAAATTGGCAAAAGAATCCATCAGACACTTCACAAAGGAAGATACTGTATACAGAAGGCCAAAATCAGCATGCGAAAAGCGTTCCGCTTCATTAGTCGTCAGGGAAACACAAATGAAACCCACAATCATAAGCCACTTCGGCCCCCCAGGACAGAGAAAATGACAGCCTGGTGCAGCAACGTCGCATGCTGGAGAGGAGTGGGGCAGCCGAGGCTCTTGCACACCGCCATCGGGAGTGCAAGATGGTGGAGCTGCTGTGAAACAACAGTGTGGTGGCTTCTTCTAAAATTAAGAATGGCCCAGCAATTCCGCGCCTATGTTTTACCCAAGAGAAATGAAAGCACATGTCCACACAAAGACTTGAACATGAATCTTCATGGCAGCTTTATTCCTAAACATCAGAAACTGGAAGCAACCCAAGTGTGCACAAACAGATGAGTGGATAAACAAACACAGCATCAGGCAGGTGACAATGAGGGTGGCTCATGGGCCCATGGGAGTGTTAGAGGAGCGCCTGCTTACCAGGCCCCTGGTTTAACAAAATAGCACTAGAGTGAGGGCCCTGGGCACAGTGGGTGACGCCTGTAACCCCAGCACATTGGGAGGCTGAGGCAGGAGGATTGCTTGAGCCCAGGAGTTTGAGACCAGCCCTGACAACATAGTGAGACCCCATCTCTATGCACACACAAAAATTAGCTGGGCATGGTGGCGTGCACCTGTAGTCCCAGCTACTTGAGAGGCTGAGGTGGGAGGATTGCTTTAGCCTGGACACTGTGTGCCACTGCAATCAAGCCTGGGCGACAGAGCAAAACCCTGATTCAAAAAAAAAAAACCCAAAAAACAAAAAAACAACTGTGGTACATCCCTACAGTACTATTCAGCAAAACCACATAAACATAAAACAAGAAAGACAGAATTACTGGTACATCCATCAACATGGATTCATCCCAAAAACATGATGCTGAGCCACGCCGCCCCCCCCCCCACCAAAAAAAACA
This sequence comes from Symphalangus syndactylus, assembly GCF_028878055.3. Lineage (NCBI taxonomy): Eukaryota > Metazoa > Chordata > Mammalia > Primates > Hylobatidae > Symphalangus > Symphalangus syndactylus. Next base: position 102,290,749 of record NC_072440.2, on the reverse strand, counting down.
AAATAAACAGACACAGAAGAGTACAAATTGTATAATTCCATTTCTGTGACCTTCTATAATGACAAAAGAGCAGATTTGTGGCTGCCAGTAATTCCAGGGGAGAATTCACTGCAAAGGGGCACAAGAAACAGGATGAAACTGTAATCCCAGCACCCTGGGAGGCCGAGTGGGCGGATCACAAGGTCAGGAGATCGAATCCATCCTGGCTAACATGGTGAAACCCCGTCTCTACTAAAAATACAAAAACAAAATTAGCCGGGCGTGGTGGCGGGCGCCTGTAGTCCCAGCTACTCGGGAGGCTGAGGCGGAGAATGGCGTGAACCCGGGAGGCGGAGCTTGCAGTGAGCCGAGATTGCGGCACTGCACTCCAGCCTGGGCGACAGAGCGAGACCTCGTCTCAAAAAAAAAAAAAAAAAAAAAAAGAAAGAAAAAGGAAAATGTTCTGGGCCATGAATACGGTGGCAGCGTCACGGGTGTGGATAGCTGTCAACACTCATCGAATTGTCCACTCTAATTGAATGTAGCCTCTTGAACATAAGTTCTATCTTCGTAAAGCTGGTTTTCTAAGCATGATAGCTGAAAGGATGGTGCCAGCCTCCACTCCCTTTCCCAGTGGGAACCATACCCTTTCCCAAGATGTGCTTATGGTTTCCCAGGGGGGTGCTCCTGTTGCCGGAAAAGAGGTTCCGGATCCAGACCCGAAGAGAGGATTCTTGGATCTTATATACGAAAGAATTGAAGGCAAGTCAGAGAGCACAGTGAAAGAGGCGAGTTTTACTGGAAACGACTCTGTTACAGAGTGGGGCAGCCTCGGGAAGAAGGAGGAGGAATGCACTGTCCTTTGTTAGTGTCGCTGCTTATAAGAAACTCTGAGGAGGCTGGGCACAGTGGCTCATGCCTGTAATCCCAACACTTTGGGAGGCCAAGGCGGGCGGATCACCTGAGGTCAGGAGTTTGAGACCAGCCTGACCAACATGGTGAAATCTGCTCTCTACTAAAAATAAAAAATAAAAAAAATAAAAAAAAATTTAACCGGGCATTGTGGCGCATGCCTGTAATCCCAGCTACTCGTGAGGCTGAGGCAGGAGAATCGCTTGAACCCAGGAGGCAGAGGTTGCGGTGAGCTGAGATTGCACCACTGCACTCCAGCCTGGGTGACAGAGCGAAACTCTGTCTCAAAAAAAAAAAAAAGAAACTCTAAGGAGTGGTAATGAAACTTGGAATGTGCAGATGTGCTCACTAAAGGCGGGGCTATTGGTGTTATCGATGACCATTAATCCTTCAACCTAAGCTTGCTCATCGATGTTATCTTGAAGTAAAGAGGGCTGTATTCTCCAGGCATGTGGGCATTCTGCAGGCGTGGTGGGAGACGATATTTTCTTGTTTTAATTGGTGGTCAGCTTAGAACGTGGCTATTTTCAGACCTTGAATATTCTTGAGTGCCTAGCTACTCAATTCAAGATGGAGTCACTCTAGTCATGTTTTATTAAACCAGGGGCCTGGTAAGCAGGGGTTCCTCTAACACCCCCATGTGCCCATGAGCCACCCTCATTGTCACCTACCTGATGCTGCCTTTGGGGAAGGCCACAGAGAAGGCTCCAAGCCCAACGAGGGAGTCCGCTGCGGATTTCAGACCCGGCCATATCCAGGGCCTCAGGCAAGCCATCAGGTCACTGTCTCTGCTTCTCCCGTGGTTTTGGCTTCAATCTCTCCTGCTGCTGAGAGATACTCGCCATGTCTGCTAGACCTACAGCCCTGGCAGGCCCAGGGACATCTTGCAGCCTGGGAAGGAAGAGGCTGTGACTCCTGCCAGCCCCAGCAGCAGTCCTGGGAGAGTCCCTGTGGGTCTGGCTATATCCCATGCCCACCCTTCAGCCACACTGTGTCCTGAGGAATGCAGAATTAGGACTGACCCACTTAGGCCACTGGTGGGAGACAGGAGTGGTCAGAGCTCAGTCCCATTTTTCCCATGAGGCCTTTCAGCCCTCAGATGAATTCGTGGATAGAAACAGATACGTGAGCGGAAGAGCTCCGTGCAACTTCCCTGCAGCCTCCAAACCCCGAGGACCCGTGGGGAAGGGAGGAGAGCTCCAGACGCTTCCCAGAGCCAAGAGAGCCAGGCTTGTGTGTGGGTCTGTGTATAACGTCTTCTCAGGTCTCCGTGGATATGAAGGGCTGTGTACACAAATAAACGGGAGGAGGCCCCTGTCGTAGGCAGAATTCCAAGATAATCTCATGATCTCAGACCCTGTGTAAGCCCCTCCACTTGAGCATGGGTGGGACTTGTGCCTTGCTTCTAGCCAACAAGATATGCCACAGAGATGTCACTCGGTGGCCACACTGCTTAGCTGGAGCGTGTCTCCTGTGGCCTGGAAGAAGTGAGCTGAGGTTGCACTGCCCACGGAGAGGGCCATGTGGCAGACCTAGGGGTGGCCTCCAGCCCACAGCCACAGGGAAAGGACAGATTCCTCCCAGGGCAGCTTCCAGATGAGAACACAGGCAACGAATGGATCCGCAGCCAGCTATAAGGCTTCCAGTAGCAGGCTCTAGGCCAGGCCCAGGCTCCTGCCCCACAGAAGCTGTGAAATCAGAAATGGGTGTTGTTTTAAGCCACTGAGTTTATGACAATTTGTTACACAGCATAGAAAACCAGTGTACCTCCATTTTTCCTTGTGGAATAGCTGCCATAGCCCCAAACTGGCCCCTAGTCCCAGTGTGGCGCCTGCTCAGCCCCTCGCCATGGTCCACTTCAGAAGTAGTGTCCTAAAATGCAAAGGGATTGCCTTGGTTCTCCAGCTAAAGCCCACGAGTGCCTCCTCTTGGTTCTCTGAATAAAATGCAAATGCAAACTCTTTAGCAAGGCCATAGGAATGGGCCTTGGCCCTACTCACTGTCTCTGTAGGGCTGGGGTGGGAGAGGTAAACTCCCCCCAGGCCCCTCATGCTCCAGGCCCTCCTGATCCATGCATTTTTCCTCTGGATCTCTGTTCCCTCCTCCCCTCCAACACACATGCAAACACACCCCTTCTCCCCTCCCTTTCCCCTTCCTCTTTAATGCTCAGCTCAAATGTGGCCAGGAGGCAGGGTTCCGGCCCTAGGGGCTGGATGAGGTGTCCGTCTGCCTCAGGCTCCCCTCGCCATGCAGTTCCTCTGGCCTGGCCCCATTGCCTGGTCACATGACTGCCCACCCTCGGATGGTATACTGGGGGTGGCAGCAAAACCTCAGCGTCTCCCAGGACCAGCTCGGCCCGAGCCCTCAGTGAGGGTCTGTTGAAATGAAATCATGAAAAGCATAGGGGGTAGGGGTCATTTCACCCTTTCCTGTCCTCTGAATGAGGAGCAGGCGTGAAACATAAGCAGGGCAGTCTTGGGAACAGATGCTCCCCAGCCCCCTGGTCTGGACCACCTGGGCACCTGGAACCCAGCTGCCATTTGCTGGAACCCAGGGAGGTGGGTTGACGCCCACATGGGCTGTTTTATTTGCTTGCCACCCCCTTGCCAGCATACTGACAACACCCTGTCATTCCAGAGAGGGAACCAAGGCTGGGGCCTGCCCCCACACACACACTGGCTGCTGAGACAATCGGCCTGGGTGTGTCCCTCTGCAGGGGAAGTGGTGGCCCGGCCCACTCTGAGGGCCAGGGAGGGGTTTTCCCCAGGGTGGGAGCTTCTTGCTCCCTGGATACTAGATAAAGCCCTCCATGAGCCCCTGTGAAACAAGGGGCGCCTGGCAGTCCCTTTCCACCTGTCTCCACCCAGAGGAAGGCGCAGGGACTGAGACACCCTCATCTCCTCCCTTCCTGCCCCGCCGCTGGAGCTTTGTAAGCTGGAGCCAGGAAGCCGGAGTGTGGGGAACTTGAAAGATCTGCAGCCCCTGCTCTGACACCGCTGAGCAGGAAACTGCGTGCGTCCAAAAGCAGCCCCAAGGCCTTGTAGGACAGTGGACAGTTTGCTCTCCCGGCTGAGGCTGCCCACCCCAGGGTTCTGGCGGTGCCTCATCTGCCCCCGGAGACCCCAGCCCCTGTCCCTGCCAAGCTTTCCAGGGTCCCCCCATGCTGGGGTGACAGAGGCAGTTCCCCAAGAATGAGGTACCCCAGCTGTCCCGTCCTCCTATAGGCATAAAACAACCCCCACGCCTGCCACACACACACAAGCTGTGTCTGCTTTTGGCCCAGTCAAGCCAAAAACTCCCCTGCTCTGGGTGGGGATTGTTGACTGACTGTAAGTGCCACGTTTGTGCAGCATAATCTCTAATTCTCGAAACAACTCAGCCTGGAGCGTCTTATTATTATTATTCCCATTTTATCTTTTTTTTCCATTTCTCCTAGCCTTGTAATTATTACTCCCATTTTATAGTTGAGGAAACTGAGGCTTCACAATGTTTGGTGGCTCCTGGAGAGCTCATAAAGCCAACGAGCTACAGCTGCAAGTGTGGGCTGGGTGATGACTCCCAGGATGCAAAAAGCCTGGCGCAGTGGAATAGGTTTGCCACGGAATACACTCGTGAGCAGAAAACATTCCAAACCCAAACCAGAGAGAGTGCGTGTGCATGTGTGTGTACTTTACACACCCAAGAAAGCCCAGCCCTGATCGCCTGCCTTAGGAGGTAGGAGGATGCGAGGGACTGAGAGTCCATGTCCCCCTAGACACATACGTTGAAACCCTCATCCCAGTGTCACGGTATTAGGAGGTGGGGCCTTTGGGAGGTAATTAGGTTGTGCCGGGGGAGCCGTCGTGATGGAATCACTGCCCTTACCAGAGGCCAGAGGGCCGGTGCCTCCCCGCTGTCACGTGAGGACATGATGAGAAGGCAGCCATCTGCAAGCCGGAAGACAGCCCCTGCCTGAATCCGAACATGCTGGCGCCTGATCTTGGATTTCCAACCTCCGGAACTGTGAGAAATCAATGTCGGTTGTTGAGAAGCACCCAGTTTATGGTGTTTTGAGACAGCTGACTGGACTAAGGCAGAATGAAAGAGGGGAGGACTCACTTGTTTCTTCACAGGATTAAAGAGGTGAGCAGGTGGATGGAAATAAGAAGGGGAAGGAGGGAAAAGGGGGAGGGGGAGACAGACAGGGCAAAGGAGAGGAGAAAAATGGACTCTCTTTTTATGTACTTTTCTGTATTTCTGTTTTCTGTAATAAGGATGAGCTGCTTTTGCAATAATAATATTACAATTTATTTAAAGCACTACATAAAAATATTAAACAAATCTTCCACTGTGCCAGTCACAAAAGCATTACTTAATGCTCACGCCTGTAATCCCAGCACCCGGCCAACATGGTGAAACCCCATCTCTACTAAAAATACAAAAATAAAAAATAAAAAAATTAGCCAGGCATGGTGGCACGCACCTGTAATCCCAGCTGCTCAGGAGGTTGAGGCAGGAGAATCGCTTGGATATGAGAGGCAGAGGTTGCAGTGAGCTGAGATGGTGCCATTGTACTCCAGCCTGGGCGACAGAGTGACACTCGGTCTCAAAAAAAAAAAAAAATCTAAATAGGGGATTCCCTCCTCCCCCCACCACAATCCACTAACACACGACGATGCAGGCCACACACTCACTAGGAAGGCAAGGCTTGGGGCAGAGGCGGCAGGGGCAGCGGGCAGAGAGGGCTTCACCTGGGTCAGCTGTGTGAGCAAGACTTGGGCAAGCTCTTTAGCCCCCACCCCCCCCACACTCAACCCCCTCTGTAAAATAGGCTGAGGATACCTACAAGTCTGTGTGAAAACTAAATGAGAGACTGGGTACGTGTGTATGCAACAGTGTCTGGCACACCGTGTTTGATAAATAGTGGCTAACATGATTAACTGTGTGTTCACATTATGTGAATATTCTTAATATTGCTCCTGGTCCTAATACTAAGAATGATAAATTAGGAGCATTTTGTTAATCAAGCCCCAAGCTTTGTTAGCCTTCACAAGCAGATTGATCCTTTACACAGTTTTTTAAGCCCCAAATTTCCAAGTGATGTTTATCGCCTTGCTGTCCCTCCCCGCCAAGCTCTTGTTTTTGGGGTTTTTTTTTTTTTTTTTTTTTTTGAGAAGAAATCTCGCTCTATCGCCTAGGGTGGAGTGCAGTGGCACGATCTCAGCTCACTGAAACCTCCACCTCCCAGGTTCAAGCGATTCTCCTGCCTTGGCTAGGATTACAGGTGCCCGCCACCATGCCAAGCTAATTTTTGTATTTTCAGTAGAGACGGGGTTTCACCATGTTGGCCAGGCTGGTTTCAAACTCCTGACCTCAAGTGATCTGCCTGCCTCGGCCTCCCAAAGTGCTGGGATTACAGCCGTGAGCCACCACGCCCAGCCCCCTGCCACTCTTGTATTTTAATGAGCAGTTAGCAGGTGTTCCATCCAAGGGGGCCTCACCCAGGTGCCAGAAGGAGCACAGGGCCTAGGTTTGTGCAGGCACCAGCTGCAGACTAGCCACAGGGCTCTCCCATCCTAGGCCCCTCTGGGACATGCTGGGCACGCCCCGAAGGTTAGCCTGCCATCAATGGCCCAGTAAGCTGGGTTTTGGAGCTCACTTTTAAGGAGCTGTTTATACTCGGTGAGACAGGAGCAGCATGACATGCACCCAGAACCTCCTGCCCTTGGCCCCACACCGCCCTCCCCACTCTCTCCACCCTCCCCACACTGGCTGGTCCCGCTGCCCACTCCTCAGAGACTCACCCCCGGCTGCCTTTTTGTGTCTGGCCAGGTGCATTAGAGGTCCACCTTTCAGGATGCACCCTTTTACCCCCTACGCCATGTGCTGACCCCAAAATCCTGGGGTGCAGAGCCAGACAGTGGTGAACACACGCTGGCAGCCCAGATGTGTGCAGCCCCAGAGCTCTTCCCATCCTCCCGCATGCGTGTGGATAGCATGCCTGGGACAGATGCTGGCCCCCAGCCCCACGGTGTGAGGCTCTCTCAGAATACCTGGGTCCTGAGGAGGCCTCAGCCACCACTGCCTGTGGGACTGGCCAAGCCGCTCAGCCTCTCTTAAGCCTGCACTCACCTGCAGATAATGATCCCTGCCGGGTGATCATGAGGGGATGGCAAAAGAGAAAGTGCCTGGTAAATGTGTGTGTAAAAGATTGGCATAGCAGCCCAGTGTGTGCCAGGCTCCTAACCCAGGAAGCCTTAGACAGTGGAGGCCAGGCTCTGAGAGCAGATGAAACCAGGGTTTAGAGATTCCACCTGGGAGCAGGGTCAAGCTGCCCTCTGGTGCCCCATGGTCGCTGCCCGGGTCAGAGACACCCCACCTTCCCCCTTGAAAGCGCTTTCTCCCACAGGGCAAATGCTTCCACAGCCCCAGTGGTCATGCTACCCTGCAGCCACTATAGCCCCTCAGGCCTCCTCCTTTTCACTTTTTTAAAACATTGTGTGATTTTTAAATTTGTTGTAGAGACAGGGTCTTGCTATATTGTCCAGGCTGCTCTTGAACTCCTGGGCTCAAGTGATCCTTCAGCCTTGGCCTCCCAAAGTGCTGGGATTACAAGCGTAAGTCACCACACCCAGCCCCAGGCCTCCTCCTGAGCCAAGAGGCTGGGGCCTCCAGGTACCAGCAGGGCCAGAGGCCTCAGGAAGCCCCCAGTAAAGGAGCTCCCAGAGCAAACAAGGTGACCAGCATGCAGCACACAGGCGGGGAGTGGGGCTGTGGGGCAGCCCCTGGGGAGGCTGCACAGAGGAGCTGTTTCCCACTGCCCCTTCCCAATGCCAGAGCTCATCAGGGCGGACACTGCTGCTGCCTGTGGGCAGGACAAGGTGAGGGGCACTTCCTGAGGAAGAGGGGCTTAGAGGGCCTCTCCCCGGACCCTGGGCCAGTCTCTGGGGCTGCCATCTCACAGACCCTTGATGTGGGGGCATGAGCTTCAGCGTGACTCCGTGGCAGGCCCCACATGCTTCATGAGCTGATCTGTGTGCTGAAAGGGAGACAGCAAGCCGGGCCTGAGCCCTAGCTTGAGGACTTCTGGGGCATGGCTTGGGGCAGATAACACAGGCAACTTTGGCAAGAAGTAAAGAGGGACTTCCTGGACACGGGGGCTGTTGCTCTGTACTAGAATGGGCTGCCAGGTGGTGTGTTCCAGTCGGGTGGCACTGATTCTCAAGGAGAATCGCTTGAACCCAGGAGGTGGAGGATGCAGTGAGCTGAGATTGCACCACTGCACTCTAGTCTGGGCGACAGAGTGAGACTGCGTCTCAGAAAGCAAACAGGCCAGACTCAGCAGCTCATGCCTGTAATCCCAGCACTTTGGGAGGCCGAGGCGGGCGGATCACCTGAGGTTGGGAGTTCAAGACCAGCCTGACCAACAGGGTGAAACCCCGTCTCTACTAAAAATACAAAATTAGCTGGGCGTGGTGGCACATGCCTGTAATCCCAGCTGCTCGGGAGGCTGAGGCAGGAGAATCGCTTGAACCCGGGAGGCGGAGGTTGTGGTGAGCCAAGATCGCGCCATTGCACTCCAGCCTGAGCAACAAAAGCAAAACTCCGTCTCAAACAAAAATTGCAAAAATAGTACACAGTACCATGTACCCTCTACCCAGTTCCCCCTCACGTTAAAGTCTCGTGTAACCATGGCACATTTGTCAAAACTATGAAATTAACATTGATTCAATACTATCACCAACTGCAGACTTTCTTTGGATTTCACCAGTTTTCCACTAATGCATTTTTACTATTTCCAGATCCAGTCCAGGGAGACCAGGGTGCATTTAGCCATCGTGCCTCATCCAATGTGAGATGGTTTCTCAGTTCTTTCTCAGTTTTCATGACCTTGACCCTTTTGAAAAGCTGTGACGAGGCATTTTGTGGGTGTTCCTCCATCTGGGTTTGTCGGATGTTTTTTTCATGATTAGACTGGAGTTGTGCATTTTGGGAAAGAATAACATGGCGATGAAGGGCCCTTCCCATCACGTCATATCAGGAGTAGGTGATTTCAACACAATTTATCACTGGTGACATTAACCTCTGTTTCTTGATTGAAATGATGAGTGCAAGGTTTCTCCACTGCAAAGCTGCTATCTCCCTTTCCATACTTTGTTAGAAATGTGTCACTAAGTCCAGTCCACACTCAAGGGGAGGAAAATTAAGCTCCATTTCCTGGAGGGGAGTTCTCTCCATATATTATTTGCAATTCTTCTGTACAGAACTGCACCTTTGCTTCCATTTGCTTATTTACAATGCATTTTCGTTACCTCCTGTCCCCTCCCTCCAAGCTGAGTGGCTAGGTGAGCTCCTCCCCTGGGCCGTGTGCTAAGGGAGAGCCCCATCCCTGTGCTTTCTCCTTGCATTTCGTGAACTATACCATAATCATTACTTTCCTTGTGAGCTTCCTTACCATGGGACAGTTTTTAAAAAGTTACGTATTGAGCAGTCACTGGCAGGCACCTTTGTCAAGTATTTTTATGAGCATGATATCATTTTACTCCCATGACATCCTGTGGTTATAGTTTCCATCCCCATTTTACAGATGAGAAAACAGGCTCAGAGAAGTCAAGCTACTGGTCCAAGGTCACACAGGAACCATGTCACACCCATCTCTCCCCAGTGCCCAGCCCAATGGCTGGCAGCATATCCAGCTTCAACAGGAACTTGCTTACTGAAGAGCAGCCCACACGTGAATGGGCATAAAAAAGCAAAACAGCAGACCCCCAGGTGGTTGTCCATCACTGCCTCTGGGAGTTGAGCCTACAGCCAGGGAGTTCAGCGAGTTCGGTCCGGGGCCTTGCCCCCTCCTGCCATGGCCCAACACCAGCAAGCAGAAAGAGGGGTCCTTCTTGTAGTAGAGCGACGGCTCCCACTTTTTCTTTTTTTTTAAAGATGGAGTCTCACTCTGTTGTCCAGGCTGGAGTGCGGGGGCGTGATCTTGGCTCACTGCAGCCTCCACCTCCTGGGTTCAAGCGATTCTCCCACCTCAGCCTCCCAAGCAGCTAGGATTACATGCGCACACTACCACACCCGGCTAATTTTACCCACTTTTTCAAGTTCCCACACAGCAGTGGTAAACTGGGGAGAGGGCAGCTAGGGTTAGTGAAAGGAATGATGATTCTGTCCAAAATGTGAGTGCCAGATGACTGCAGACAGGCGGACTGTGCCTCTCTCAGCTCCCCATGCCATGCAGAGTGGCCCAGAGTAACCCAAGGGGACCCAGCATGGATCTGTGAGTGACGCTGAGCCAGGAAGGTGTCCAGGGAGGGGCTGCAGACCAACCTGGGCACAAGGCCTCTTTCTAAGCCCACCCTGGTTAAGTGCTTTACCAGTTTCTCGGTGAGGATCAGCCTCAGCCTGCACTGGGCCTACTCAGTAAAGGTTTCCACGGTCTTTGGAGTTGGAGCCCCCAGTTTAGGGCAGAGACAAGTATAAGCTGACCAAGCAATAGAAGAGATGCCCACATGAGGACTCCTGGGAGGGGCACTGACTGCAGCCTGGGTGGCGGCTCCTGGGCAGAGGGGGAGATGCCGTGGCTACGGAACAGGCCAGCAGGAGGAGCCAATGGTGATGAGTGCCCTGGTGCCAGGAAAGCCCTTGGCAGAGGGCCTGGCCTGCCTGGGGGAGGGTGGTGACTCCTGGTTCCAATGTGCTCAGCTCTGAGCCAGAGGCTGGCCTGCCTCAGATTGGGCATTTCCTTGAAGTGGTTAAAATTCGTTTTTGTGCTGAGTCAGGAAGCTAGCCGGCTTGGGCCTCCCCGCCTCCAACCCTGAGTGGCACACAGTACCAGTCATCAGCCTGAGCAGAGACCTGGGTAAGTGCCCCCTGGCTCTGCCCAGGGGACAGGAATGACAGCAGCGTCCCAACAGATTCCTGCTCAGGCCCCACAGGGATCCACACCAAGTCACCCTGTGAGATGTTTCTCCACTGGTCACTCTGCCAGTGCCTTGAGCTCCTGGCCTGGCTGGCCCTGCTGCCCCATCTGCGCTGGTGCCAGCACTACGCTGGGTCACTGGGGAAGTCGGGCTGGCAACATACCCAGATGCAGTTGGCTGAGCAGATGGGCTGGGTAGCCACGAGGACCCTTGGAAGGCTGCCCTCCCAGGCCAGTCGGCAGTTTGTGCTGTTGCCCAGAGACATGCTGGCCTCCTGAGGCTTTCTTCTGGGGCGCTCCTGGGGTACTCTGTCCAAGAGGTGGCAGGGTGGCACTGCAGTGTGGTTCGGGGCGGGACTCAGCGTGAGTCTGGAGGCAGGGCGTCTAGTCATTCCTCTGCCCACGCTTTGAGTAACTGAGACAGGCTGCTTCTGTTCTCTGTGTCTCCATTTCCCTTTCTGTAAGATGCAGAGATTGGACTAAATCAGTGGTTCTCATCGCCGCGATTCCTGGACCAGTGGTGTCAACAACATCTGGGAACTTATTAGACATGCATATTTGGCTGGGCGCAGTGGCTCATGCCTGTAATCTCAGCACTTGGGGAAGCCGAGGCCAGCAGATCACCTGAGGTCAGGAGCTTGCGACCAGTCTGGCCAACATGGCGAAATCCCGTCTCTACTAAAAATACAAAAATTAGCTGGGCATGGTGGTGGGCGCTTGTAATCTCAGCTACTCAGGAGGCTGAGGCGAGAAAATTGCTTGAGTCCAGGAGGTGGAGGTTGCAGTGAACTGAGATCATGCCATTGCATTCCAGCTTGGGCGACAGAGCAAGACTCCGTCTCAAAAAAAAAAAAAAAAGATGCAGATTCACAGACCCCACGGAGACCTGCTCAGTCAGCAGCCAGCGGGTAGGCCCGGCAATCTGTGTTTTGATGCGCCTTCTGGGCTCATGCTGGAGAACCACTGGCCTGGACACTGGCCTAAGTTTCTTCCTAGGCTTATTTCAATTCACTGGGCACCCACCGCATAGGACGATCTTGTGCTAAGAGCTGGAGAATGCAAAGGTAGACGAGGTATGAAGCTAGTACCAAAAGGGCACCTCTGTTTCCTAGGTGGCTACCTCCTATCTGTCCTTAACACCCAGCTCAAATGATGTCTTCTTTGGGCACTGTCCCAGACCAGCCCTCCCACCAGTTCCTCAAACAGGAGCAGTCGGGTCCCACCTCTTCCCCGGACGCCTGTGCCAGCACGGCTCTTGGTATATAGGATGTACCATTGTTTGTGAGTCAGTTTCCTGCTGAACAGTAGGGATGGGAAGGGCCGAGGGTGGTTCCTGTTCCTCCACGGTCCCACAGCCCTGAGCACCAAGGGGTCCCATTCCCCACCATAGACTGTACTAGCCCAGCCTCTGCAAGGCCCCTGCCAAGTGCCCATGTCCTCAAAGAAGCTTTCAGGGCCCACTACACCTATATCCCCATTCTGGGGCTTTTCTTTGCCAAAAGTTGCAGATTGGGCCATGTAGCCCCTCTACTCTGAACCTAAAAGCCTAAGCCAATCTGGTTCTCCCTCTTGGGAGGTTTGAATACGTAACACACAGTGAGGTTGTAGCCCAGCCTGGAGACACAGAAAGAAGGCCGAGTGCAGCCACCGAGGCAGCCAGAGCCACGCAGCAGGAGGTGCGTCCAGCGCAGGGAGGGGTATGGCAGCCACAGCACGAACAAAGCGCACCGGCTTCCTCACCCTCCCTGGAGTGATGGGACTGAGCACCCCCTTTCGTGCCTTGTGGGAGCTGCCCACAGCCCCTGACTCTGGGCCGGCTTACAAGGACTCAGCATGTGCTCTTAGCAGCCCCTTTTCCAGGGGCAGGCAGTTGGGAGAAAGCAGCACTGGACCCGAGCTGGAGGGATGGATCCTGGGCCCTCCACTCACTGGCCAGCAATGATGGGCGAGTGGCTTCACCTCTCGTCCCTCAGTGGCTTCATCTATAAATGGGGCTGAAATCAGGGGATCAAAAGGCATGAAGAGCTAGCCCCTAGCACGACACTTGGCCTACTTTTGGTATTTAATAATGTCTTCTGACCTGGTCCTCCTTCGTACCTCAACCACATCAGACACAGCGTCATGATGATTTCTCCCCTGAGCAAAGTGGCTTTGTGTGAAGTTGCTAGGCCTGAGTTTCCCCATCTGTAAAATATGCAGGTCGACCTGGATGATCTGTGCCTCAGCTACCCCTACAGACCTCTCTGCGCACCACTGCGAGTGCCCCTAGCGGAGGGAGACAGGGGCCCTGGGGTGTTGGGAGGAATGGACACTCACTTCCAGTCAGGCATTGAACAGGTCAGTGGATTAGTGGGTCTGTGATTCATTCATCCATCCATTTTGTCAACCATTTGTTAGGTCATTTGTCAACTAGACAGCCAGCCCAGCAGCTGGTCAGCTCACAGCATGTTCTGGTCCTTGTACTGCTTCCAGCCCAGTAAGCTCAACCAAAGAGAAAGACAACAGAAGAATGAGAATAAACAAACTCCAACTGCCCACAACAACACACTGAGTGAAAGAAGCCAGACCCCAAACTGAACATACTCTATGATTTTCTTTGTATTATAAAAGTGTCACACACACACAAAAAGTGTCAATACATCCCAAACCAACCAACGGTGTCAGAAGCCATGATAAGGATTATCCTATGCAGGGGATCAGGGAAAGGGTAAGTAGTGACTGGAAGGCAGCTCAGGGGCTTTTGGGATTCTGATAATATTCTGTTTCTAAATCTGGGTGCTGGCGACACAGTGGGTTGGCTTAGTGAAAATTCATTGAATTGTACATTTAAGTTTTTGCACTTTCCTATATCTACGCTATGCTATACTTCAATAAAAATTTACCCCAAAAATAAATAAATAAAAGAAGATGAAAGAAAAGAAAAGAGGCCGGGCGCGGTGGCTCACGCTTGTAATCCCAGCACTTTGGGAGGCCGAGGCAGGCGGATCACGAGGTCAGGAGATCGAGACCACAGTGAAACCCCGTCTCTACTAAAAATACAAAAAATTTAGCCGGGCGTGGTGGCGGGCGCCTGTAGTCCCAGCTACTCGGAGAGGCTGAGGCAGGAGAATGGCGTGAACCCGGGAGGCGGAGCTTGCAGTGAGCCGAGATCGCGCCACTGCACTCCAGCCTGGGCGACAGAGTGAGACTCCGTCTCAAAAAAAAAAAAAAAAAAAAAAAAAGAAAAGAAAAGAAAGAAAAAGCAAGGAAATGCACAGAGCAGTTGACTCAGCAATTCCAGTTCTAAGAGCTGCTCACCTGTAGTTACCCTTACAGGTGGGCAAATGATGGAGGGGCATGATATTCCTGGAAAACTGGAAACCTAAACATCTTGGTTATTCAACCACAATGTTAAATAAACAACACATCCATATGATGGAATATTACCATTACAAAGTATTAGGTTGATCATTATGTACCAATTGGAATAAGCCCTAAGACTGAAGTCAGTAAGTGAGCCCAGGAGGTACAGAGCACTACCCTCTGCAGCAGCACGCGTGCATAGCCATAGGCTCTCTCTGGAAGGACACAGGAGAAAGTGGTGGCATTCTGGCCTGCAGGCCCACCACGCTCTCCCCTAGGGGATGTTATCTGTGGCCACATCCAGTTTGCCTGCCAGACCATGCTCTTCCCGAGGGTCTACGGAGCCTGGTGCCAGTGGTCTTAGTGAAGTCTCCAAGTGAATGATTCGCAATAATCTGTAGCTTACAAATCGCCATCCCTCTGACTGCGGGCATGGCCAGAATCAGGGGTTTGGCGACAACCACAGCCTGTCTGTCCATTTGGAAGATGGGCTAGATGTGAGCAGAACAGGGACTCATGGCTGAAGAGGGCACAGTTCCCACATGCACCTGCTGTCCAAGGAGCAGAAACAGACCCTGGGGCAAGAGAAGCCAGAGTGCCAGTTCAGGGAGAGCTGCTGCTGCCTTCTGTCCTGCAGGAAAGACGACTTGGCAAGGTCACACCGGCAAAACAAGGATTTGTATCCAGGTCTGACTCCAAAGCCCAGGCGTGCTGCCTTCTGCTGAGGCATCGGCCGTTTGAGGGTATCAGGGAGGGCTTTGCTGGGGAGTCATATGCAGTCCTTTTCTTTTTTTTTTTTTGAGACGGAGTTTCACTCTTGTAGCCCAGGCTGGTGTGCAATGGCATGACCTCGGCTCACTGCAACCTCTGCTTCCTGGGTTCAAGCGATTCTCCTGCCTCAGCCTCCCAAGTAGCTAGGATTACAGGCGCCCCCCCACCATGCCTGGCTAATTTTTTGTGTTTTTAGTGGAGATGGGGTTTCACCATGCTGACCAGGCTGGCCTCAAACTCCTGACCTCAGGTGATCTGTCTGCCTCGGCCTCCCAAAGTGCTGGGATTACAGGCGTTTGAGCCACCGCGCCCGGCTGTCTCATGCAGTTTTGAAAAGTCAAAGCAGACAAGAGTTGGCGTGTTCCACGCAGAAGGAATGCTGTCTAGAAACAGAAGAGAGTGGAGTGACCTTGAGAGTACAGGATTCTGTATTGGGTCAGTGGGGGCAGGAAGGCAGCAGGGAAAGCAATTTGGGAAACTGGTCAGAAATGATGCAGGAAGTGCTGGCTGGAGCCTGGCTACAAAGACTCATGGGTTCCTGGCTATGGAGCCTGATGTCAGTCCTATAACTGGTTGGATTCCAACTGACGGCTTGAATACAGGTTCAGCTCCATCTCTGCTTCCAGAAGATCATTTTGGCAGTGAGGTGAGGGCAGATTGTAGGGCGTCTGGCTGGAGAGAGGGAGACCTGTTGGGAGGCAGTGGCAACAATTCAGGCGAGCAGGTGGTGGCCAGGACAAGGACTGGCGTGGGTGACATAAGAGTTTGAGAGGAACTGAGAAGGAAGAAGGGCATGCTGTAATTGGCAGAAGAAAGCAACTGTGGGAAAGGGATGAGGTAAAGGTGACGCTCAGGTTTCTAGATCAAGGAACAGCGTCTCCAGTTGTACCCTTCACGGAGGCGAGAAATCCAGATTTGGCTGGAATCCGAGTTCAGCTTTTTGTTTTTTGAGACTGAGTCTCTGACATGCAGGCTGGAGTGCAGTGGTGCCATCTCGGCTCACTGCAATCTCTGCCTCCTGGGTTCAAGCGATTCTCCTGCCTTAGCCTCCTCTGAGTAGCTGAGATTACAGGCGCCTGCCACCGTGCCAGGCTAATTTTTGTATTTTTAGAAGAGACGGGGTTTCACCATGTTGGCCAGGCTGGTCTTGAACTCCTGACCTCAGGTGATCCGCCCGCCTCGGCCTCCCAAAGTGCTGGGATTACAGGCATGAGCCACCGCACCCGGCCCTGAGTTCAGTTTTTTTAAGGACACAATTAGAGGTGCTCACGGGATGTTCAAGCAGGGAGGCTGGTAGATACCTTCGATTCGCTCATTCACCTACGTGGACGAATTAGACAGCCAGGCTCCCTGGCCTTGGGAAAGTCCTGGTGGGGAGACAGATGACAAACAAATCACTGAAGTAATGGAAAAGGGACAGTTCAAGAAAAGTGTCGTGGAGGAAGAAAACCAGAGGGCCCACCAGAACGGGACTGGAAGTCGACCCCGAGGGTGCGTCCGCTAGAGGCGGCCTCTCTAGGTGGACTGCGGGTGAGTGTAAAGGGGGCATCTGGGGGAAAAGCATTCTAGGGAACAGCAAGTGCAAGGACCTGGAGACGGCAAAGGGGCTGGTGGGACAGGTGTCCAAGAGGAGGCCAAGGCTGTCTCTCGCGGGCGTGGGGAGAGGCATGGGGCTGGAGAGGGAGGGCCTGGGTCCCTGCAGGAGCTCACAAGCCACAGTGGGGAGAAGCGTTACGCTGAGTACAGTGGGAGCCACTGAAAGGGTTAAAGACCCCTGGGGGTGCTGAGTGGGAAGGGGCTCTGGGAGCTGGAGTGGACGCAGGGAGACCAGTTATAAGGCAAATGCAGGAGTCCAGGCAAAAGAGAATATTCCAGTCTGTATCTAAGACTTAACTCTGCACACACAGAACACTCTGCGCCCCTCTCAGAGCCTCCGGGGTCTTCGTGCGAGCAGTTTATCACGGTTCATTCGTCTTAAACCCTCTTACTATTTCAGCAAACACCCTCTCCTCAGCCGGGTCAACCCCTCTGCCCAACCCGAGTGGGCCCCGCAGGAGCAAGTGGGGACCAGAGTCCTGCTCAGGTGAGTGGTGGGGCCCGGCCTGTTCCCCTGAGACCAGGCTTCTCTCGCTCAGAGCAAAGCCCCGGGGTGCCGGGATTCTCTCTCTGCTCCCCCTCCCTGGATGTGAGCTTTTAAAAAAGGAGGATTCCTCACTGCGGCCTCTGCCCCTTGTACTGAGCGCCAACCCGCATCACATCTCAGCAAACGCGCGCGCAGTGGACAGACGGAGGGGTGGCTCCTCGCTGAGCTGAAGACTGCGGCGACGCAAATAAACAGAATGGTTCCTGCTCTCCACGAACCTGGCGCTGCAGCCGTGGGCAAACCACACCAAGAGACGCGAGCAACCGAAATATAGGGAGAAAAAAAAAGGTGCCCTGGACAGCGGGCTAGATGTCTCCTGCAGGCTCCAGGACTTCCCGGAGGGGGCGGCGTTTTCTCGGGGCCTGGGAAGAATAGGCGGGTTTCAGCGGGCGCCTTCTGGGTGACGACCCGTTTGGGCTTCCCCTGACCCCGTAACACAGCGGAAGAGGCTCAGAGACGCCAGAGGAGGAGCGTCAGCGGGACACTCAGGCCGAGAAGCTCTGACTCCCGGTGTCTGCAAAAATGACCGGATGCAGGAATGTCACCTAGAACCGACCAGCCTTCCGACCTCTCTGGTCAAGGACGCATTCCTAATAGACGAAGGGAGAGTGACAGAAGTTAAAAACAAACAAAAGCCGGGTTGAGGCCTCTAGGTGGGTCTCCGCTACCGATGGATTCAGCCGGTGGGGCTGCAGGAGGTTCCTATAAGCGCGGTCCCCTCTCCCCGCACCGAGTCCGGCCCCGACCCTGGGATTTCCCCAGGCGCAGCCGCCGCCGCCGCGCCGCCCCCTCCGCCCCGCGCGCCCCTGGCGCAGCTGCGACCTTTCCCTTACTTTCCAGGGCCTCAGGCCCCGCCCCTCGCTCCGACCAAAACACGTGCCGCGTCCCGTCCTGCCTGATCACGCCGCGGCCAGGCTCCGATCACGCGGCCCCCCGCGGCGCTCATTGGCCGGCCGGGCATGGGCCGGGCACGAATTGGCTGGCGGCGGCCGGCCCCGCCCCGGCGGGGGCGCGGTGTATTTTGGTTCGCTTCCGCGGCCGCCCCGCCCCTCCCGCGCCTCGAGGGCCGCGCCGGGGCAGAGCCGCGCGGGCGGGCGGGCGAGGCGCTTGCCGGCCGCAGGAGCTCCGGGTAGCCGTCGCCGCCGCCCGCAGCCCACGTGCGGCCGCTGCTGCACCCGAGCTCACGCCCCGCGGCCGCTTTGTTGCTCCCGGCCGGCCGGCACGATGCACACGCCGGACTTCGCGGGCCCAGACGACGCGCGCGCAGTAAGTGGTGGGGCTGCCGCGGCGGGACTACTCGTCTGAGCGAGGGGCGAGACGGAGAACGCGGTGCGGGGCTTGCGCGCCTGTGAAAGCGGGAGGTGGGGCGTGCGGGGCTTCGCTGCGGCCGCGCCGGTAGGGGCCTGGGCGGGCTCCGGAGCCGGACGGGGCGGCGGCCGCGCGGGGCGCGCCCGGGTCGGCGGGGGCGAGGAGGGGGCGTGTGCCCCGCGCAGCTTTGTCTTGCACTTCCTGGGCGGCCCCGCCCCGCTGGCCCCGCGGCTATTTCCAGCCATGACGTCACCCCGGTCCTGTGAGCCGGACGGCCGTTGGGCGGGGGAGCGGCTGGCGGGAACGCGGCACGCGGCCGTGGGGGCGAGGCAAGGGCTGCTGGCGGGAACGCGGCACGGTTCTGGGGGCGGGGCAAGGCTCGGGGGCGGGGCACGCGGCCGTGGGGCGGGATAAGAGCGGCTGGCGGTAGTGCCGCTCGGCCCTGGGGGCGGGGCAAGGTCTGGGGGCCGGGGCAACGACGGGAGGCGGGAACGCGGCACGCGAGCGTTGGGGGCCCTAAGCGTTGCGACTCGGGGGCTTCGGGGAGGTAGCCGTGGACGTGGGCCGAGCGCGGGCCTCCTGGTGTGCGGGCACTGTGGGCCGGGCGAGCCCTTTCCCGCCCGTGTGGTGAGCGGGCCTCGGCCCTCGGTTCTGTGACTTCACGGGGGGTTTCGTGACGCAGCCTGCGGGACAGAGGCTGGGGATTTGAGGTGGCCTCGTCTTGTTTGATCTCGGGGAACCGCGGCAGACGGAAAGCTTTGATACTTTGGTGCATGGCAGATTGAGAGGAAACGTGTATCTTCGTACAAAGTTTCCTTTCCTTTTTTTTTTTTTTTTTTTTGATACGGAGTCTCGCTCTATCGCCCAGGCCAGAGTGCAGTGGGCGCGCGATCTCGGCCCACTGTAACCTCCCTGGGAGGGAGGGATATTACTCTTCTCAGAGTAATATCACCCTCTCACCCCCGGGTTAGTTTTCTTTTGGAAGAGATAGCTCATTCCAGCCTCTTCCCTTCTCTTCCCCTCCAGATTAAAGAGACAGTGAGGGTCGGGTGCGCTGGCTCATGTCTGTAATCCCAGCACTTTGGGAGACCGAGGTGGGTGGATCACCTGAGGTCGGGGGTTCGATACCAGCTTGACCAACATGGCGAAAACCGCTCTCTACTAAAAATACAAAAATCAGCTGAGCGTGGTGGTGGGCGCCTGTAATCCCAGCTACTGGGGAGGCTGAGGCAGGAGAGTCGCTTGAACCTGGGAGGCAGAGGTTGTGGTGAGCCAAGATGGTGCCACTGCACTCCAGCCTGGGCAACAGAGCAAGACTCTGTCTCAAAAAAACGAAGCCGGGCGCCTGTAATTCCAGCACTATGGGAGGTCAAGGTGGGTGGATCGCCTGAGGTCAGGAGTTGGAGACCAGCCTGGCCAACGTGGTGAAACCCCGTCTCTACTAAAAATACAAAATTTTCTGGGCGTGGTGGCGGACGCCTCTCCCAGCTACTCTGGAGGCTGAGGCGGGAGAATCGCTTCAATCCGGGAGGTCAGGAGTTCAAGGCCAGCTTGACCAACATAGCAAAACTCTCTTTCTACTAAAAATACAAAAATTACCCAAGTGTGGTGGTGGGCACTGCAGTGAGCCGAGATTGTGCCACTGCACTCCAGCCTGGGCAACTGAGCGAGATTCCATCTCAAAAGAAAAAAAAAGAAGAAAAAAATACTGCAAAGAGATCCTTTCCGAGATCCTGGCAGGTTGGCTTCCTGTCACCACCTTTTAGCCTTGGGACAGTAACAGATGACATTTGCTCCGAATCTGTGGAGGGAATTGGTGGAACTGCTTGGAGTCCTGGAGGCCTAGGGGGAAGGCCCCAGAGTCTCTGAGAGCATCTGTAGGGACACTGCTTTGGCGGCTTTGCCGCCTCAGAGAGCCATGGTCAGGGCGCCGCGGCCACTGGCAGACCGACTAGATGGCCTCAGTGTTGGCTCCTCCTCCCTGGGCAGCTGCTTTACCCCAGCCACTGTTCGGCTTGAACCTCAGGAGTTAATTTTATTAATCATTTACCCAAGAAAAATACGAACTTAGTAGCCTTTTTTAAGAGTCAGGATTTTTGGTGGCAATGCTTGCCAGCTTAGTTCTATCTTTGAAATGTTGGCTTAAAAGCTGAATTGTCATGAGCATTCCTTGAACGTCTTTTACTACAGCTCGGTGTTTGTTGCTATGGAGTATTGCATGTGCATTACATGCATAGTGTAGGCTTCTGGTATGCATATCCACATGCCCATCATTGGTGGCCTCTGTATTTCCCCTGCACTGAGAAGCCGTTGTGTTGTGTCGCCTTCAGGTTGACATCATGGACATATGTGAGTCCATCCTGGAGAGGAAGCGGCATGACAGCGAAAGGTCTACTTGCAGCATCTTGGAACAGACAGACATGGAAGCTGTCGAGGCTCTTGTTTGTATGAGCTCCTGGGGTCAAAGATCCCAGAAAGGTGACCTGTTGCGGATAAGACCCCTCACGCCTGTCTCTGACTCTGGGGATGTCACCACCACTGTGCATATGGATGCAGTCACACCTGAACTACCAAAAGACTTCCATTCTTTATCGACTCTGGTAAGAGGAGGTGGGAGGGAGGAGCATTTTTGTGAAATGACTAGAGTAGCTGAACTCAGTGTGTTGAAGAACTTGTGAGAAGATTCCCTGGGATGCTGGCAAATAAGTTGCATACCCTCTGTGTGTGGGTCTGAAGGAGTAGAAACTCTTCCTTCAGCCGGGCATGGTGGCTCAAGCCTGTAATCCCAGCACTTTGGGAGGGCCAGGCAGGCGGATCGCGAGGTCAGGAGTTCGAGACAAGCCTGACCAACATGGTGAAACCTCGTCTCTACTAAAAATACAAAAATTTATCTGGGTGTGGTGGCAGGCGCCTGTAGTCCCAGCTAGTCAGGAGTCTGAGGTAGGAGAATCGCTTGAACCCGGGAGGCGGAGGTTGCAGTGAGCCGAGATTGCGCCACTGCACTCCAGCCTGGGCGACAGAGTGTGACCCCATCTCAAAAAAAAATAACAAAAAAAGAAACTCTTACTTCATTTCTGAAAAATGTGCTCTTTCTATGGATGGATCATACCTTGCTAGCTACGTGGTTAATGTCCGTGGGATGAAACCTACAGATTAATGTGAGAAAGTGGAATTTACTTCCCCAGGGGAATCTTGGGGTGGAGCTTAGGTTCTCCTGGTGACCCAGCCTAGTATCAGGATATATCGGTAGCAGCTGGAGAAAGCATGTACTTTGACATCAGATTGCCTTCGTTGGGTGGCACCTCTGCCCTCCCGTGGCAGCCGACTCCTTAA
This sequence comes from Symphalangus syndactylus, assembly GCF_028878055.3. Taxonomy (NCBI): domain Eukaryota; kingdom Metazoa; phylum Chordata; class Mammalia; order Primates; family Hylobatidae; genus Symphalangus; species Symphalangus syndactylus. Next base: position 102,269,063 of record NC_072440.2, on the reverse strand, counting down.
TGTGAGTTCTGTGAGTTGGGTGCAGTAAGCCACTCTTGTTTTTTGGTTTTTTAATTTGCTACATCTGTGAAAGTACCTGGAGAAATTGCATCTCAGCTTGGAGAAGTTGAGAACTGTAGGTTGCTAACAGAAGTGGAAATTGTGTTTGTCCTGGGCTGGAAGCTTGCTCTGAAAGAAGAGTGTAGAAAGCAGATTTGGAGAGGGATGGGAAGGGCCTGTGGGTTGTCGGGAGGGTTGCAGAAGTGGTGGGCCTGGCGGCCAGGAGCTCCTCTCAGAGTTCCCTGCATTGGGCTCTTGTGTAGGTTTGGGAGAGGTAAACACTGTGGGAATAAGCTGAGAAAGCAAAGTGCCCCATGCAGCCTTGAAACCCACTGGGATGTTGAAAACAGGGTTAGCTGAGTGTCTCGATGATTCTGTGTAGAGGTATTGGGAGCATTGTGATGAATTAAATCCCTTTTAAAACAATCTTTTCACATGGTACTTTTTTTTTTTTAAGTGCATAACTCCTCCTCAGAGCCCTGATCTCGTGGAGCCATCGACAAGGACACCTGTTTCTCCCCAAGTAACAGATTCCAAAGCATGCACAGCCACGGATGTCCTCCAGTCCTCTGCCGTAGTGGCCAGAGCTCTGAGCGGGGGCGCGGAGAGGGGCTTGCTGGGTTTGGAGCCAGTGCCCAGCTCTGCCTGCAGGGCCATGGGGACCAGCGTGATCCGACACACTGGGGAGAGCCCTGCTGCCTGCTTTCCCACCACCCAGACTCCAGATTGCCAGCTTTCTGACAGCAGAGAAGAAGAGCAGCTTCTGGGACACTTTGAAACTTTGCAGGACACACACCTCACAGACAGTTTACTCAACACTAACTTGGTGTCCTGTCAGCCCTGCTTGCACAAGTCTGGTGGCCTGCTGCTCACTGACAAAGGCCAGCAGGCAGGGTGGCCTGTTGCAGTTCAGACTTGCTCACCAAAGAATTATGAAAATGACCTGCCCAGGAAAACCACTCCTCTGATTTCTGTCTCTGTCCCTGCTCCCCCTGTCCTTTGCCAGATGATCCCTGTGACTGGACAAAGTAGCATGTTACCACCTTTTTTGAAGCCCCCTCCCCAGTTGTCTGTGGGGACTGTGAGACCCATCCTAGCTCAGGCTGCTCCAGCGCCTCAACCTGTGTTGGTGGGACCTCCTGTGCCTCAGGGAGCTGTGATGTTGGTCCTGCCCCAGGGAGCCCTCCCTCCATCTGCTCCCTGTGCAGCCAATGTCATGGCTGCTGGGAATACCAAGTTCTTGCCCCTTGCCCCTGCTCCAGTGTTCATCGCCTCTAGCCAAAACTGTGTCTCTCAGGTAGACTTTTCCCGAAGGAGGAACTATGTTTGCAGTTTCCCAGGTTGCCGGAAGACCTACTTCAAAAGTTCCCACCTTAAGGCCCATCTTCGCACTCACACAGGTAAGCGCCGGGGCAGGTAGGGCATCGGGTACACCAGACCTTGTGGTTAGGAAGCATACCTTGAGCCGCCTTTGGCTGGGAGGGGATCATGAGAACCCCTGGTGAAGGTGGAAGTGTAGCTTTTTCTTTGGCTCTGAAAAGCCTGCACAACCTTTGTAAGGGTGGGGTTGTTAACATAGCCATCAGGAGTTTGCATACAGAGCGCTCGCCCTAGAAGATAAAATGTAGTATAGTTCTGTGATTGTGTCTTTTGGTAGCTTTTAGAGTGACTCACAGTGCCCCCTTCTGTTCGTTCACATTGCAGTAGACGTTTCATGCCTTTTTTTTTTTTTTTTTTTTAAAGAAAACATGCATTCGTTCACATTCAGTAAATATATCTTACCAGTGTGACTTATGTTTATGTGGGAAAAGGTCTGGCCAAACTATAGAAAAGTTCAAATTCTAAAATATTTTTTAAAAGAATATAGTTTTCTTACCGCTGAGAGTAGTTTTTAAAGTAAGTCACACAAGAAACTATGCTGACCTAATGATCTCTCTGTTGTCTAACCAGCTCTGTCCAATATAATTTTCTGCGATGGTGGAAATGTTTGCTGTCTGTCCATTAGGGTAGGCACTGGCTACTTGAAGTGTGTGGCTAGTGTGCCTGAGGAACTGAATTTTACATTTTTTAATACTTGAAGTTTAAATAGCTCCATGGGACCTGTGGCTGCCCTGCTGCCCAGCAGTGGTCTGCGTGTTGCTGGTTAGACAATCGCTTCAGTAGGTGAGGGCACCATTTCTCAGGTGTTCTGTGAGTTTGTGTTCTGTTGCTGTGATCGTGGTAGCCTCCACGTGTAGAATAAAGTGCAGTCTGGTGTTCAGACATTATAAGAGGAACGCTACTACTACATTCTACTGAGTGGCTGCTTGCTTTGAGGATAAGGCCAAACTTGGCCCATGAAGTAGTCGCCTCTGCCCATTCAGAAACAGTCTCCCCAACGTTCTGTGTCTGGGTCCGTATTTGCACCCTTCCCCCTTGGCCCTCTGCCCATCTCTACTTACTGAAACCCTCCGAGGGCCTTCCTAGGATTAGTTATTAGATTGTTTCTTTATCTTCCTTTCTTCTTTGACCCCAGTGGTTTATTGTAGGTCTTACCATATTCTCTTTGTTTTTTAGTTAGTTATATATTTATCTCACCTGGATATATTCCTGGTGCCTGATACAAGGGCCTGACACTACTCAGTAAATGAGGGTTGGTCGTTTGCATGGCAGATGGACGTGGGGCTGTGTCAGGGAACGGGTGTTTCTGAGGGGAATTGACCTGCCTGCCTCATTTAACGGGCTTGTTGACTTGGTGAGCTCTGCATTTCACCGGGACTCTCCAGGGGAACTTTGCATCACACCAGAGCACAGCTTCCAAATTTGGGGAGGTGACTGAGTGAGGTTTTACTGTTTATTCAGTTTACCTTGGTAGAAGTACTGACAGAATGACCTGCAGTGATTGCAACAAGTTGCTTCCATGTTTCCTAAAGTACTTCCAATTCAATAACAGGCCTTGCACAAGGGCTCACGCCTGTCATCCCAGCACTTTGGGAGGCCGAGGTGGGCAGATCACGGGGTCAGGAGTTCGAGACCAGCCTGGCCAACATGGTGAAACCCTGTCTTTACTAAAAATACAAAATTAGCTGGGACTGCTGGCGCACGCCTATAATCCTAGCTGCTCAGGAGGCTGAGGCAGGAGAATCACTTGAACCTGGGAGATGGAGGTTGCAGTGAATGGAGATTGCACCATTACACTCCAACCTGGGTGACAGAGTGAGACTCTATCTCAAAAAAAAAAAATTGGCCAGGCGCTGTGGCTCATACCTGTATTCCCAGCACTTTTGGAGGCCAAGGCAGGCAGATCACGAGGTCAAGAAATTGAGACCACCCTGGCCAACATGGCGAAACCCCGTCTCTACTAGAAATACAAAAATTAGTTGGGCTTGGTGGCGTGCTCCTGTAGTCCCAGCTACTTGGGAGGCTGAGGCAGGAGAATCACTTGAGCCTGGGAAGTGGAGGTTGCAGTGAGCCAAGATTACGCCACTGCACTCCAGCCTGGTGACAGAGTGAGACTCCGTCTCAAAAAATAAAAATAAAAAACTGTAAGAGTTCTGAAGAATCCCCTTGTGCCATTTTGTAAACTTGGAGTTTTCATGAGAACTAGAAACTGGGCAAGTTTACCTTGGATAAGATTGGTTTTTATATATATTTCTACCAACCTGAAAAATATTTAAATTGGAGTAAGGTAGAGTGAATAGATGCTACTTTTTCTTTTTTTTTTTTTTTTTTTTTGAGATGGAGTCTTGCTCTGTCGCCCAGGCTGGAGTGCAGTGGCACGATCGCGGCTCACTGCAAGCTCTGCCTCCCGGGTTCACGTCATTCTCCTCTCCTGCCTCAGCCTCCCGAGTAGCTGGGATTACAGGCGCCAGCCAACATTCCTGGCTATTTTTTTTTGTATTTTTAGTAGAGACGGGGTTTCACCATGTTAGGATGGTCTCCATCTCCTGACCTCATGATCCGCCTGCCTCGGCCTCCCAAAGTGCTGGAATTACAGGTGTGAGCCACCGCGCCCGGCCGGTGCTACTTTTTTTCTTTTTTAGGCGGAGTCTCACTCTCGCCCAGGCTGGAGTGCAATGGCGCGATCTCAGTTCATTGCAACCTCCGCCTCCCAGGTTCAAGCGATTATCCTGCCTCAGCCTCTGGAATAGTTGAGATTACAGGCGCCCACCACCACACCCAGCTAATTTTTGTATTTTTAGTAGAGACGGGGTTTCGCCATGTTGGTCAGGCTGGTCTCGAACTTCTGACCTCAGGTGGTCTGCCCGCCTCGGCCTCCCAAAACGCTGGGATTACAGGCGTGAGCCACCGTGCCCAGCTGGATACTACATTTTTTATTTTTATTTTTTTGAGACGGAGTATCCCTCTGTCGCCCAGGCTGGAGTGCAGGGGCGCAATCTCGGCTCACTGCAAGCTCTGCCTCCTGGGTTCACGCCATTCTCCTGCCTCAGCCTCCGGAGTAACTGGGACTACAAGTGCCTGCCACCGCGTCTGGCTAATTTTTTGTATTTTTAGTAGAGACAGGGTTTCACCGTGTTATCCAGAATGGTCTCGGTCTTCTGACCTCGTGATCCGCCCGCCTCGGCCTCCCAAAGTGCTGGGATTACAGGCGTGAGCCACTGCGCCTGGCCGGATGCTACATTTTTAATTAATTTATTTTTGTTTTTTTGGTAAAGATTGGGTTTTACTTTCTTGCCCAGGCTAGTCTGGAACTCCTGTGCTCAACTGATCCTCTCCAGCCTCCCAAAATGCTGCGATTATAGGTTTGAGCCACTGTACTTGTACTTCTCCTGATTTATTTTTAAATATATTTTGAAAGATTAGCTTGAAATCTTTGGGTGCTAACATATTGCATCTTAAGTGTGGGAGGAATAAATGCCTTTTGGAAGATTTCTTGACCCAAATCATCCAATTCCAGAATAATAAGATATCACTTTCTTCTGAGTTTGATGAACACGATTTTAAAACGACATGAATTAACCCTTTGAATAAGGTGCTTAGCATTTCCTTTCTCTTTAATATGTATTTTCTCACCTCACAGGGGAGAAGCCTTTCGGCTGCAGTTGGGATGGCTGTGATAAAAAGTTTGCTCGTTCGGATGAGCTGTCTCGCCACCGCAGAACTCACACAGGGGAGAAGAAGTTTGTGTGCCCGGTGTGTGACCGACGTTTCATGCGCAGTGACCACCTGACGAAGCATGCCCGGCGCCACATGACGACCAAGAAGATCCCAGGCTGGCAGACAGAGGTTGGCAAGCTGAACAGAATCGCCTCTGCAGAGAGCCCGGGGAGCCCACTGGTGACCATGCCAGCCTCTGCCTGAAAGGTCCACTAGGACATCACTCAGGGGGTTTTTAAAAAGCCTCTTTTCAGGAATGGAACTGATGGATTCCTCTCCCACTGCCTCACCCAAAAAAAAACAGTCTTGGGGGCTAGGAGAAGATCAGGGAGCTGGTTTTGATGAAAGTATGTTAACTTCTCTTTTCCACTTGGGACCCTGTTCAGTATCTTGTAGTTTCAAAAGTTTTTTTGTTTTGTTTTGTTTTTTTAAAGAAATGATAGAAAATTTGATAATCTGAATCACCAGCATTCAAACAAATATTTCGGCAATAAAGTTTACAAAATCTGGATTTTTACAACCTTTCTATTGATGTTTTGGAGAAATAAGACAGGGTACTAATTTTTATACTGTTTTTTATAAAAATATTTATATTGTTGGTGCTCAAATCACCAATTTCTAGCTAGATCATTTTGCAACCTTCTTTTCAGTGTTTAATAACAAAGTTTTTTCTAATGGCCCTTCTTTTAGTAAACTCGACATGTTATTCCACCACAAAAATCACAAGTTATCTGGCCTTTTAGATCTTTTTGGAATCGGACCTGGTTGAATAAGGACCTCTTCAAAGGGAAAAATAAGTTTTGCAGTCAGCTTCTTCATAATGTTTTCAAGGAAATTCTAGGCAATCATTCCTGTCACCCAAGAACTAGAATTTTGGTTGACTGGAACTAGTGAGCCTGTGTCCATGGTGTGTCATGAAGGATGTACTCCAGAGAGTAACAAGCCACTGGGCAGATCCCAGGAACCAGTACTTGCTGCAGGATCTAGTCTGTAATAGTCTTGGCCATGGCTCTGCTGAAAGCAAGCCATTCAGTTTCTTGTTTGTACCTAAAACACCAAAAAAAGGTAAACACTCAAATCCAGCCGCTTTGTCAATTGTCAGTTCTGACTTCTTTTGCTGTGGCCTTATCCGTACTATATTGTGGGTAGAGTAACTTCTCAGAAAAAAAGGAAATGTCTGTATTGGTTGGATGAAACTCCACCAGAGCACAGCTTAGCTGGGGTGAGATGCATTTGAAGGCAGGCAGTGCCAAGATTCTGCTTCCTTTGTTTGCCAAATACTAGAAACGCGAGGAAATGCAAGTTACGCTAAGTGGCAGTAATACTACCCAACTGCCTTTCTGTTCATTTTGTTTGAAGGAAATTGTTTTGACCAAACAGAAAATTACTTGGAATGGCGTGTTTTACAGTCTACCTAGAAAATAGATGGACAATATTTTTCAACTGTATGAGCACATAGATAAACGGGAGAATATGGCCGCCTGTGTTCAAGAAGCCACTGACACTGGTTTTTGTTAAACATTGGAAGTTCAGGCAATGGAATAAATGTAGGAACATACAGAATGTTGCACTAATTTGGTAGCCTGGGAATTTTTTTTATTGTGCAGTATGTATTTAAATTTTGTCTGTGTTAATTACCGGCATTTACCTTTATTTAAATGATGGTAAGGTTGGAATATTGAATAAAATTAGGTTTTGTGTTTTGTTCTTTGTAGTCTGATAAAATCTCCACCTGGTCATTCATTGTGTGTGACTTGATACCCATTAACTTGCCCCTTAGTATCAGCTGTTAACTTGACACAAATGTGTGTGTTTTTCGGAGGTGTTTAGTTTGGACACTCCATAGGTGAGTGTCCTGTCATCGTGAGACAGCACAGTTGTTGTCTCATGTTGGGCATAGTTCATGTTTCCTCACCATCCAGTCCTTTCTCCTGCTCATCAAAATCAGCATACACATTTTTGACTGTACACACTATAAATGGCATCAAATTTGGATATTTTTCTTAATTATGACATGAAAAGTAATGTTAGTCCTGCCAGTATTCTGGTGGATAAGGTCTTTTGAGTATTTGGTTGCTTGTCACAACATTCTCCAAGTAGTGATATTTCTAAAGAAGAGATAGATGTTGAAAAAGGTTTTAATTTACACTTCCATTTCCTGATTACATTTGGAAATACTTTGTGTAAACCATCCCCCTTCCACCTCCATTTGTCTGTTGAAAGATTTTAAGTTGGAAACAGTTCCTGTCTGAAAACTCTTCTGAGAACCACAAACCTTGTGTATGGATTCGGCATGGAGCCCTCAGCTGGCGGCTCTGGGTGCTGACGGCCGCTGGAGAGGCGGGCTCCCCTCGTGCACTTTATTGCCTGGGCAGTTTTGCTTGATCTTTTGTGACTTTGAGCCTTTTAAGTAGTTTGATAAGACTTAAAATGTTTCATAATTATGTTTTATGTAACAGACTTTGCCACTATTTAAATGAGTATGTGTAATGTAACTTTTCTCTTTGAATCATATAAAACTTGATTTTAAACTGGATGTGTGTCCTGTGTCATTTTACTGTGCCTGGTGGCCTAAGTATACCTAGAGACTTTTGGAAGTCTATAAAATTCATTGTGTATTGGCTCAAACTAAACTCTCCTCTTTGTTTTCTGGAGTTTTATTCTGTTTAGGTTCTTATTTTATTTTTTTTTATTTTTTATTTTTTTCAGACGGAGTCTCGCTCTGTTGCCCAGGCTGGAGTGCAGTGGCGCAATCTCGGCTCACTGCAAGCTCCGCCTCCTGGGTTCACGCCATTCTCCTGCCTCAGCCTCTCCGAGTAGCTGGGACTACAGGCGCCTGCCACCACGCCCGGCTAATTTTTTTGTATTTTTAGTAGAGACAGGGTTTCACCGTGGTCTCGATCTCCTGACCTCGTGATCTGCCCGCCTCGGCCTCCCAAAGTGCTGGGATTACAAGCGTGAGCCACCGCGCCCGACCTCTAGGTTCTTTCTGAAAAAAATGTGTAAAGTGAGCCGGGTATGGTGGCTCACACCTGTAATCCCAGCACTTTGGGGAGTTGAGGCAGGAGGATCCCTTGAGCCCAGGAATTTGAGGTGGCTGTGAGCTACGATCACACCACTGCACCCTAGCCTGGGCAACAGAGCAAGACCCTGTCTCAAAAAGCCAACATGTGAAGTGGCCACTCTGACAGTGTGTCTGGTCCAGACAGACCCAGTAGTGTGCCGGGTGACCCTGTGGCCGCAGTGCTCGTTCCCTTCCTGTGCCAGGGGGTGGCTGCAGAGAGGTAGAATTGAAAGTGGTTTTCCAGCTACTCTGGAAGAAGTGCTTGGAAGTCGCTTCCATTATTTCCTTCCACTCCTGGCCCAGGATTACAAAGTACATCATGGAGCCACAGGCTTCAGTCTTCTTCCTTCTTTTCCTTCCCAACTCTTGAAACTAAAGGCTGCCATATATCCTTAGAAAACACAGCCCCTGCCAACCTCAGAAAGTCTGATTTGTCCCCAGGGGGTCCAGACCCTCACCACACAAAAGGTCTGATTATGGAGCCTCCTCCTAGAGGGAAGTATTAGAGCGCAAGTGTGATTATCCCTCTTGTGGCAACTGACAAGACTTATGCCTCATTATTGCCAGAAAGGAAAAAGGAAAAAAAAAAAAAAAAGCCACGGATTCTCTTCTGGGAGGCACTTGGCTACACTTCTTCGACAGCCTTACGCTCTCCCATGTGCTCACATGTGCACGAGCATGCCCCACTCCTGGGAACAGAGAATGCTCTCACGGATCCACCAATGTCAGCAGATGTCCAGGCAACATGTGTGGGTGGGGACAAGTGGCTCTAGGTCTTTGGAACAGCAGAGGAAAGTGTCTTAGAAAGGGCTGTGTCAGGGAGGTGCAGGGAACCTGAGCCAACAGAAGCCGAGGGAGGAGGTCCCTGCCTGAGTGAGGCTAGGAGCCCACTGGCCCACAAGGAGAGACTTGGGAACACACATGTCAGGAGGAGTGCAACAGCAGGACTCTGCTCCTTTCCTAAGAAAACACACCCAGCATTTCTCAGAGCCAGCGGTAGACAGTGTTTTCTCAGATCCTGTGGCTTTGTAGCATCTTCAAGGAACTCTCATACTGTGTCTGGAATTAGTGGGTTCTTGGTCTCACTGAATTCAGGAATGAAGCCGCGCACCCTCGCGGTGTTACAGCTCTTAAGGTGGCGCGTCTGGAGTTTGTTCCTTCTTTTTTTTTTTTTTTTTAGACAGTCTCGCTCTTTCACCCAGGCTGGAGTGCAGTGGCACGATCTCGGCTCACTGCAGGCTCCGCCCCCCGGGGTTCACGCCATTCTCCTGCCTCAGCCTCCCGCGTAGCTGGGACTACAGGCGCCTGCCACCTCGCCCAGCTAATTTTTGTATTTTTAGTAGAGATGGGGTTTCACCTTGTTAGCCAGGATGGTCTCGATCTCCTGACCTCGTGATCTGCCCGCCTCGGCCTCCCAAAGTGCTGGGATTACAGGCGTGAGCCACCGCGCCCGGCCGGAGTTTGTTCCTTCTGATGTTCGGATGTGTTCGGAGTTTCTTCCTTCTGGTGGATTCGTGGTCTACGCTGGCTCAGGAGTGAAGCTGCAGACCTTCGCAGTGAGTGTTACAGTTCTTAACGCAGCGCGTCTGGAGTTGTTCATTCCTCCTGGTGGGCTCGTGGTCTCGCTGGCTTCAGGAGTGAAGCTGCAGACCTTCGCGGTGAGTGTTACAGCTCATAAAAGCAGTGTGGACCCAAAGAGTGAGCAGTAGCAAGATTTATTGCAAAAAACAAAAGAACAAAGCTTCCACAGTGTGGAAGGAGACCCGAGCGGGTTGCCACTGCTGGCTCGGGCAGTCTGCTTTTATTCTCTTATCTGGCCCCATCCACGTCCTGCTGATTGGTAGAGCCGAGTGGTCTGTTTTGACAGGGCGCTGATTGGTGCGTTTACCATCCCTGAGCTAGACATAAAGGTTCTCCACGTCCCCATCAGATCGGTTAGATACTAAGTATGGACACAAAGGTTCTCCAAGGCCCCACCAGAGCAGCTAGATACAGAGTGTCGATTGGTGCATTCACAGACTCTGAGCTAGACACAGGGTGCTGATTGGTGTATTCACAATCCCTGATCTAGACATAAAGGTTCTCCATGTCTCCACCAGACTCAGGAGCCCAGCTGGCTTCACCCAGTAGATCCTGCACCAGGGCTGCAGGTGGAGCTGCCTGCCAGTCTCGTGCCGTGCGCTCGCACTCCTCAGCCCTTGGGTGTTCGATGGGACTGGGCACCGTGGGGCAGGGGGTGGTGCTCGTCGGGGAGGCTCGGGCCGCAGAGGAGCCCATGGAGAGGGTGGGAGGCTCAGGCATGGCGGGCTGCAGGTCCCGAGCCCTGCCCCGCGGGAAGGCAGCTGAGGCCTGGTGAGAAACTGAGCACAGCGCCCGTGGGCTGGCACTGCTGGGGGACCCAGTACACTCTCCGCAGCCGCTGGCCCGGGTGCTAAGCCCCTCATTGCCCGGGCCGGCAGGGCGGGCCGGCTGCTCCGAGTGCAGGCCCGCCAAGCCCACGCCCACCCGGAACTCCAGCTGGCCCGCAAGCGCCGTGCGCAGCCCAGGTTCCCGCTCCCGCCTCTCCCTCCACACCTCCCTGCAAGCTGAGGGAGCCGGCTCTGGCCTTGGCCAGCCCAGAAAGGGGCTCCCACAGTGCAGCGGTGGGCTGAAGGGCTCCTCAAGTGCCGCCAAAGTAGGAGCCCAGGCAGGAGGCGCCGAGAGCGTGTGAGGACTGCAAGCACGCTGTCACCTCTCGATACTACAGAAACCAGAGACACATGGCCGGGTGCGGTGGCTCACGCCTGTATTCCCAGCACTTTGGGAGGAAGAGGCGGGCGGATCACAAGGTTAGGAGTTCGAGACCAGCCTGGCCAATACGGTGAGACCCCCCCCCGTCTCTACTAAAAATACAAAAAAATTAGCCAGGCGTGGTGGCGCATGCCTGTAATCCCAGCTACTCGAGAGGCTGAGGCAGGAGAATTGCTTGAACCTGGGAGGTGGAGGGTGCAGTGAGCTGAGATCGTGCCACTGCACTCCAGCCTGGGCAATAGAGTGAGACTGTCTCAAGAAAACAAAGAAAGAAACCGGGAGACACGTTTGTGGTCACTTAAGATTTTTCCAGACAACATGCGTCATTTTTGCCTTTGAGGTGTGTTTCTTTCTGCCTCCATTCCAGCCACAGTCCTATCCTGGCAGTGAGCAAATCCTACCCGTAGTTCTGAGCAGGACGCTGAGGCTCACCTGCAATGTGGGGCAGCCAGGAAGATGCCTGAGGAGGTGCCAGGCACGCAGGAGGCACCGGGACAGACTCGGGCTGGGCTGCAGTCTGCAGCAAGCCCACCCCTCCACTTCCAGGCACAGCCCCTCCGTCTCACAGGACAGAGACAGGGCCAGCTCAGCGGCTGGTACACACTGCTTTATTTGTTCTTTTTATTATTATTTTTAAGTTCACCTACAGCTGCAGTACACACACACCGCTTTATTTGGCTAGCTGCTATTCAGAAGACACTTTTCTGAATTCAGGAAAAATTTTTTGAAAAACCTGAGAACAATTCCTGTAACTTCTTAGCTTTGATGAAGCGCATTTACTTTGACATTGATATAGCTTGTAACTACTTTTGGAATTTTTTTCCCCTAACACTTTGATCTCATTAAGGATATTACGCCTTTTCCACCAGAAAATGCAAAGGTATCATCTTTTTCTTGGAAACCAATTGAAAGCGTCCCATTTTAATCAAATGACATAAAATTACAAACATTTACATGATTAAATTCAAAGCCTGATCCATCTGGTGATAAGAAATAGAATGTTAACTTATTTTTAAAGATGTATTTGCATTATTAAAATATAGTAACGACTTCCATCTTTATATCGAAAGAAACGGTTAGGCTTGCATAAGCAACGGCTCCCAGCTCCGGGGAGGGTTTGAGCCATGCCCTTGCGGGGGCCGCTCCAAGCTCCGACTACAAAAGTTGGAGTTTCCCAGCTGCGAACAGCTGGTCAAAGGCACTCTCAAAAGTTCAAGGAAATGGCCGTTTGCGGATGGCTGCAGCAGGCCTGTGGGTCTGGGGACGGCGCCAAGGAGCTGGCCGTTGGTTCCTGAGATGCTCCTGCTCTGTCTGCCGTGTTCTAAGGACGTGCGAGCTGGAGCTCTTCTCGGGAAAAAGAAAACGCTGAGGAGGCCTCCGTGTTGGCGGGTCAAGCCAGATAACCAGGCTTGTACTGGCTTCAGCAGAAGCCGCGCTGTTTCCTCCTTCCCCCTCTGTCTCCTTCTTTCCCTTCTGTCTCCTCCGTCCCCCTCTGTCCTGATGCCCTCCAGGCTGCTGGGGAGGAGCCTACCGCCTGCCTCCTGCCTCCTGCCTCTCTAGACCGCTGTTCTCCCCACAGTTCTCCCCCGGAGCTGTCCCCCAGCAGGCCGCACCTGGGTCCAGGCTCCAGACCTGCTCGCCCACACAGGAGTCCCCTCTAGCCGGAGCTCCGCCCCCTGTTCCCACGGCGTCCTGGGCAGGTCAGTTTTCCCATCTGTCAACCAGGAACATTCCAAGGCTCTTCCTGCCTCACTGCTGTGGTTTCCCATCTTCCACCCAGGCGGGAAGAGAATTTAAAAGCCCCGCAGGCACTGGCCAGGCTGCCTGTGAGAGGGAGAACCGGAAAGCCAGTGTCAGGCAGACCCTCTCCCGGTTGGACCTGGGCGCTGGCTCCCCACAGGGAAGGCAGTGCTGTGCCTGGGGCAAGGGAACAGCAGTGACAGCAGTTCCAGATTGTCAGAGCTGGGGAGGGCCTCCAAGAGCTGCCAGAGCTGATTTTCCAGAGAGGGAAACTGAGGCCCAGAGAGGCAGTGACGAGCTCTACCTCCCACTGCAAGGCAGATCAGAGCTGGGGTTCTCGCTCCTCAAAGTGCAGTTGGGGCTTCGGAGCTTGGGCCTGGACTTGGAGCTGGTTATACGTACAGAACCTCAGGCCCTGCAATGTCAACAGCACCCCCAGGCTGCTCATTAGGGAGTTAAAGTTGAGAAGCACTAAGCTGACCTGGCCACCCCTGGAGAGATGGGCCTGAGACTGAGGGAGCAGCGCGGGTGCACCTTCCACAGCGGAACCTTCCGGAAGTGTTGTGGCGCGGATGCCAGGCCAGGAGGGGCTTGCTTGTGTCACCTAGTCCTCGTGAGCCCTCCCCACTGTGGAGAGCGGGCAAACAAGAGGGGCACGCATTTCAGGCTCCAGAAGAACCGGGCAGGCTCCCCGCATTGGGGAAGAGGGGCCGGGGGCCCAGGCCCACTCACCTGTGAGTCTACACAGCTCATCGCCCCACCAGCAACCATGGCCGCCAGTGGCTGGCCCAGGTCAGCATAGTCTGAAAGTGGATTTGAAAGGTCAGCTTTGAATATCCGGGAGTGACTGCGTTTTGGAGGTGGTTCAGCTCCTGCTAGAGCTCTGGGCGAGCAGGGGGTGCCCCAGCCAGCAGGTGCCTCCGATGCCCGGCGGGGGCGGGGCATGCTGTCCTCAGCGGCAGTATTCCCGCTCGATGCTCGCCATCAGCCTCTCTTCCGAGTGGTCGTAGGAGATGGCTGCCGGCCTCTCGGGCTTCTTGCGACTGCTGCCTGGGGTTCTGTGGGTCAGAAATGGGACAGGGTTTTCAGGAGGCAGGACAGTGCCTTCACACTCATTTCCCCTGGCCACCACAGTGGCTCCTAGTGGGCCCATCCTGAAACCCAAACCAAAGCCTTTGCCCTGGGGACACCCTGTGGCTCTCTCGCCCAGCACACATCCACCAGCAGGCTTCTACTGCGTCCGCTTCATCTCCCACAACGCTGAGCCCTCGCAGAGTGGAAGCCAGCACCTGCCCTGTTTGAGGGAGGATGGGCTCCGGGCTGGGAAGACGGAGCTTGAATCCCAGCTCTGCGGCTCACCCACGCGCCTCAGGCAAGGCCAGTGCGTCTCCGAGCCTCTGTGATTTTTCTCAAGCACACAACTTTATTCATGAGTCGTTCTGAGGCATAAGATAATGCATGGGCAGCGTGTGATGTGGAATCAGGCACACCACAGCCTTAATCGATGGGAATCACAGCCAGGCGCAGTGGCTTATGCCTGTAATCCTAGCACTTTGGGAGGCCGAGGTGGACAGATCACTTGAGGTCAGGAATTCGAGACCAGCCTGGCCAACGTGGTGAAATCTCATCTCTACTAAAAATACAAAAATTATCCGGGTGGGGTGGCAGGTGCCTATAATCCCAGCTACTCAGGAGGCTGAGGCAGAACGGCTTGAACCCAGGAAGTGGAGGTTGCAGTGAGCCGTGAATGAGCCTCTGCACTCCAGCCTGAGTGACAAAAGTAAGACTCTGTCTTAAAAAAAAATAAATAAATAAAAGGGAATTACTGTCATATTGGCTGCTTGCTGACATCGGTCCGTGCTTGTACCCTCTTCTGGGGTCTCACAGGAGCTGCTCATTTTGGGGAACCACACGTTCAGGATCCCGCCAGTCCCTCAGCCCACCTGGGAGCCCAGCTGAGAGGGACCGAGGCCAGGACTCCTGCTCCTGCTGCCTGGGCTCCAGAAAGTGGCTGCGCCAGCCTGGACCCTGCTGGCTCGTCCTGCTCTCCCAGACCTTTGGACTTTGTGTAGACACCTGGATGGTGCTGACTGCCCCCGGACCTGCCACGGTTGTGTCAAAATGTGTGGACCTTTGCAGGAGGGAGTCCCAGGAGCCCAGGGCAGGGTGTGAAGCCTCGGTCAGGCTGGGTGCTGCCTCCTGGAGATGCTGCCTCGGAAGGGGGTGTGCAGGTCTGCCGCTGACAGGGTCCAGGAGAGGCAGGCCAGCTGCCCATGGCCAGGTGTTGGACGCTGCCCTCCCAGTGGCCAGCCAGGAACTCCGGGCAAGGGGAACACTGCCAACTGCTCTGCCACTTGCCAGACATTGGGGTGAGCTGCCCCCCACTTCCCAGCCTGGTTCCCCCTCTGCGAGCTTAGGGGGCTGGGCTGGATGGACTTAAATGTCCCTCTGACTACTGCGGTTGCACTCCCACTGATGCTCAGAGCACAGCCTCCGGGTCCCCGTCTGGCTCTCTCAGAACTCAGGGCAAGAGCTGGGCCCCTGGCACAGCCACTTGACTTCATCCCCCAGGAAGGATTGGCATCTAGCAGAGGGCCTCCAGGCGTCCAGGGGACACACTCCTCCCATGTCCCAGAGACGTCATGCCCCTATTGACCAGCTGGCTCCAGGGACCATACTTATTAGCACCGCCCGCGGCCAGTGCGCAGAAACAGCTGCATGGTCACTGTTGACGCCTGCAGGGCTCCTGGCACACTGCCTGTCCCTGAAAGTACTGAAGGCAATACGTGTTCCTTGCAGCCCTGAGACACAGTGGAAACGCAGACATTCTGGAACCAGGCAGATCTCACCTGGCTCTGCCACGCAGTCGCTGTGTGGCTGTGGGCAAGGCATGCACCAGGCCTCACGCCCCTGTGGATAAAACCCAGCAGCTACTCCACGAGGCCAGCCTGAGGGCTGGACCAGGCGCCGTCTGCGGTGTGTCTACCACAGAGCTGGGCACTAAGGAAGCACTCAACAGAAGTCGCTGCGATGCTGTTAGTTTCGCAGTGGCTCATGCCTGGCCCGGTGCAGTGGCTCATGCCTATAATCCCCAGCACTTTGGGAGGCCGAGGCAGGTGGATTGCTTTGAGCTCAGGAGTTCGAGACCAGCCTGGCCAACATGGTGAAACCCCATCTCTACAAAGAGTACAAAAATTAGCCGGACATGGTGGCACGCGCCTGTAGTTCCAGCTACTCAGGAGGCTGAGGCTGGAGAATCACTTGAGCCTGGGAAGTGGAGTTTGCAATAAGCTGAAATTGCGCCACTGCACTCCAGCCTGGGCAACACAGCAAGACCCTATCTCAAAAAAGAAAAACCAACCAAACAAATAAACAAACAAAAAAACAGAGTAAGGGACTAGCAAAGCACCCAGTACAGAGGAGAGACCCGGTCACTGCCCTTCCTGTTTCCCACCATCCTCCTGGGCTCCCCTGAGGATTGTTGGGAAGAGGAATGGGCACGGGATGCCCAGACACCATCAAGGGCAACAGTGTTTCCTGGCCAACAGGAATCCCAAGCAGCACTTCTGGACCTGGGGACCCCCACAGGAATAAAAGCCCCTCTGGGCTCACCAGGCAGCCCCCCGCTTGCCTATGGATGTGAAGCTGAGCCCTGAGGGAGGTGGCCGTCCAGAGTCACCCAGCCATTCTCCTCACTCGTCCTGTCTCACTCAGCACCCGACATGCCCTGTAGGTGGAATCTTGGGGAGAAAGGAAAGCAGGGACTGGCGCATGGGAAGCTGACGGGCAGCCCTGGGGCTGGGGTGGGCAGGACGGCAGGCAGTCCTGGGCCTGCGAGGGGCCAGGCTCCACTGGGCTCCACAGCCAACCCTGCCCTGTCTGCCTGGCAACCCTCCACCAACACCATGGGGCAACTGGTGGGGCTTGGAGAGCCAGGTGGGGCCATAAGCTCTTTCCTTCCCCTGCTTGGGTGGGGGCACACAGATAAAAGGGAAAAAATGATCCTAAAGGGATTCTTGGGGAGTCTCCCCACTCTTGAGGGAGTCAAGAAATGAATGTTCATTTAAATTCTCATTCACTGTCAGGTTTTCCATCAGCAGGGATTCCTAAAGCCATGCTTTTTTTTTTTTTAAGATAGGATCTTGCTTTGTCACCCAGGCTGAAATGCAGTGGCGGGATCACGGCTCACCATAGCCTCCACTTCCCAGGCTCAAGCCATCCTCCCACCTCAGTCTCCTGTGAGCAGTTGGGACCCCAGTCATGTGCTACCACGCCTGGCTAATTTTTGTATTTTTTGTGGAGACGAGGTCTCCCTATGTTACCCAGGCTGAAAGTCACGAATTTCTTAAAAAGAAAAGGACCTTTCCAAGGAGAATCACTCCAAGAAAAGAAAGCAATACGCTTCTCCAGAGAGAACAAATCCTTGTAATTGGGCCTCAGAAACCCACATGTTAAATGAGGCAAGAACATTTGTGTTATTCTATTGGGTCTAGAATTTTCTTTTTTCTTTTTTTTTTTTGAGATGGAGTTTTGCTCTGTCACCCAGGCTGGAGTGCAGTGGCGCACTCCATAATCTCGGCTCACTGCAACCTCCCCATCACAGGTTCAAGGGATTCTGCTGTCTCAGCCTCCCAAGTACCTGGGAATACAGGCACGTGCCACCACTCCCAACTAATTTTTATATATTTTTAGTAGAGACGGGGTTTCACCATGTTGGCCAGGCTGCTCTCGAACTCCTGACCTCAGGTGATCCGCCCACCTCGGCCTCCCAAAGTGCATGGCTGCTCCCCTCTGCTGCTTCCTCAGGGCCCTCCCGGGGGAAGGACCTGGCATTGTCAGGATGGTCGGGACTGGGTCAAGGCCCACATGCCCCAGGCTGACATAAAACAATCCTGTCAACAAGCGTCTATGAAATGCTACCATGTGCCTGGAGCTGTGAGGGACCAGACCCGAATCTGATTCCTTCTGTGATGAAGCCTGGAGAGAAGAGAGGGGACAGGGCAGGACCACATCACGTGGACCTACTACAGGAGAGGCCACATGTGGGAGGGGGCTGGGAAGTTGCACCATGCGGGAGGAGGGACACTAGTTTGACCAGGAAGGGGATAGAGTATGAGGGGGAGATGTTTAAACTGTGCTTTGAAGGGTTTCTTCTTTGATATTTTATTATGAAAAATTTCAAACATACTGAAAAGTTAAAATTTGCAGATTCAACAATTAAGTTGAATTTCCTGGGGTGGAAAGTCATCCCTGGAGCAGACAGACAAGGCCTGGGCTCTGGGGTTGCGGGATTTTAAAGGAGGAAATGAGACCAGGCTCCTCGCCTGCTACCTTCAAGGGTGTTCAGCGTGGTTCCCTGGTAACATGCCGTGGAGCTGCAGGTGGGCCTGCTGCTGGCCCTGGGCTGCGAGTTCCTTAAGGGCTGTGTCTTGTTCCTAGATCTGGCCACAGCGCACAGCATGGCACCTGAATATTTTTCAATGAGTTACGGCGCAAATAGGAAATGGGTTGGGCGTGCCCTGGTCTGATCCAGGTCATGGCCTTTTTTAGGAGGAAGAGCAAAGCTGCGGTGAGATGGTGAGCCTTCTGCAATCTCCTTGGCAGGACCTTCCCTTGAGGGCTAGGGCTTTGCATTTAGAGGGAGCTGCCTCTGGAAACCTCGTGAGGACCTGGAGGACAGGAGGGCTCTGAGGCTGGCTGGAGTCAACAAAAAGAACCCGTGGCTTCTGGGAGAGATGTGCCTCCCCGGTACTTACTCAGAGACACTGCTGCTTCCCGGGTGGCCCTCTGTGCTCTGCTCTGCACACACCTTGAGAAAGATGAAATGAAGAGACATTCAAAGATTGTCAACAGTGCAGCCTGCCTAAGGCTTTGGCTTTGTGTGGACAGACGATGGCCACCACTTTCAACCCAGGATCCATAAGCCTGAGAGCTGGAAAGGCTCTCGAGCTGTCAAGTTCCATCCACTCATTGCACCGGCAAGAAAACGGAGGCTGCAAGAAGAGAGCGACTTGGAAAGCTCACGCACAGAGCAAGTGGCAGAGCCAGGGCCAGACTCGCTGCCTCCCAGACGACCACCCATGTGAGGGTTGTTTCTCACCTCCAGGGATCATGTGACCCACTGCCACCTAGCAAGGACACACCCCGTGTGTCACCTCCAGGGGTCATGTGACCCACTGCCACCTAGCACGAGGACACCCCGTGTGTCACCTCCAGGGATCTTGGGGCCCACTGCCACCTAGCATGAGGACACCCCATGTGTCACCTCCAGGAACCATGACCCCGACCCCACTCTAAACATTGCCCAGAACCCTCTCCCTCCCCCACTGAAGTGCTTTCTCTTCATAAGGCAAGGACGTGTCTACACAGCATGTGGCTGCCATGGATTCTATGGTCCGACAGTCCACTTGCCTACCCATGCAGTGCCAGAACCACCCTGTCTCATTCCTGGCATCAGGCAAGCCTTGCTGTCCGCTAAAGCCTGTCTTCCCGGCTTCTTTCTTTTTCCAAGAGAGTCTTGGTGATTCTTGGCTGTGGGCACTTCCATGTAGAGGTGCTCCTCGGCTTACAATGGGGTTACGGCCCGAAGAAAACATTGTAAAGTGGAAAAATCCTATGTTGAATCATCAAAATCAGGGACCATCTATACATGTATTATAATCAGCTTGTCATATTTAGGGGAAAAAAACCTTGGGGATTTTTCTAGGGTTGTATTAAACTACAGATCATTTTAGGGGGACTTATAGCTTTACAATAATGAGTCTTCAAATTTATAAATAGGGAATATCTATTCATTTAGGACTCCTTTAGTGTCTTCTAAGAAGTTATCATTTTCCCTATAGAGATACCATGGATATCTCTTTTTATTTTATTTATTTTTGAGACAGAGTTTTACTCTTGTTGCCTAGGCTGGAGTGCAATGGTGCGATCTTGGCTCACTGCAACCTCTGCCACCCGGATTCAAGTGATTCTCCTGTCTCAGCCTCCCGAGTAGCTGGGATTACAGGTGCCTGCCACCACGCCCAGCTAATTTTTGTATTTTTAGTAGAGATGGGGTTTTCCCATGTTGGCCAGGCTGGTCTCGAACTCCTCACCTCTCAGGTGATCTGCCCACTTTGGCCTCCCAAAGTGCTGGGATTACAGGCATGAGCCACCGTGCCCAGCCAGCAATGTTATCTTTTTAAAATAAAATTTTCTACCTGCTTGATGCTTCAGAAATGATGGCGATATATACATTTTTTTAAAAAATTTCTTTCTTTTTTTTTGAGACAGGGTCTTGCTCTGTTTCCCAGACTGGAGTGCAGTGGCCTGATCATAGTTCACTGCAGCCTCTTCCTCCCAGGCTCAAGCAACCCTCCCATGTCAGCCTCTCGTGTAGCTGGGACTACAGGCTCCTGCCACCATGAACAGCTAATTTTTCATTTTTTGTAGAGATGGGGTCTCACTATGTTGCCCTGGCTGGTCTTAAACTCCTGGACTCAAACAATCCTCCCATCTCAGCCTCCCAAAGTGTAGGGATTACAGGCGTAAGCCACTGGGCCTGGTCAGAGATATATGAATTTATCTTGTGCTTAGCAGTCTTACTGAATTCTCTTATTAGTTCTAGTAATTTATGGATTCCTTTGGATTTTCTTATTTCCCATTCACATGATCTGGGGATAATGACCATTTGATTTTTCCCTTTCTGGTCCTTATACATTTTTTCCCTAACCTTTCTGCACTGGCTGGGACCTCCAGTAGTACAGTGAAAGGAAGTGATGATGACAGTCATCTCCATCTTAATCCTTTATTAAAAGAAAAAGTTTCTGTCACATCATGACTGAATATGATATTTGCTGTAGTTTCTTCTCCGGCTATCTTTTATCAGGTCCTTGTCTCTCTATGTTGTGTTCTGGGTCATTTCTCTCTCCCTCTCTCCATCTCACTGATCTTCTCTTCATCTCTGTCTAATCTGTTAAACCTATACCATTGATATCTTTCATTTTGCTTATTATATTTTCCATTTCCAGATGTCCTATTTGGTTCTTTTTCAAATCTTCTAGGTCACTTTCTATAATCCTTGTCCTTTGCAGGTGTTTTCTTTAAACATAATAAACGTAGTTGATTATAATCTGTGTCTGGTGATCTTAGTAACTGAGATCTTCATTGGTATATTGTTGTTTATTGTTTCTTCTAAGTCTTCACTTGGTTTTTTGGGGAGGTGGTTATTTTTTGTCATTGGCAGCTTATCATCCTTGAAAAATTCCCTATGGGTATTCTTTGAAGCCTAAGAGGCCTTCCTCCAGAGGGGGGATGCATTTGCTTTTGCCAGACACATAGCAGGCATCCCCGGTCTGAAACCACTTTAAATTAAATCTATACTTTGAAGTATTTTGGACCACCCAGGTGATGAGAATTTAGGCTGCAAACATAAGAGGTGCCTGGGTTGAGCTTACAGCTTCTTAGAGCTTGCAAGATCTTTCTGTTCAAAGGAAAAAACTTTTAGGTAAATAGGTGTACACGACTACAAAGAAACCCACTCCAGCTGCATGTGCTAGTCAACCAGTTTTTGGTTAGTGAATATAAATGGTCATAAAAGGACTCACAAACATTTAAAGGGGGAGGGCGCATGAAAGAATAATCAAGATGAACCAGCTAGGCGTGGTGGCTCACTCCTGTAATCCCAGCACTTTGGGAGGCCGAGGCGGGTGGATCACCTGAGGTCAGGAGTTCCACACCAGCCTGGCCAACGTGGTGAAACCCCGTCTCTACTAAAAACACAAAAATTAGCAGGGCGTGGTGGCGGGCACCTCTAATCCCAGCTACAGGGGAGGCTGAGGCAGGAGAATTGCTTGAACCCAGGAAGCAGAGGTTGCAGTGAGCTGAAACTGCACCACTGCACTCCAGCCTGGGTGACAGAGCGAGGCTCTGTCTCAAAAACAAAAAAAAAATTAAATTTTTAAAAATTAAATAACTAAAAGTCTCCAGGAAGGGATGAGCAGGTGGAGACAGGCCACCTACAAGAAACCAGGAGTCAGGTGGCCTCACCTGCTCATCAGTGACACTGGAAGCCACTGTTATAATGGCTACAAAGGTATAAGGGAAAGCTGTTTTGAACTCGGAATTTTAATTCCAAATAAACCATTAATCAGGTATTAAGAAAATGAAGATATTTTCAGACATACAAAGACTTAGAGTTTATATCCTATTACCCTTTCTGCAGAAAAAAAATTTATTTTTATTTTGTTGTTGTTGTTGTTGTTGTTTTTTGAGACAGAGTCTTGCTCTGTCACCAGGCTGGAGTGAAGTGGCACAATCTTGGTTGACTGCAACCTCAGCCTCCTGAGTTCAAGTGATTCTCCTGCCTCAGCTTCCCGAGTAGCTGGGACTACGGGCGCCTGCCACCATGCTCAGCCAAGTTTTGTGTTTTTAGTAGAGACGGGATTTCACCATGTTGGCCAGGATGGTCTCGATCTCTTGACCTTGTGATCCACCCACCTCAGCCTGCCAAAGTGCTGGGATAACAGGTGTGGGCCACTGCGCCTGGCCGAAAAAAGTATTTAAAAAAATTTTTTTTTTAAATCATAGAAGATAGAAGTTTCATGAGCCTAATGGAATTAACCCAGGAATGCAAGGTAGTGGAAACTTCCGGATAATGTGTAATAAGGCCAGAAAGCAACCTGTCAATGTCCAAAGTTCCCATGACATAAATTGAGCGATCAGAGTAGCTGCCTCAAATATCTGAAGAGCTCATGTGTAAATAGGCCACACTTCTTCTGCCTGTCCCAGGGGCTCAGTGTGTCCGCACTAAAGGGAGGTGGGTTGTGTTCAACACAGAGGACTAAGTCAGAGCTGCCTGCGAGGGAGAGGCTGCCCCAGGAGGCGGTGAGATGCCTGTCACTGAAGCCAGACAGTGGCTGGGTGATCCAACAGCTCATGCCCCCCATTAGAATTCAAAATCAAGGCCAAACACACACCCTGAAGTCACGCACTTCTATTTCTAGGGTCACTGTGAACGCTCAGGAGGTGAGGAGGGGGAGTGCAAGGGTGAGAAGGGATCACGACAACAGCGTCTTCATGCTCCCGTCTCCTCACCATGCAGGCCTTGGTGTACTTGGTTCAACACCAAGGAGCTGTCCAGGGTTCCCTCCTCTCCCAGCCCGGCCCAGTACCCTGTGATGGGTGTGGCTTTGCCTTGACCTCTATCGCTGCGCTCCCCGTGCTGAGATGGAGAACGTGTTTTATTTTTATTTTTTACTTTTTTTAAGATGGAATCTTGCTCTGTCATCCAGGCTGGAGTGCAGTGGTGTGATCTCAGCTCACTGCAACCTCTGCCTCCAGGGTTCAAGCGATTCTCCTGTCTCAGCCTCCAGAGTAGCTGGGATTACAGGTGTGTGCCACCACGCCTGGCTAATTTTTGTATTTTTAGTAGAGGTAGGGTTTTGCCATGTTGGCCAGGCTGGTCTTGAACTCCTGACATCAAGTGATCCACTCGCCTCAGCATCCCAAAGTGCTGGGATTACAGGTGCGAGCCACTGTGTCTGGCCTATTTATTTATTTATTTGAGACAGGGTCTTGTTCTGTTGCCCAGGCTGGAGTGCAGTGGCCTGATCGTAGCTCGCTGCAGCCTCAACTCCTGGGTTCAAGCAATCCTCCCATCTCGGCCTCCTGAGTAACTGGAACTACAGGCACATGCCAACACACAAGGCTAATTCTTGTATTTTTTGTAGAGACGAAGTCTCCCTCTGTTGCCCAGGCTGGTCTGGTACTCCTGAGCTCAAGCGATCCCCCCACCTCAGCCTCCTAAAAAGTGCTGGGATTACAGGCATGGTGAGCCACCATGCCCAGCCTGAGAACCTTTTCTGTTTGTTTGTTTTGTTTTGAGACAGAGTCTCGCTGTCATCCAGGCTGGAGTGCAGTGGTGTGATTTGGCTCACTGAGAGGTGACAGCCTGCTGGCAGTCCTCACAGCCCTTGCTCGCTCTCGTCGCCTCCTGCCTGGGCTCCCACTTTGGCGGCACTTGAGGAGCCCTTCAGCCCACCGCTGCACTGTGGGAGCCCCTTTCTGGGCTGGCCAAGGCCAGAGCCGGCTCCCTCAGCTTGCAGGGAGGTGTGGAGGGAGAAGCGCGAGCCGGAACCTGGGCTGCGCACGGCGCTTGCGGGCCAGCTGGAGTTCCAGGTGATGGGCTTAGCACCTGGGCCAGCGGCTGTGGAGGGTGTACTAGGTCCCCCAGCAGTGCCAGCCCACCGGCGCTGCGCTCGATTTCTCACCGGGCCTTAGCTGCCTTCCCGCGGGGCAGGGCTCTAGACCTGCAGCCCGCCATGCCTGAGCCTCCCACCCCTCCATGGGCTCCTGTGCGGCCCAAGCCTCCCCGACGAGTGCCAGCCCCTGCTCCACAGCGCCCATCGACCAACCCAAGGGCTGAGGAATGCGAGTGCACGGCGAGGGACTGGCAGGCAGCTCCACCTGCAGCCCCGGTGCGGGATCTACTGGGTGAAGCCAGCTGGGCTCCTGAGTCTGGTGGAGACCTGGAGAACCTTTATGTCTAGCTCAGGGATCGTAAATACACCAATCAGCACCCTGTGTCTAGCTCAGGGTCTGTGAATGCACCAATCGACACTCTGTATCTAGCTCAAGGTTTGTAAACACACCAGTCAGCACCCTGTGTCTAGCTCAGGGTTTGTGAGTGCACCAGTCCACACTCTGTATCTGGCTACTCTGGTGGGGCCTTGGAGAACCTTTGTGTCCACACTCTGTATCTAGTTCATCTAGTGGGGAGGTGGAGAACCTTTATGTCTAGCTCAGGGATGGTAAACGCACCAATCAGTGCCCTGTCAAAACAGACCACTGGGCTCTACCAATCAGCAGGATGTGGGTGGGGCCAGATAAGAGAATAAAACAGGCTGCCCCAGCCAGCAGTGGCAACCCGCTCGGGTCTCCTTTCACCCTGTGGCAGCTTTGTTCTTTTGCTGTTTGCAATACATTTTGCTACTGCTCACTCTTTGGGTCTTTACTGCTTTTATGAGCTGTAACGCTCACTGGGAAGGTCTGCAGCTTCACTCCTGAAGCTAGTGAGACCATGAGCCCACCAAGAGGAACAAACAATTCCAGACGTGCTGCTTTAAGAGCTGTAACGCTCACGACGAAGGTCTGTAGCTTCACTCCTGAGCCAGTGAGACCACAAACCCACCAGAAGGAAGAAACTCCGAACACATCTGAACATCAGAAGGAATGAACAACTTCAGATGTGCCGCCTTAAGAGCTGTAACACTGAGAGTCCGCCGCTTCATTCTTGAAGTTAGTGAGACCAAGAACCCACCAATTCCGGACACAACTGCAACCTCTGCCTCCTGGGTTCAAGCAATTCTCTTGCTTCAGCCTCCCTAGTAGCTGGGATTACAGGCACCTGCCACCACGACCAGCTAATTTTTTGTATTTTTAGTAGAGACGGGGTTTTCACTATGTTGGCCAGACTAGTCTCGAACTCCTGACCTCAGGCCATCCACCCGCCTCGGCCTCCCAACATGCTGGGATTACAGGCGTGAGCCACCGTGCCCAGCTCTGAGAATCTCTTAAAGCTAAGGCAGAACATCCAGCCAAGCCCAGGGCCTGTCAGGGTGGACACTGAGCTGCCTGCTGCTGCCCTTCTGAAAGGGCAGCGGGACCCTTGCAGCAGGGGGCTTGGAATGCCTGGCGTAGGGACCTGACTTTGCACTGCTCGCTAACCTGAAGATACTGCAGCCTCAGGGCAGCCTTAAGGATGGAATGCCATCCAGTGCGTGAACGGCCCCGCAGAGCGGATGCAGGAGGAAGCAATTTCCCTGATGGCTCAGGCTTGCTGTTTCTGTTTTCACCTGTGTTTTTCTCTGCCTGAGATTTTATTGTGCGGCCCTTTATCTGGCCAATTTAAGCCTTGAACTTACTTTCTCAGCTGAAAAGCATGAGACTCCCAGTACACACAAGCTTGCTGAAGCAGCAAGGGGGAGCTGGTATGAAAAGCGAAGACAGCAGCCCCAGGCGGTGGCTCCAGCCTCCTGCAGACAGGGGCTCTTCTACGGGGCTGCTTCACCTGAAGATCACTGAGACACCTGGACGTGGGGAGCTGGCGGCGCCTGCGCTGGGGCCCTGGGAGGTGGGCTGAGTTCAGGACCAGTTTGTGTGTGCACCTGTTTGTATGTGTACGTTTGTGTGAGTGCGAGGGGTGTGTGTCATCCCTTGAAATTCTAGGGGGGCTTTGGAAAGACCAAACCACAGCTAAACAAGAAGCAGAAAACATACGAGAATGAACTGAATAAGATAATCTCTTAAAGTTTTTGACTCTTAAAACCAAAGTTTTTGTGAAAATTAAAGTTTCAAAGGTTACTTTTTTTTTTTTTTTTGAGATGGAGTTTCGCTCTTGTCGCCCAGGCTGGAGTGCAATGGTGCTATCTCGGCTCACTGCAACCTCCGCTCCTGGGTTCAAGCGATTCTCCTGCCTCAGCCTCCCGAGTAGCTGGGATTACAGGCATCTGTCACCACACCTGGCTAATTTTTGTATTTTTAGTAGAGCTGGGGTTTCACCATGTTGGCCAGGTTGGTCTCGAACTCCTGACCTCAGGTGATCCGCCTGCCTCAGCCTCCCAAAGTTCTGGGATTACAGGCACAAGCCACCGCACCCGGCCCAAAGGTTACTTTTTAGAAAATCCACTGCATATTTATCAAAAACAAAAATATGCAGTGGATTTCTTCTCCTGAAAGAGTTCTTCCATTAACTCTTAATTTTTAGCAGCTTAATATGTATGTATGTACACATACCAGTTATATGTGTAATTGACAAAACAATTCCATTCCTTTTATTCCATCGTATGGATACACTTCCCCCTTCCTCTTTAAGAATTATCGTTCTTTGAAGCCCAGGTTTGGTTTGTTTGGCTTTTCTGTTTTCTTAAGGAAACTTGAACATGTACAGTAGAGAAACTCCTACAACGGCTCTCCTGGACCTGACCCAGCTTTCACAATTTTGCTAGTCTCGTTCCTTTGCTCACCACCAGAGGGCACTGTTCTCCCCACACAGAGGCCAAGATCCCAGTGCCCTGGGGAAGCTCCACTGCAGGGCTTTGCAGGCAGCAGAAGCTGAGCAGTGCAGGTAGGCTCTGAGTGGGAGAGTGGTGCGGGTGGGGTCTACGCGGGGGAGCAGTGCAGATGTGTGGGAGTGGTGCAGGTGGGCTCTGCGATGAGACCTGTCTTGCATGGCTCCCATGACAAGGGGCTCTGGGAAACCCCCCTGGCTGCGGGCTGCCAGTCCGGGGCCTGTCTCCACTGGGAAGGCCTTGCCTTGAAGGAGGTGTTTCCAAAGCCATAGGGAAAAAGGCAAGGGAGACCCAGCGAGGCTGTCACTGGACGCAGGGTCTGAGAGACTGGCCCATGCTAGCAGGGTGTGGATTGCAGTTGGCCTGACCTCCAAACAGGCACGCTCCCACTGGCCCTGCCGGTGTGGGTGAGGTGAGGGTCACACCCTTGTACTTGGTTTGAACCCTAGTCCTGCCAGGGGACATAGACAATCACCTTGCTGGGCCCCAAAGTCCTCCGATGTAAATCAGAAGGTGGGACTGAACCATCTGTGAGGTCCCTTAAGCTCAAGTCACCTTGGATTTCAGCAATAGAAAGAAATGACAGCAGTCTGCCATTTACTATCAAGAAACAGAGCTTGGTGGGAATCGGAATGGGTGGCCTTGGGCAGGGGGCTGCTTTCCCTGCTGGGTAATGGGCTCACGGCATTTAGGGGCAGAAGGGCCTCTGTTGTGCACAAACCACTGCTCTGACCCTCCTCCCCGGAGTCTAGTTAGGGTCATGCCCCAGCCCTATGGGACTCAGAGCTCCAAGGCTAAGAGGTCTTGGTCAGCATCTCTCAAAGAGTGCATGGGCCAACATCATCCTGACCATGGCATTTCCACACCCTGCTGTGCCCAGTACTCAGCAGCAGCCACCATGGCCTCTCAGCAGGGCAGGAAACGTGAGGCTGTACCCCTGACCGTGATGCAGCCAGGCTTCTAATCACCTACAGCAGCCGGCAGCCAGGGACCATGAAGCGAGAGAGCCTCTGAGGCTGCCCGCTCCTCCCCCGGGTCGAGGCACTGGGCTTCTAACATTTTCAAATCCTCTTTTTATAGAACTCCAGAGAGGACAATTCTTCCTTCAGTTTTTGATATTCTCCATGTTCCAGGCTTGGCATCCTTCCCCACCGATCCACACGCTCTCCCTCAGCAACTGTACTCTGGTATGGCATCCGCCACTATCCAAATGCTGATGTCTGCGAAATGACAGCTCCAGCTCCAACCACTTTTTGCAGTTGACAGGAATTTCGGACGGCCCACGGAAATTATCCACCTAGGACTCAAAACTCAACTTGTACAAAACTAGGCCCATCCCGTTAATAGCATTCTGAATCTTCTCAACTGCACAAGCAGGGAATCTTGGATTCTAGAAACTCGCTTTCCCTTGCTTGTCACACTCAGTGGCTTACCTCACTTCCTCCTCTACCTCTTACCTGGATTCCTCCCTTACAAGGGCTCCTGCCCCCATGCAGTCTCCCCCAGTACAACCTCCCCCGCCACTGTGGATCCTTCTATTACACAGGCTGAGAAGACATACAAGAAACTGAGAAGCTGCTTATCTCTGGAGAGGGGAGCTGGGGAAAGAGTTGGAGAACAAGGAGGAAGGGAAACTTTCTTTGTAATGCACCTTTTCTTTTTTTTTGAGACGGAGTTTCGCTGTTGTTGCCGAAGCTGGAGTGCAATGGTGCAATCTCGGCTCACTGCAACCTCTGCCTCCTGGGTTCAAGTGATTCTCCTGCCTCAGCCTCCTGAGTAGCTGGGATTACAGGCGGGCGCCACCACGCCCAGCTAATTTTTGCATTTTTAGTAGAGATGGGGTTTCACCATGTTAGCCAGGATGGTCTCGATCTCCTGGCCTCGTGATTCGCCCGCCTCAGCCTCCCAAAGTGCTGGGATTACAGGCGTGAGCCACCGCGCCTGGCTGCAGTGCACCTTTTCAGTGTCCCCTCGTGTGCCTGTGTATTACCTCTTCTAATTTTTAAAATAAACATTTAAAAATTATGAAACACAGAAAACTTCACCTAGCTCCCCACTGCCTACAGGACAGTTCAACCTCTGAGCCTGGAATCTCGTGAAAACGTGATCCAAACCCGTCTCGTTGGTTTCTGCTCTCCCACATCGCCTGGCTGAATGACACATAAACTCCAGGCTGTTCAAAAGTGCTTCTGGGCCGGGTGCGGTCGCTCATGCCTGTAATCCCAGCAATTTGGGAGGCTGAGGCGGATGGATCACTTGAGGTCAGGAGTTCGAGACCAGCCTGGCCAACATGGCGAAACCCCGTCTCTACTAAAAATACAAAAATTACCCGGGCATGGTGGCACATGCCTGTAGTCCCAGTTACTCAGGAGGCTGACACAAGAGAATTGCTGGAACCTGGGAGGCGGAGGCTGCAGTGAGCCGAGACTACGCCACTGCACTCCAGCCTGGGCAAGACAAAGTGAGACTCCATCTCAAAAAAAAAAAAAAAAAAAAAAAATCGTTTCTGGACCTCTGGAGTTTTTTTTTTTTTTTTTTTGAGACGGAGTCTTGCTCTGTCGCCCAGGCTGGAGTACAGTGGCCCTATCTCGGCTCACTGCAAGCTCTGCCTCCTGGGTTCATGCCATTCTCCTGCCTCAGCCTCCTGAGTAGCTGGGAGTACAGGTGCCCACCACCGCGCCCGGCTAAGGTTTTTTTTGTATTTTTAGTAGAGACGGTGTTTCACTGTGTTAGCCAGGATGGTCTCGATCTCCTGACCTCATGATCCACCCGCCTCGGCCTCTCAAAGTGCTGGGATTACAGGCATGAGCCATCACGCCCGGCCTGGAGTTTTCTACACATTGTTTAAGCTCTACCCTTTGTCAACTGCTGGAACACATTAGTGATACTTTAGAACCAACTCAGACACCAGATCCACTGGAAGACTTCTGCCTCGGGTGGGATTCCCACGCCTCCGTGTGTGCAGACACACTGGAGCATGCCTTTCCAACATGCTTCCACGGGAACTTGCAAACGCGCATTTACGCACCCTTTCCCAACACGGTTATGAGCTTTTTGGGGGTCCACACCATCCTTTCTTCTTGTCCCCTGGAACAATTGAAATATCACTCATTGCCATTTAAATTTGTGTTCTTTGCTACAGACTTGAACACAGGCAGATAGTCACCGTCTTCAGGACAGTGACTTTGTTTTGCTGCAAGTCCATTAAGTTACCCATCACCTTGACGTCCTTCTGTGGAGCTGCTGTCCCGCCAGGCACTCACTGTAACTGCTCTCTTTACACCGTGAGTTCCATGGCAGCTGCATGCCAGGATTACTGGGAAGTCCTGGCTGGGGTAACAGGCAAGAAAGAATTATCCGGATGCTTTATGGCTACAGCAAATGGAACCTTTCCAAAAATGGTGGATGACAGCGTCCCTCAGCCTAAGGTGAGGACACTATTGCCTGAGACTTTCTTGCAAAACAGAAAAATTCTCAGATAACGTACTTCCCTTGACCTTGAGTGACCCAGGTTTATAGGCAGAGGGAGGAAAACAGTCTGAATTACCACCTGCTAGTAAAAATACTGAATCTGGCCAGGCACAGTGACTCACGCCTGTAATCCCAACACTTTGGAAGGCCAAGGCAGGGGGACCACCTGAGGTCAGGAGTTCAAGAACAGCCTGACCAATATAGTGAAACTCCATCTCTACTAAAAATACAAAAAAATTAGCCAGGCGTGGTGGCGTGCTCGTGTAGTCCCAGCTACTCGGGATGCTGAGACGGGAGAATTGCTTGAACCCGGGAGGCAGAGGTTGCAGTGAGCCGAGATTGTGCCACTGCACTCCAGCCTGGGCAACAGAGCAAGACTCCATCTCAAAAATAAAATTAAATTCAAATTAAAATTTTGTGTCTACTTGATTAAATCAAAATTTCTTCTCCAAGAGTTCCTTCAAATTTCACGAGGGCATCTAATGCTCAAAACCTCCTCTTATCCAGCCCATTCTGGGACTAAGATTTTCTGGTGAATTCCACGTCCAGCAGCGCCATCCCTACCGCCATCCACTACTGCTGCGCTGTAAAAAGAGCCTTCCTACAAGAGCTGACTGCACCGCACTCCTTGTGTCCTATTCTCCATGAACTCCAGCCCAAGGCGCCTCCCACCACTCTCTGACCCATCTCTCACCAAGGACCTTGAGACCGCCAAGTGGCTCAATTCGACCACCAGCTCTCAGGCTTCCCGCATATATCCCACCAAGCAGCACTTCCAACAGCTGAGCACGCCCTCCGTCCTAAGCCCCTTCCTCCCTTGGCTTCCGGATGCTGCGTTCTCTTGGTTTTCTCCCCTTTACTGGCTGTTCTTTAGGATGCCCCTATCTCCTCAACCTTTGAACAGTGTGCTCAACCCCTGGCCTCGTCCCACGTTAGTTCACATACATGAAGCTCCCAGGACAGAGCCCGGTGCCCATCCATGCTTCCTAAGCACACGCTGGCAGCATCGTCACTGGTGATCCCATCTAATCTCATGGGTTTAAATCCTCCCATGTTCTAATGGCTTCTAAACAAACTCCAAACCTGACCTCTCCCCTGAATGCCAAACTCTTACAAAGATCTACTCACTTGACATTTCTGTTTGGATGTCTGACAGGCATCTCAAATTTAACATACTGAAAACCAACTTCCTGGTTAATGACACCCCAAGCCTGCCCCTTCCACATTTTCTGTGTCTGTTCATGGCAGCTGCATCCCTCCAGCTGCTCTGGCCAAGAACTCCTGGGTCAACTTTGATTCCTTTCTTCCTCACACATCCCAGTCATCACCCCACTAGTAAGTCCATAAGCCAACCTCCCCTCACCACCACCCGCCAACCTGGTCCAAATGACCCCACATCTCACTTGGATGACTGCAGAAGCTCCCCTCCCCCAGCACAACCTCAGCTTCTGTGCCTGCCACCTCACTCCCGCTGTCTTCACTCCAGCGAGACTCTGTCTCAAAACACAAAAACAAAACAAAACATAATATTCAGAATGATGATTCAGGGATAAACAGTCTCTAAGACATTCCCAGTCAGCAGTGGTCAAAATTTTTAAATGTGAGTGCTTAAAAGAATAACTTTCACTCGAGTTTGATGTTCTCTTATGAAGAATATGTCTCTCCTCCAAAATGCTAGTTATGAAGCTATAAAAGGTTTCCTTTCCTCCTTTCTTCCTAAAGAAACTAAAAGTAGTGTTATTGGCCGGATGCAGTGGCTCACAGCTGTAATCCCAGCACTTTGGGAGGCCAAGGCGGGTGAATCACCTGAGGTCAGGAGTTCAAGACCAGCCTGGCCAACATGGTGAAACCCCGTTTATGCTAAAAATACAAAAATTAGCTGGGCATGGTGGCGCACATCTGTAGTATGTAGGCATTATCTAAAAATAATGAACTGGACCCAAGGGCTCCCTTACACCTCGAATAATCTGTGATTCTAGGATTCATTCATTGATTCAAGAAACATTTATGGTGCAGAAAATACATACAGTCAGCTGGGTGAGGTGGCTCACGCCTGTAATCCCAGCCCTTTCGGAGACCAAGGTGGGCGGGTCACTTGAGGTCAGGAGTTTGAAACCAGCCTGGCCATCATGGCAAAACCCCATCTCTTCTAAAAATACAAAAATTGGGCATGGTGGCAGGTGCTTGTAATCCCAGATATTCAGGAGGCTGAGGCATGAGAATCACTTGAACCTGGGAGGCACAGATTGCAGTGAGCCGGGATCACACCACTGGACTCTAGCCTGGGCAACAGAGTGAAACTCCATCTCAAAAAAAAAAAAAGAAAAAAAGATACACCACACAGTTCACACCCAGAAGGGCAACTGCAGCTGGCTGACCTCCTCAACAATTCCTGAAACCATTTCCTCTGCAAGCCTCTCACCGCCACTGTCTCCGTTCAAGACTCAGCCATCTGGACCACTGCAGACTCCCCCACCCACACACACAGGTGGTCATGTTATCCCCAGTCTGACTCTGTCCAGTTCATCCTCCCCACAGTTATCGGTGTGACCTTCCTAAAATACAAATTGTCGCAATCCTTACCTTTCAGATACCCACAGCTTTCATAGTAATCCAAACTCACTAATGTGGAATACCCTTGGCGTGGCGCACTGCAGCCTGGCATACTCTCTTAAGACCACTCTGACCCATGCCCTGGGCACCAGCTGCCCCAGCCACCAGTGACATTAGGCATGAAGTTCTCTCTGCACAGAACTTGCTGCCTGGATCATGTCCACAGACCCTTCCAGATTCAGGACAACTTCCAAATTCATCCCTCCGGGAATGCCTACCTGCCTCCCTTGGGATTAGCCGCTTTCTCCTGCGGTCTTTTGATACGGATCTCTCATCGCCCTGCTTTCTACTTTCCCCCATCGAGCTGCAGACTTCTTTAGGGCAAGGGCTATGCCGTGTGGCCTCATCCCTAGCACCCACAGCGGGACCGGTGCTCAAAGGATAGCTGGAAAATGACTTAAAGAGCCAGCAGTCACCATGATGAATAATATTAGCAAATCAGAGGGCACAACATCCACTCTTGTTATTTGCCTCTCATTTTCACCTCTGAGTTTCCAAAGCACTTGAAAATAAACACTAAAATTAACTGCCTCCTTGCTATGTGTGAATTCCTCCCAAATTTCTCAGCTATTTGTCCAGTCAGTGTTATATAACTGCAGGCTGATGTGGTATTAAAGGAATCTTGTTATATAATTCAGCCCTACTCACTGCAGCTCGCTTTTCCTTTTTAAAGACCGTAAGGGAGAGTAGCAGGGAACCAGGGCCAGAGGGAGAGAGCTCTGTGCACTGTCGCCTGGGGCTGTCCCTCTCCCCCACCCTCCCTGGGGCCTTTTCAGGATTCCTCGGTGCGGAGGCCACCCAGGAAGGCATCTTCCTCGGCCCCCAGCGGCTGCTAAGCAAAGCCTCCGGGACCCCAGGGAGGAGGACGCGGCCTTTGGCATCCTCCCCGAGCCCGGGAGCGGATGTTAAAGATCTTGTTCATTCAGCTCTGCTGGAGCGAAGACGGTTGCCAGAGTGCTCGTTTTATTGTTTTTTTTTTTTTTTTTTAGAACAGCAGGACTGTTATTACGAGTATTCAGGGAGAGAGAATAGGAAGCGCAAAAGAAATTCCGCAGCATCTTAAAAATAGCAGTAACATGAGAATTGCCTGCCCAGCAAGGCAAAGATCCGGATCGGTAGGCGCGGCAGGGCGCTTCTGAGCCACCGTCTGGCGGCCGTGCCACCACCCCCGGCGCCCCGCTCCAGGGCGGCCCGAGAAGGCCAGGCGGGGGCGCAGGCCCGAGGGGAGCCGGGAGCCCGGCGCGCTCCGCCTAGAGGTGTCCTTCCTCGGCCGCTCCCAGCGCGATCGCCCCCAGGCCTGGACACAGACCCGGAGACGGGACAGAGAGAGAGGAAACCCGGGGGCCCAGGGGCGGGGAGGCCGGGGCAGCGGGGAGCACGCAGGTCGGAGGCTGGAAGGGGGCGCAGCGCGACCGGCGCCCAAGGCTGGAGCGGGGACGCGCGGCCGGTGAGTGGGGTCCCCGCCGTCCCCCGAGGCCCTGCGGCTCCCACACTCACCGCGCTCCCCGCGACCGCGGTGGGTCGGGGCCAGGCTGGGTGGCGCGGGGCGGGCTCTGGGGGGCCCCAGGCCACCGACTCGGCCAGCAGCTCGTCCAGCAGGCGCAGCGTCTCGTCCCTGCCGTCGGGGGGCGCT
This sequence comes from Symphalangus syndactylus, assembly GCF_028878055.3. Classification (NCBI taxonomy): domain Eukaryota; kingdom Metazoa; phylum Chordata; class Mammalia; order Primates; family Hylobatidae; genus Symphalangus; species Symphalangus syndactylus. The sequence goes on along the minus strand of NC_072440.2, from coordinate 102,234,568 downwards.
ACGGGGCTGGGGTCGCGGCCGGGCACCTCCTCCGCGGCTGCCCCCCGGGCCTCGGCTGCCGCCACCGGCACCCGCCGCCCGGTCCCGCCCTCCAGGGCTGCCGCTCCGGGCCCCGCGGGGAGGCTCTCGGGGCTGCGCCGTCGCCTCAGAGTCCGGCCGCTCCGGCTGCTGCCGCTGCCCATGGCGCGCCCGCCGCCTCCGGGACCGCCGAGAGGGCCCCGGTGAGGGGGCGCGGCCGGGGGCGGGGACGCTCGGGGGGTGCGGCCGGGGCGGGCTGCAGGGGGAGGCGCGGGGCGAGGCCCGGGAAGCGGCCGCGGCCAGGGGCCAGGACGCCCGGGCGGGGGTCGCGGCCCGAGGGTGGGGGTGCGAGCCGGAGCCTGGGGAGGGGCGGGTGAGGCAGGGGCTGCATGGGCGTCCCGAGGGGGCGCACACCTGCCCTAGGGAGGGGCTGGCCTGAGACCCCGGCGAAGGGCACCGGGTGCGGGCGCGGCTTCCCCTCCCGGGTCTCCCCCTACAGTCCCCCCACTCCCGCCCACGGGCCCCCTCGCTCCCCGCCGTCGGGTCAGCCCTGTCCTAGCCGCCTGGAATTGCTGAACACGCGGGGGCCCCGGCTGGGTTTGTTCATTTATGGAAACGCTCCCCAGACGACGCTCGCCGGGCCCGTGGGAGGCGGCGGGAGTGTGGGGGCACTTCCCAGCGCCTGAGCCCCCTAGCGATGCGCGGGGCGGGCGGGCGGGCGGGGGAAGACCATGAGGGCTGCGCGCGCTGCGTTCGCGAGGTCCCGCCGTCAGTGCGCCCCGACCTTTCAGTGTCCGCCAGGCCTAAGACGCCCCGGGAGGGAAGGGGCGATCCTCCGGGCACCAACAGCCCCCTCCGGCCTTCTCCTTCCCTCTGTTGCCCCAGCGGGGACTGGATGTGTGAAGGCTGAGCCTCATCAAAACCCCCAAATAGTCACTATTTTTGGGAAAGAAAAACTTTAAAAACGAGGGAGAAAGGCAAAGCAACCCCCGCCCCGCCCCCCCACCCCAGGAAAGAAGCAAAAGGAAATACCTAGGTGGTGGTCATAAGTCTAGCTTTTGGTCTTGGATTTTTTTTTTCCTTAACCGCTTTTCTTTTTAAGTGAACTAACCACAACCCAGAGTAGAAAACGCTCCAAAGCTGCCGAATTCAAACCCAGCGAGCCTTCCTGTTGGTTGGTCCTTTGTTTTACTTAGATGTGGTTACTTCCTTCCCTTGCCCACCTCCGGCAACTTTAAATTCCAGCCTTTCCAAGACAGGGCAATTCAAAAGTCCTGGGTTTAACTCACCTATCTTGACTTGACATTAACTTTTATCCTGATTGATTGGATTCCAGAATAATTGTGAAAATGGAATTTCGGCTAAACTTTCCCAACCAGACTTGAAATTTTACTATTTTATCACTTCAGGAGTCGACATTAAAAAACATATGCCTAAGAAAATTGAATAAAAGGGCCGGGCGCGGTGGCTCACGCTTGTAATCCCAGCACTTTGGGAGGCCGAGGCGGGCGGATCACGAGGTCAGGAGATCGAGACCACGGTGAAACACCGTCTCTACTAAAAAAATACAAAAAATTAGCCGGGCGTGGTGGCGGGCGCCTGTAGTCCCAGCTACTCGGAGAGGCTGAGGCAGGAGAATGGCGTGAACCCGGGAGGCTGAGCTTGCAGTGAGCCGAGATTGCGCCACTGCACTCCAGCCTGGGTGACAGAGCGAGACTCCGTCTCAAAAAAAAAAAAAAAAAAAGAAAAAGAAAATTGAATAAAAATGGGACTCAAATTCACATCCATTTATTTTTATAATTAAGAGAGAACAAGAGGCCGGGCGCGGTGGCTCACACCCGTAATCCCAGCACTTTGGGAGGCTGAGGCAGGTGGATCACGAGGTCAAGAGATCGAGACCATCCTGGCTAACACGGTGAAACACCGTCTCTACTAAAAATACAAAAAATTAGCCGGGCGTGGTGGCGGGTGCCTGTAGTCCCAGCTACTCGGGAGGCTGAGGCAGGAGAATGGCGTGAACCCAGGAGGCGGAGATTGCAGTGAGCCGAGATTGCACCACTGCACTCCAGCCTGGGTGACAGAGTGAGGCTCGTCTCAAAAAAAAAAAAAAAAAAGAACAAGAAAGTATTTATAATCTAGCTGGACGTGGTGGTTTACGCCTGTAATCCCAACGCTTTGAGAGGTTGAGGGGAGCAGATCACTTTAGGTGAGGAGTTTGAGACCAGCCTGGGCAACATGGTGAAACTGTCTCTACTAAAAAGACAAAAATTAGCTGGGCATGCTCACTTGAACCCAGGAGGTGGAGGTTGCAGTGAGCTGAGATCACACCACTGCACTCCAGCCTGGGCAACAGAGCTGGACTCTGTCAAGAAAAGGAAAGGGTAGGGTAGGGTAGGGCAGGGCAGGGCAGGGCAAAGAAAAGAGAGAGAGAAAAGAAAAAGAAGAGAAAAAAATGAGGCTGTAATCTCAGCACTTTGGGAGGCTGATGCGAGCAGATCACTTCAGGTCAGGAGTTCGAGACCAGCCTGGCCAATATGATGAAACCCTGTCTCTACTACAAATACAAAAATTAGCCGGGCATGGTGAAGGGCACCTGTAGTCCTTGCTGCTCGGGAGCCTGAGGCAGGAGAGTCACTTGAACCCGGTAGGTGGAGGTTGCAGTGAGCCAAGATCACACCACTGTACTCCAGCCTGGGCACCAAAGAGACTCCGTCTCAAAAAAAAAAAAACACACAGAACAAAACAAACAACAACAACAACAACAAAAACAAAAAGAAAAAGCAAAAAGAAAAGAAAAGAAAAAACAAATTTAAAAAAGAAAGTATTCATGATCCCCCCGCCTTTTTTTTTTTGAGACGGAGTCTCGCTCTGTTGCACAGGCTGGAGTGCAGTGGCCCGATCTCTGCTCACTGCAACCTCCGCCTCCTGGGTTCAAGTGATTCTTCTGCTTCAGGCTCCTGAGCAGCTGGGATTCCAGGCGTGCCCCACCACATCCAGCTAATTTTTGTATTTTTAGTAGAGACAGGGTTTCACCATGTTCGCCAGGCTGGTTTTGAACTCCTGACCTCAGGTAATCCACTTGTCTTGGCCTCCCTAAGTGCTGGGATTACAGGCGTGAGCCACCGTGCCTGGCCTCTCCCCACCCCCTTTTTTTTGATGTGCCGTCTTAACCATCCAGGTGTAGGATGTGGGGCCAAACACAGATGTCATTTGGGTGCGCTAAGTCCACAGATGTGTCTTGTTTGGAAGCTATTGATATAAGTTTTTAAGAAAACAAATCTCGTCTTGAAACTCTTTAAACCCCAAAGAACAACAACATTTAGAGGGAAACAAGATTTTTCTTGTTTAAAGAAAATTCACTCAGTTCACTCAGTTTAATCATTTAAAGGAAAACATGTTTTGCTTCTGCCTAAATAGAAGCTAGTCATGTGACTCACATTTAAATACATCCACAGCTCCCTGCGTTCACCTCCCAGGGCAACCAATTTTTCTGGCCACTCTTGATTCCAACACTGTTTCCCAAAACTTGTCATTAGCTCCGCTTCAGCGGGAGGAGTGCCAGAGCCAGCATTCTTTCCACTTTGAGAGAACATTTTAAAATCTGCTACATTTGTAGACCTGGCTTCCATCAAATACGCTGAAAACCCAGATTGATTTTATTAGAAGCTTCCCATAATAAGCAAACAATCTAAAAGCTTTCCACATGACTAATGCCCCTAAGATCATCTCTAGAAATAAATAAGAATTTTTGTCCAAAAGAGTTAGCAACGTCTCAGGAATATTGAAGAATTGAAATGGGGTGTAATCCTTCTTAAGAAAATAGCTGGCAGGCACACCTGCAGCTGAAGGACTCTTTTATGCGGTGATAGTGCTCGTGGGTGCTGGTGATGGTGGGTGGAAGGTGAAGCCCAGTTTGGGAACTCTCTGCTTAACTCTGGGAAAATAGAACTTCCTTTCCTTAAATTAAACCTTGGAAGAGGACTACAGTTGGTGATACTTTTTGGAAGGACTCGGGCGCCTGAATGATGTTTTCCTTGGCTTCAGGAGTAGCCAGGCATCTATCTGCAGATGAAGCCAGTTCCTCCCACCACGACTCGTGGACCAGTCATTACAATGGCCTGCCAAACCAACCCACCTTTCAAAACCCCACTGCAGGGCCCCTGCTTCAGGACTCGCAGAATCTACTCTCCCTGCTCAGATATCCTGCAGTTTCCCACCGTTCATGGCACTCCCAAGCCGTTACATAAGAAAGATATGTTGTGCAGGTGCTGGTTCTTATGAATATTCAGACAGATAGTATTTGCATTTGGGTGATAAATGAGACGGCATTTGAAACATAAGCAAGCCATGTTTCTATTTTTAATGCTTAATCGGTAACTTGAGAGAGCCACAGTGCTATTAATGAATGCTGATATGTTTGGACGGCAGCAGCCCACATAATTGCTATTGTCTTTATCAAAGTGTCCAAGCTTTTGCATTTGGTTTCATGGTTTCGGCATCAAGAGGGGAAAACAAAATATAAGGGCGAATCACCATTATTCATTAAGGACAATTAATGAGTTGCAGAACTCCTTTCAATATTTACTAAGAAATAAGATACGTGAGGTCCGCAGGGTTGGCAGGTCCAGGTCATGGCTGATTTGGCCCATTCTATAACACTGTAAAAAATTCTGACAGTAAAATGACAATGACTTGTACCCCATCTAAACAAAAGGTTTAGCACTGGAATTTATGATGCGTACTTTCCATGACTAGAGCCGTTCTCGTTGAGAGGCATCTCATGGCTTCCGGCTCAAAATGGCAGATTGGGTGCAGAGTTGCCTTCTCTTGGTACTTGTGACTTTGCTGGAATTAAGATAAAAGAAAAAGGGATAGAGGAGGAGTTGTAAGAAGGAGGGAAAATCACAAAGGAGATGTTTCAACGCATTTCTGAAAGATGGAAAGCTGACAGTAGAGAGCTGCCAGATGACACAGGCTGAGCAATTGCAGTCTATGCCATGACGACAGACGCTGGAGAGGAAACGGGGTCAATGGACTGACAGATGAGACTCCGGGACACGGTCAGCGGGTATAAAAGGAGGTGGGAGTGAGAAGTGGGCATCAGACCTAAGGAGCGATTAAGATCTTTACATGGGACAAGGGCATCATCCCCCACTGACTCCTGCTTATATTTAAGAAAAAAAATGACCAGGTAGCTGATGTGGTTTCACTCTGCTGCTGTGTGTATAAGACTCTTTTCCCATTGGATTTTTACTCCGGCTAGGAATTTAGACCGGGGGGGCAGGGGGTGGTGGGTTTGTGGGGTGGGGTGGGGTGGGGTGGACAGGCTTCGATTAGCTGAGCAGGCGGGAAGCTGGCCGCCTTGAACTGGAGCTACTCGAGGTTCTGGTGCCCATCCCTGGCCCACTAAGTAGGATGATGTTTGTGTGGCAGGACTGTCCTGTCTCCAGGGGCTGTGCACACAGCAGCTGAGAAAGGTCCAGTACAGTGTCCACAGCCGCTGGCCTCAGTGAACGTAAGCTTCCTTCTCCTTGCAAATCTGCTACACAAAGTGATCTGTGAGCTGACTCCCCTGTCCATGAACCCACAGTTTTGAGCGTGAGATTTGGAGGCCACTCAAAACATACTCGGACCCTAGGCTTTATTGGGGTCATTTATCATCCTGAGGACAAGGTGTGAGGGGAGAGGGAGGGCAGTGCTGGGAAAGGGAATTGAGTCTGTGTAAATTTGACCATTAACATGTAATAATTATTACGGAGGTTAACCTTTAAATACTGTTGGCTAAAAAGAGTGTGCAACAAACACAAAATGTCCAACTTCAAGCTCAAACCCCCCACTGTGAATATCAACTTCTCGAATGTGGAAGCTGCCCTGTGGGGGTGGTCACCTCTGCACACATGCATCCCATGGTCCCAGACACCTGGGAAGATGCTTAAGTTCTTTCTTCTCATCAGAGAGCTGAGAACCAACCAGTCAATTAATCAGCTCAAAGGAATAGAGTGCTGTAGTCAAGGCCCAGGTTACATATTAAAAGCGTCTCTTAGCTCTTTTATTTGTAGCTGTTTAACTTGGTAAGTGGAGTTGAAGTCCCAGCCTGCTCATGGCGATTACTGATTAATGCCTGTGCACATTTGTACAAGTCCCCCTGGCTGCACCATCGCCTGTCCTCTGGAGTGCAACTTTCCTTCACCGCCCAGTCATCCTCCACCCAACGGGGACAGCTGACACTTCGAGAGGCCACCAGGCCCTGCCCTGACCCTTTACCGACTGTGGCTCGTTAAATGAGCCTCACAGAGATCTTGTAAGATAGATATTTTCTGCCTCTATTTTACAGATGGCAAAACTGAGGCTCTGAAGAGTGGGGAGCTGGCCTAAGGTCTTGAAGCCAGTGACAGCCAGAGCTGGGACTCAAGCCACTCTCTCTCCAGACCCCATGGTTCTGTCATTATGCTATCTGTACCCAAATAAATGACAAACCTAGCAGAATAGACCAGCCGAGCTCTGAATATATGGAACTATTACCGTTACCCAGGGCCACCATGTAGGTGGGGTGACTGATATGGTTTGGATTTGTGTCCCTGCCCAAATCTCATGTTGAAGTGTATTCCCCCCAGTGTTGGAGGAGAGCCCTGGTGGGAGGTGATTGGATCATGGGGGTGGACATCCCCCTTGGTGTTCTCGTGATAGTGAGTGAGTTTTCATGAGATCTGGTTGTTTAAAAGTGTGTCCCCCTGCCTACTTCCTCCTGCTCTAGCCATGTAGGATGTGCTGGCTTGTTTCACCTTCTGCCATGGTTGTAAGTTTCCTGAGGCCTCTGCAGCTATGCTTCCTGTACAGCCTGCAGGACCGTGAGCCAATTCAACCTCTTTTCTTTATAAATTACCCAGTCTCAGGTAGTTCTTTTTTTTTTTTTTTTGAGATGGAGTCTCGCTCTGTCAACCAGGCTGGAGTGCAGTGGCGCAATCTCAGCTCACTGCAAGCTCCGCCTCCCAGGTTCACGCCATTCTCCTGCCTCAGCCTCCCGAGTAGCTGGGTCTACAGGCACCCACCACCACTCCTGGCTAATTTTTTTGTATTTTTAGTAGAGATGGGGTTTCACTGTGTTAGCCAGGATGATCTCGATCTCCTGACCTCGTGATCTGCCTGCCTTGGCCTCCCAAAGAACTACTAAAGGTAGTTCTTTATAGCAATGTGAGAACAGACTAATACAGTGACCACCTATTTTTGTTTCCCCAGAACTGAGAATATTCCCAGGTCATGGTGGTCAACCAGATTAGTTGGTCACCCTACATGTAGGGTTGTACAGGTTGTTCACTAAACAAGAGTGCCTGACCAAGAAGTAAATAGAGGCTGCAAGCCAGTCATGTTCCATTCACCAAGCTGTTCTCATGGAGCAGGGCTGTATCCCCCTAGAGGAAGGTACAATATGGGCTAGCTAAAGCCCCACTAGTTTCTCTGACAATATGAACCCAGAAGTTTGAGCAGTTCAGTGATTTGGGTAATGATCTCATTGTAAACCAACCTCTCTCTTGCCAGGGAATTTCTCCATCTCCCCTAAACACGCACACATGATCAACACACACATTCCTAATCATGTTCTTATAAACTGTTCAAGTCGTGGGAGATGAGGCTGGAGAAATAGGAGAGATCCAAAATGCCATGTCTGATAGCCCCGAATGCTGTTCTTCAAACATCTCCTCCTGGATACACAGCAGGAAGGCACTCCTCCCCCGTGTGATCAGGTGTCACTTCTGGCCTGGAGCATTCAATCCTGGTGAAAGATCCCATCCAAATTCTCCTTCTCTTGGCTGCAGCAACTGGTACCACTCGATATAGTGGCAGCTCCATCAACCAGGGTCCTGGAAGGGGAGTCGTGGAGCAGATCCCCTGGCTAGCTGGTGATGGACCTCTAGCCTAGCTGACAGCCAAACCTTTGCTGTCAGAAGTCATTTCTGCTGGGGGCTGTTTCTTGCTGTGGCACAGCCTAGCTGTCCTCACTGACACTCCAAAGTAAGAAAACGTGCACTTGATTCTATGAGCCACACAGCTCCCCTGGAGAGTAATGGAGTCAACTTTGCAGTTTTCTTCTTCTTTTAAAGAAACAAGAGGCTCACTCTGTTGTGCAGGCTGGAGTGCAGTGGTACGATCACAGCTCATTGCAGCTTTGAACTCCTGGGCTCAAGTGATCCTCCTGCCTTAGCCTCCTGGATAGCTGGGACTACGGGTGCATGGAACCACACCCAGCTATTTTTTTTTCTTTTTTTGTAGGGGTAGGGGTCTCACTATGTTGCCCAGGCTGATCTTGAACTCCTAGCCCCAAGTGATCCTCTTGCCTTGGCCTCCCAGAGTGCTGGGATTACAGTCCTAAGACCCTGTTTCCTGTACCCGGTCTAGGTTTGCACTTGTCAAAGATCAACCTTCTGTATCTCTTCGGAGGTTTTAAACATGAATACGTTTTATAGTGGATTTAGTCTTAAATAGATTCTTAGAAACTAAGATCTTAATAATTGTGATTATACTTTTTGGTAAAAGTTACTTTAATGGTAGTCACATAAAATCTCTCTGGGTAATAAGCAAATTGTCATTCCTACATATTTTTAAAATTTGACATTTCTAGTTGGTTGTCTTGGGCTTTCTCTGTCACGGAGCTAGCCCATGCTTCTGTGTAGCTTTGTGGCCTTCCCAAGTGTAAAGCGAATCCCTACATCTCAGCCCATTCCCTTCATGGTCTCTCACAGCTCAAAGTCAGTGGGGACTGGGTAAAACAGGGTGTTAGTGAAAGCCAGATACGCCATTGAAGGCACCAGGAATAAAGAGAGGGGATGTCTACCCAGGTGGAAGGTGAGTCATGCTTTCTACCATCCAGACACACATATCTGACATCTTTTTTTTTTTTTTGAGACGGAGTTTCCCTCTTGTCCAGACTGGAGTGCAATGACGTGATCTTGGCTCACTGCAACCTCCGCCTCCTGGGTTCAAGCGATTCTCTTGCCTCAGCCTCCCGAGTAGCTGGGACTGCAGGCACGCACCACCATGCCTGACTAATTTTGTATTTTTAGTAGAGACAGGGTTTTGCCATGTTGGCCAGGCTGATCTCGAACTCCTGACCTCAGGTTACCCGCCCGCCTCGGCCTCCCAAAGTGCTGGGATTACAGGCATGAGCCAGTGCTCCCGGCCTCATCTGATGTCTTTCCAGTCCTGAGAGGTGTGTTTTTTTCACTTATAATTTGGTCATGGCTGGGAGCGGTGGCTTGCACCTATAATCCCAGCACTTTGGGAGACTGAGGCAGGCAGATCACTTGAGGCCAGGAGTTTGAGGCCAGCCTGGCCAACATGACAAAACCCCATCTCTACTAAAATATAAAAGTTAGCTGGGCGTGGTGGCTCACGCCTGCAATCCCAGCTACTCTGGAGGGTGAGGCATGAGAATCGCTTGAACCCAAGAGGCAGAGGTTGCAGTGAGCCAAGATTGTACCACTGCACTCTGGCCTGGGCGACACAGTGAGACTCTATCTCAAAACAAACAAACAAAAATAATAATAATTTGGTCCCTGTGACATATGGACCTTACAACTTTGGTGGACATCTCTTCCTTTTATATAAGCATGCTGTGTGTTATGGACCAAAGGTTTGTGTTCCTCCAAAATTCACAGGTTGGAATCCTAACCTCCAGTGTGTTGGCATTAGGAGGTGGGGTCCTTGGGAGGTAATTAGGTCATGAGGTGGAGCCCTCGTGACTGGGATTAGTGTCCATATAAGAAGAGACTTTAGAGCTTACCCCTTTCTTCTCTCTGCATCATGCGAGGAAACAGCAAGAAGAAGGCTGTCTGCAAACCAGGAAGACAGCCCTCGCAGGACACTAGATCTATTGGCGCCTTGATCTTGGACTTCCCAGCGTCCAGAACTGTGAGAAACATTTATTCTTTAAGCCATCCAGTCTGCAGTATTCTGCTAGAGCATCCTGAGCTAAGACGGTGTGTTTAAGAGAATGGGAATACTTAGACCTGAAAATAGAGTGTTGCATTCAGGGGTCAGCAATCTGTAGCCAGCAAGCCAAATTTGACTTCCAACTGTTGCTGTAAATAAAGTTTTATTGCAACACAGCCACATGCCCATTTGTTTGCATGTTTCTCTGGCTGATTTTGCATCACTATGGCTGAGAAATAGTCACCATCTGGCCCTTACAGAAAAAGTTTGCCAATCCCTGGTTTAGTTAATAGTTCTCTGTGTTTTGCCCATTAATCCCAGGTGGTATGGTTTATTCACGAAAGAAAAGGCAGTTAATATTAACCACCCAAGATCTTTAGTTACTTATTTCTGCCTTCATAGCTAACTCACTGTTCTCACCTGGGGCCTCAGGGAAGATTGTTGAGTTATGAAACCCAAAGTAAAAAGGGGAAATGAATTAGTCTCCCTCATGTTTAAATTCCTCCTTTTGGAAGAACGAGAAACTAGATCTGAAAATCATTTTTCCTTTTCTTCTTCTTCTAAATTTCTTTATTCCTAACAGATAAATGTGTTTTTGTTTTCCAGCTGTGACTCCAGACAGGATCCAGAGAGGGGTTCACAGAGTCTTCCCTGGGTTTTATGGAGACTTACTTTGCCCTTCTGTGTTAGCCTTTTAAGGGCTGTGTTAACCTTAGGCACAGGAAGGCAGGAGAATCGCTTGAACCTGGGAGGCGGAGGTTGCAGTGATCCGAGATCACGCCATTGCACTCCAGCCTGGATGACAAAGACTTTATCTCAAAAAAAAAAAAAAAAAAAAAGGCACAGGAAAGGGGGCAGATAAAATGTTAAAAGCATTTCCCCTCCCTTGTTCTTTTTCTTCTTCAGACTCTAATAAAAGGATAAAATCTCTTAGATTTCTAGTTTTGCAGCATCAGCACTAGAAATCAATTAAAAGCTATTTATAGTCCACTCAAGAATACTTATCCAAAAAAAAAAAAAAAAGAATAGCTATCCAAATGTTTTGACTAGTTAAACTGAAAGCAAACTTACACCAAAATGAAATTATCAGAAAAGAAGCTCAATCTGTTTGCATAAGCGTACACCCCACATGTTCCATTTGATTCAACTCTACAAATGTTTGTTGAGCACCTACCATGTGATACATTTAGTGATATAGACATGAATAATCCATAATCCCTACCCTCAAGATGCTCAGGGGCCAGTGGAAGAGACAGATAGGTTAAATAGTTAAAGTAACTGGAGAAACATGTAATAACAGGTACAAAATACAAAGGAAGGGCCGGGCACAGTGGCTCACGCCTGGAATCCCAGCACTTTGGGAGACCAAGGCAGGCAGACTGCTTGAGCCCAGGAGTTCAAGACCAGCTTAGGCAACTTAGTAAGACCTTATCTTTATAAAAAAAAAAAAAAATTAGCCAGGTATGGTGGTACACACCTGTAGTCCCAGCTACTCAGGAGGCTGAGGTGGGAGGATCCCTTGAGCCCAGAGGGTGGAGGCTGCAGTGAACTGTGATCACACCACTGCACTCCAGTCTGGGCAACAGCGTGAGACCCTGTCTCAAAAAAAGAAGTAGGAGTTTCTCCTAGCAGAAGAAAAATGAGAAGGGAAGGTACTGAGGTAGTGAGAGGTGACAGCATGCTGGCAGCCCTCCCAGCCTTCACTCGCTCTCGGTGCCTCCTCGGCCTTGGCGCCCATTCTGGCCGCGCTTGAGGAGCCCTTCAGCCCGCTGCTGCACTGTGGGAGCCCCTTCCTGGGACGGCCGAGGCCAGAGCCGGCTCCCTCAGCCTGCGGGGAGGTGTGGAGGGAAAGACACGGGCGGGAACCGGGGCTGCGCATGGCGCTTGCAGGCCAGCTAGAGTTCCGGGTGGGTGTGGGCTTGGCAGGCCCCGCACTCAGAGCGGATGGCCAGCCCCGCTAGCCCCGGGCAGTAAGGGACTTAGCACCCAGGCCAGCAGCTGTGAAGGGTGCGCTGGGTCCCCCAGCAGTGCTGGCCCACTGGCGCTGCACTGGATTTCTCGCTGGGCCTTAGCTGCCTCCCCGTGGGGCAGGGCTGGGGACCTGCAGTCCGCCATGCCTGAGTCTCCCCGCCTCCGCCGTGGGCTCCTACGCAGCCTGAGCCTCCAGGACGAGCGCCACCCCCTGCTCCGTGGTGCCCGGTCCCATCGACCGCCCAAGGGCTGAGGAGTGGAGGGCCACGGTGCGGGACTGGCAGGCAGCTCCACCTGCGGCCCCAGTGCGAGATCCACTGGGTGAAGCCAGCTGGGCTCCTGAGTCTAGTGGGGACTTGGAGAAACTTTAGGTCTAGTTAGGGGATTGTAAATACACCAATCAGCACTCTGTATCTAGCTCAAGGTTTGTAAACACCAATCAGCACTCTGTGTCTAGCTCAAGGTTTGTAAACACCAATCAGCACTCTGTGTCTAGCTCAAGGTTTGTAAACACCAATCAGCACTCTGTATCTAGCTCAAGGTTTGTAAACACACCAATCAGCACTGTGTCTAGCTCAGGGTTTGTGGATGCACCAATCAGCACTCTGTATCTAACTAATCGGGTGGGGACTTGGAGAATCTTTATGTCTAGCTAAGGGATTGTGAATGCACTAATTGGCACTCTGTATCTAGCTCAACGTTTGTAAATGCACCAATCAGCACTCTGTGTCTAGCTCAGGGTTTGTAAATACACCAATTGACACTCTGTATCTAGCTAATCTGGTGGGGAGGTGGAGAACTTTTGTGCCCAGCTCAGGGATTGAGCACCAATCAGCACCAATCAGCACCCTGTCGAAACGGACCAATCAGCTCTCTGTAAAACAGACCAATCGGCTCTCAGTAAAATAGACCAATCAGCAGGATGCGGGTGAGGCCAGATAAGAGAATAAAAGCAGGCTGCCCAAACCAACCCTGGCAACTCGCTTGCGTCCTTTTCCACACTGTGAAGGCTTTGTTCTTTCGCTCTTTGCAATAAATCTTGTTGTTGCTCAGTGTTTGGGTCCACGTTGCCTTTGTGAGTTGTAACACTGACCGAGCGAGAAGGTCTGCAGCTTCATTCCTGAAGCCAGCGAGACCACGAACTCACTGGGAGAAATGAACAAATCCAGACGCGCCGCTTTAAGAGCTGTAACACTCACCGCGAGGGTCTGCAGCTTCACTCCTGAGTCAGCGAGACCATGAATCCACCAGAAGGAACAAACTCCGGACATGCCATCTTTAAGAACTGTAACACTCACCGCGAGGGTCCGTGGTTTTATTTTTGAAGTCAGTGAGACCGAGAACCCACCAATTCCGGACACTGTAGGACTACTAAGGAAATGAGAAGGGAAGGTACTGAGGTAGAATTACTAAGATACTAAGGACACAGGACTTTCACGGAGGTAAGTGTGCCAGGCAAGGGCAGAATAGCAAGAGATGGTGCTATTTCCCACGTGGACTAAGTTCACTGCTAGAGTGAGGAAAACAGCAATCAGATTTTTTTTCTTTTTTTTTTTTTTTTTGAAACAGTTTCACTCTTGTTGCCCATGCTGGAGTGCAATGGTGCAATCTTGGCTCACAGCAACCTCCGCCTCCCAGGTTCAAGCAATTCTGCCTCAGCCGCCCATGTAGCTGGGATTACAGGCACCTGCCACCATGCCCGGCTAATTTTGTATTTTCAGTAGAGACGGGGGTTTCACCATGTTGGTCAGCCCGTTCTCCAACTCCTGACCTCAGGTGATCCACCCGCCTCGGCCTCCCAAAGTGGTGGGATTACAGGCGTGAGCCACCGCCCCTGGCCTTTGTCTCAAAAAAAAAAAAAAAGTCCTGTCACCCAGGCTGGAGTGCAGTGGCAACCTCCACCTCCAGGGTTCAAGCCATTCTCCCTACTCAGCCTCCGAGTAGCTGGGATTACAGGCACCCGCCATCATGCCTGGATAGTTTTTGTATTTTTGTAGAGATGAGGTTTCACCATGTTGGCCAGGCTGGTCTTGAACTCCTGACCTCAGGTGATCCACGCGCCTTGGCCTCCCAAAGTGCTGGGGTTACAGGTGTGAGGCCGAGCAATCTGATTTCTAAAAAGCATCTTGCATTTTGAAGAAAGTGAAATCCAAAAGTGAAGAGAGGCACCTTCTGCCTCCACGATGGCATTAGGCATATGGCCTGTGTGGCACTACGCGGGTGCTGGATGAGCACACAGCAAACACGGAGTTTTGGAGTCTGCAGTGGAAGGAACCCTGGATAATACTCACTCTGGGAACAGAGCCCTGAAGAAGGTAATGACTCCTCCAAAGCCACCCAGTACGTGCTCCAGAGCAATCCTTTGTTGAGGGCTGTGGTGTGCTGGGCACCCTGTGAGGCCCTGAAGTTCCCTCAGCGGCATAATGGGGTAGACTCTGTGAACGTCACTTGATGGACAGGGCGCAGAGTCTTGGGGAGCCCAAGGTACTTGCCCATAGTCACACAGCTAATCCATGGGGGAGCCTCGGGGTCTCCCTCCAGGGACCGTGCTCTCCTGACACCTTCCTTAACCTGAGGCCAGGATCCTGGCTCCTGGCCGTGCTCTCCATAACCAGCAAGCCACTGATACCGACAGACCAGCAGACAGTTGCACAAATGGCTTCAGTGGCATCTGTAAAGCATGTGTACTTGTCCTTGAGGGAACTCTCTCCCAGACCGGAGCCGGGTCAGCATCTTCCGCTCCTAAAATGATCACGGTCCATCTTCCAGTTCGTATAACCTGGCACCCACGTGCCCGCCTCTGGCGGCCAAATGCTTGCGGGGATTATTTGGATTTGCGTGGCATCGGAACCATCATTACATTAGGCTCTCTACTGCATCTCTAAGTCCAAATGAGATCTGAACACCAGCTCCCCTTAGAGCAAGCTCGGGTTGCCATGGTAACTGGGCCATCCTGCTCTTCTGGACTCCAGCAGTCCAAGTAACACCACTCGGGTCTTAGCTACAAAGCTCAGCTCACAGCAGGCCCCTCTTTCACCTCTAGCTGCATGTTTCAGAACACCGGGTGGGGAGAGGAGAGCTTAAGTAAGGTACTTTCCTTGATCTGATCTTCCTCTGATTAGCCTGTCAGCTAGTTCACATGCACTGACTGCACACCAGCTGCACGTGAGGCCCCGTGCTGAGCGTGGGGATGGGGGTGCCTTTAGCATACGGAGACAGAATATAAAGTCTAGGGAACATCTCATCTGTAATTCTGCAAACACTTGTGGCCCCGCTAGTCTCAGGCATTGTGCTAAGCACTGTGGGGAGATGAGCTTGACATAGACCGACCCTGCCCTCAAAAAGCGTGTACCCTGACTGGGGAGATAAAAGGGTGAACAAATAACTGCAGTCCAGAGGGATAAATCGGATAGAGCTCTCACACAAAGTCATGGGGGCAAGTACCTCTGCCTGGGGGCATCAGGGCAGACTTCCCAGCAGAGGCAGCTTTTGAACTGCTTCTTAAAAGATAAATAGAGGTTGCTGGGCACGCTGGCTCATGCCTGTAATCCCAGCACTTTGGGAGGACAAGGTGGGTGGCTCACTTGAGGTCAGGAGTTTGAGACCAGCCTGGCCAACGTGGTGAAACCCCATCTCTACTAAAAATACAAAAATTAGCTGGGCATGGTGGCACTCACCTATAATCCCAGCTACTCAGGAAGCTGAGTCAGGAGAATGTCTTGACTCTGGAAAGTGGAGGTTTAAGTAAGCTGAGATCGTGCCACTGCACTCCAGCCTGGGCAACAGAGTGAGACTCTGTCTCAAAGAAAAAAAAAAAAAAAAGAAAACAAGATAATTAGGCGTTCACCAGGCAGAGACAATGGAGAAGGGTGGTTCAGTCATGGAGCTTAGAGAAGAGCATCAGCAGCCCAGCGAGCCAGATGGGATGGGAGGGTGTGTGGGATGGGAGGGGAGGTGGGTGGGTCCAGATGAGAAGAAGCTTGACCGCTGCTGAGCAGGTTGGTTTTCATTCTGAGGGCTGCAGGGAGTTTATAGAGTGAGTTTCAGCTGCCCAACACAGGAAATGGAATGGAGAGGACAAAACAAAGGCCCAGAGCCCAGCTGGATGGCTGGGACAGTGGTCCCGATGAGCTGGGGTGAGGTGGGGTCTCTCCTTCCAAATGGCAGCATTCTTCCATCTCAGTAGCAAACTGTGGAGCTGATACTTTGATCCTGAAGGGGCCTGCGGGGGCCAAACCCTTTCCTTCACCATTTGTGCTGTCAGGGGGAACAGGCATCTCAAGACGGTTGTTTCCTGCCTCGTTAATTTTTTGTATTTTTAGTAGAGACGGGGTTTCCCCATGTTGGCCAGGCTGGTCTTGAACTCCTGACCTCAGGTGATCTGCCCACCTCGGCCTCCCAAAGTGCTGAGATTACAGGTGTGAGCCACCGTGCCCGGCCAGTCCAGATCCCTTTATTTTGCTCTATTTTCTTTCCATAGCCCTTTGCCTTCTAAGGTACAATTTAATGTACTTATTGATTATGTTTATCAATTATTATACTTATTGGTTGTGTTTACAGTGTCTGAACCTCAATAACTATTTGTTACCTTGCTGAATAGTGTGAGAGGAGGATGTATGACAGCCTCTCTTCTCCGGGACAAGCCTCGGCAAATGGTCCTCAGAACTGCTCCTCATAGGTTTTTGTTCTTCTAGGGCAGGGATATTTCTAGCCACATGCACATTGTCTGTCTGGAGCAGGAGTGGGGTCTGTTCCCAAGTGCTAGCCCAGAGAGCAGCGGTGCTCGGGAAATGGAGGCACTCTGGATTCAGGGGGAGTTACCTATTTGTGTGCTGTGGATCAACTACTTCATCTCACCGCGCCTTCAAGTGCGATGAATAATAAATGCCCACCTCGCTGCGTTGTTGTGAGAAGTGAATACAATTAAAAGTGATTATGCATGTTGAGCAATCAGTACAGCTGTAGAAGATGAGGCTCAAACAGTGAGCTATAAATGCTTTTGCAAAAGACAGCTACTTAAAACTCGAAATACATTTTCCCAGAAAGTCAGTGGAAAGAACCTGTTCCCTGGAGTTCATGGGAAAAGTTTGGTAACTAAGTGGAGAATGTATCACCAGCTGAAGGCTGGTGTCAACTCAATGACCGTTTTTGAGGCCCTAGCCCCAGCCACCCTGTTCTGGTGATGGGTGGGGCTGCTTTAATCACAGCCTTATTTTACCTTTGGCTCTGGACATATGAATAGGATTGGAAGCCAGAGCTCAAAGGACAGAGCCGGCGCAGTCTAAACGCCATCCTTCCAGGTGGGCAAGCAGAAGCCTGGGGAAGGGGAAGCAGCTCCCCTGGATCACAGGACAGAGGACCGGTGGGAGGACTGCGCAGGGTAGCAGGTGAAGGCCTCCCAGTGCAGCGGCCCCCAGAGGAGTGTGGAGCTGGCCCAGGCCCCAGCAGCCAGTGAGGAGAGAGGGGCTCCACAGGGGTAGGCCTGTCCTCCAAATCCATGCTTTTGTTTTTGTTTTTTGAGACAGACTCTCGCTCTGTCACCCACCTAGAGCATAGTGGTGCGATCTCGGCTCACTGCAAACTCTGCCTCCTGGGTTCAAGTGATTCTCCCTCCTCAGCCTCCTGAGTAGCTAGGATTACAGGCACATGCCACCACACCCAGCTAATTTTTCTATTTTTAGTAGAGACAGAATTTCACTATGTTGGCCAGGTTGGTCTCCAACTCCTGACCTCAAGTGATCTGCCTCCCTCGGCTTCCCAAAGTGCTGGGATTACAGGTGTGAGCCACCGCACCCAGCCCCATGCTCTTTTTGATGCTCAGCTGACTGTGTCAATACCTGTGTGCAATGTGGAATAAAAATGTCTCTTCTGCAATAAAAATGTCCCAGTGTCTTCTATATAATGAACAACTGCATCCTGCCCTCGCCTCCACACAAGCCCCCACCCGGCCTCTGTACCTTCAGGTCGTGTTTCAGGTCAGTTTCTCCCTGTTCCTCCCAACAGGGGAGCCAGAGCTTTTCACTGCTTCTGCCTGGAGGAAAAGGCCCTGAACCACCTCGAGGCTGGGGCTTCCCCAGCGGCACACATTTCCAGGCTAACTCCAGAGCTCGGGCTGGGTGGGGCTCCTGGAACTTCCACATGGGAGGACTGAGGGCAGCCTAGTCATCTACCCCTCAGTGGAGGGGGTGAGAGTGGCTAAGGGGCTTGACAGATGCCAAGAGGGAAAGCGCTTCTCTGTGGTACTAAATAAGTGTTTTATATGCATTTCTTTTGTCTTCCCAGATAACTGCAGTCTCCTTGGAAACAAGAACTCTACCTCCCTCTGTTTCTGTGTTCCTCCGGTGAGTGTCCACTGTGTACCAGGTGTCATTCTAGATGCTGGGATACAGCAGTGAGTAGGAGAGGTAAAAATGTCCATCCGACATTCTAGAGGGGATGAGGAAATGTGAGCAAGTGAAGAAGTCAGTGTTATGGAGAAGGCAATTGGTACAATGGAGAAAGATCAGGAGGGGCCAGAGAGTGGGGAGTGCAGGCTAAGGGTTTAGGGTTTTACTCGAGCCTGGTGGTGACAGAGGCCTCGCAATGAAGGTGACTTTGGGGAAAGCCTTGAAGGAGCCGCAAGGCCAGAGGAGCCCCTGAGGCAGCTGTTTTATCTTCAGTTTCCCAGGAACAGGAGGAGGTCATTGCGGCTGGAGGGGTGGGCGTAGGGAGGGCACGGGGAGGAGCTGGGAGCAGATCACGTGGCACCCTGGGGGCCTTTGAGGATTGGGACTTCTGCCAAGTAGGATGAGACAGGGAAGCCAGAGCACCTCAGGACAGCTGAAGCCCAGCCTCCCTGCCTCCAGGCCCTGCTCTTCCCACACCAGCCTGTCCCTCCACTTCCTGGAATGTTGTCTTGCCACTTTGGTTTTGTCAACCCATCCTAAGTGTGATCCTTCAGGCTTCTAAACATGTGTACCCACTAGGGCCAATGTCTAACTTCACTGATCTCTCCAGGACTGCCATCCCTATGGGGCCACATTGAGATAAGCTTCTCGGGCCTGCCTCTCAGGCTCCACCAGGGAAGAACGGCAACACCTCCTGGTGTCAGCTTGGGGCTTTTGAGTGGTGGGTAAAGAGGGAGCCCTGGGCTGGGCGTGGTGGCTCACGCCTATAATCCTAGCACTTTGGGAGACTGAGATGGACGGATCACCTGAGGTCAGAAGTTCGAGACCAACCTGGCCAACATGGCGAAACGCTGTCTCTACTAAAAATACAAAAATTAGCTGGGTATGGTGGTGAGCATCTGTAATCCCAGTTACCACGGAGGCTGAGGCTGAGGCTGGAGAATCAATTGAACGCGGGAGACGGAGGTTGCAGTGGGCTGAGATCGCACCATTGCACTCCAGCCTGGGTGACGAGCGAAACTCCATCTCAAAAAAAAAAAAGAGGGAGCCCTGGAAAACCCCGGCAGAACTCACAGTCATTGCACCAGCTAGCATTCCCTGAGGATTCAATGTGCAGGCACTGTGCTGTTGCCCGCCACAAGTTCACTCATGCAAGCCTCACGACACACTACTGAAGTATCAATAGCTCATTTTATAGACGGGGGGTAAAGCTCAGTGAGGCCAGGGAGCTTCCAGTTACCCATTCCGAGTGCACAGAGGGAGTCAGCTGAGGTCTGTCTGACTCCAGAGGCACTAAAATTAAGGCCCCTCTGTCACCATGTCCCAGCTCAACAAATCTCTAATCTTTTGTCTAACTTTTTCAACCTTTTTCACTAGGCAGGGTTAAGTGATATGCAGCAGAGAACAGGATCATTTTTGTTCCAAACTCTACATTGTCGACCTGTTAAAATACCTCTAAAAAAGTTAATGCTGGACATGTACATAAAAAAATGGTTATTAAAACAAAACAAAGCAGAAAATAAGTATAGGTGAGGATGTGGAGGAATTGGAGCCCTTGTGCACTGCTGGTAGGAATATAAAATGGTGCAGCTGCTGAAGTTGGAAGTGGAAGTTCCTGAAAAAATTAAACATAGAGTTATGTTTATGTACTAGTCTGTTCTTATATTGCTATAAAGAACTACCTGAGTCTGGGTAATTTATAAAGAAAAGAGGTTTAATTGGCTCAAAGTTCCACAGGCTGTATAGGAAGCATGGCTAGGGAGGCCTCAGGAAACTTACAATCATGGCAGAAGGTGGAGGAGAAGCTGGCACATCCTACCTGGCTGTGAGCAGGAGGAAGAGGGAGAAGGGGGAGGTGCTACACTCTTTTAAACAACCAGATCTCATGAGAACTCACTCGCTATCATGAGAACAGCAAGGGGGAAATCCACCCTCATGACCAAATAACCTCCCACCAGGCCCCTCCTCCAACATTGGAGATTACAATTTGATATGAGATTTGGGTGGGGACACAAATCCAAACCACATAATTCCACCCTTGGCCCTTTCCAAATCTCATATCCTTCTCACATTGCAAAATACAATCCTCTCTTCTCAACAGTCTCCCAAATCTTAACTTATTCAGCATTAACTCAAAAGTCCATAGTCCAAAGTCTCACTGAGACAGAGTAAGTCCCTTCCTCTTATGAGCTTGTAAAATCAAAAGCAAGTTAGTTACTTTCAAGATACAATGAGGGTACAGGCATTGGGTAAATACACTCATTTCAAGAGGGAAAAATCAGCCAAAACAAAGGGGCTACAGGCCCCATGCAAGTCCAAAACCCAGCAGGGCAGTCATTAAATCTTTTTTTTTTTTTTTTTTTTGAGACGGAGTCTCGCTCTGTCGCCCAGGCTGGAGTGCAGTGGCGCAATCTTGGCTCACTGCAAGCTCCGCCTCCTGGGGTTCACGCCATTCTCCTGCCTCAGCCTCTCCGAGTAGCTGGGACTACAGGCACCTGCCACCACGCCCGGCTAATTTTTTTTTGTATTTTTAGTAGAGACGGAGTTTCACCGTGGTCTCGATCTCCTGACCTCATGATCCGCCCGCCTCGGCCTCCCAAAGTGCTGGGATTACAAGTGTGAGCCACCGCACCTGGCAAATCTTAAAGCTCCAAAATAATCTCCTTTGATTCTGTATCTCACATCTAGGCCACACTGATGGAATGGGTGGGCTCCCAAGGCCTTGGGCATCTGCACCCCTGTGGCTCTGCAGGATACATCCCCCTTGGCTGCTTTCACAGGCTGGCATTGAGTGCCTGCAGCTTTTCCAGGTGCATGGTGCAAGCTGCTGGTGGAGCTGCCATTCTGGGGTATGGAGGACGGTGGCCCCTTTTCTCAGCTCCAGTAGGCAGTGCCCCAGTGGGGACTCTGTGTGGGGGCTTCAACCCCACATTTCCCCTCCACACTGCCCTAGTTGAGGTTCCCTATGAGGGCTCTGCCCCTGCAGCAAACTTCTGCTTGGACATCCAGGCGTTTCCATACATCCTCTGAAATCTAGGTGGAGGCTGCCAAGTCTCAACTATTGCCCTCTGTGCACCTGCAGGCTTAACATCACATGGAAGCCACTGAGGCTTATGTCTTGCACCCTCTGGATCAGCTGCCTGAGATTAATCTGGGGCACTTTTAGCCATGAATGAGCTGGAGTGGCTGGGATGCAGGGAGCAGTGTACTGAGGTTGCGCAAGGCAGCAGGGCCCTGCCCATGAAACCGTTCTTCTCTCCTAGGCCTCTGGGCCTGTGATGAGAGGGCCTGCCTTCAAGGCATTTTCTCCATTGTCTTGGCTATTAACATTTGACTCCTCTTTACTTATGCAAATTTCTGCAGCCAGCTTGAATTCCTCCCCAGAAAACGGGCTTTCTTTTCTACCATATGGTCAGGCTGCAAATTTTCTAAACTTTTATGCTCTGCTTTTTTTTTTTTTTTTTTAATAGATGGAGTCTCACTCTTGTTGCCTAGGCTAGAGTGCAATGGTGCGATCTCGGCTCATTGCAACCTCTGCCTTCTGGGTTCAAGTGATTCTCCTGCCTCAGCCTCCCAAATAGATGGAATTACAGGCACCCACCATCACACCTGAGTAATTTTTGTATTTTTAGTAGAGCTGGGGTTTCACCATGTTGGCCAGGCCAGTCTCGAACTCCTGACATCTGGTGATCCTCCCGCCTTGGCTTCCCAAAGTGCTGGAATTATAGGCATGAGCCACTGTGCCCAGCCGCTCTGCTTCCTTTCTAAATATAAGTTCCAGTTTCAGATCATCTCTGCTTTTTTTGTTGTTGTTGTTTTGTATTGTTTTTTCGAGACGGAATCTTGCTGTGTCACCCAGGCTGGAGGGCAGTGGCGTGATCTTGGGCTCACTGTAACCTCCGCCTCCCAGGTTCAACCAATTCTCCTGCCTCGGCCTCCAGAGTAGCTGGGATTACAGGTGTGGA
The DNA here is from genome assembly GCF_028878055.3 of Symphalangus syndactylus. NCBI lineage: Eukaryota > Metazoa > Chordata > Mammalia > Primates > Hylobatidae > Symphalangus > Symphalangus syndactylus. The sequence continues at coordinate 102,212,301 of NC_072440.2, read as the reverse complement.
TCACCATGCCTGGCTAATTTTTTTTTGTATTTTTAGTAGAGATAGGGTTTCCCAATGTTGGCCAGGCCAGTCTTGAACTCCTGACTTCAGGTAATCCACCCACCTCAACCTCCCAAAGTGCTGAGATTACAGGGATGAGCCACCACACTCAGCCCTCAGATAATCAATTTGCTCACACCTCATGCATATAACCATACACTGTTAGAAGCAGCCAGGCCACATCTTGAACACTTTGCGGCTTAGAGATTTCTTCCACCAGATACCCTAAATCATCATTCTCAAGCTTAAAGTTCCACAGATCCCTAGAGCAGAGGCACAATGCCACCAGTCTTTTTGCTAAAGCATAGCAAGAATGACCTTTACTTCAATTCCCAGTAAGTTCCTCATCTCCACCTGAGACCACCTCAGCCTGGGCTTCATGGTCCATATCACTATCAACATTTTGGTCACAACAATTTAACAAGTCTCTAGGAAGCTCCAAAATTTTCTCCATCTTCCTGTCTTTTTCTTTACAGGTACATGTACACTTGCCCTTGTTCACAGCAGCATTCTTCATAATAACCAAATGGTAGAAACAACCCAAACATCCACAGATGATTGGATAAACAAAATGTGGTCTACCCACACGATGGAATATTATTCAGCCTTAAAAAAGGGACATTATGACCCATCTTACAACATAAATGAACCTTGAGAATGTTGTGCTAAGTGAAATAAGATAGTCACTAAAAGAACAAACAATATATGATTCTATTCATATGTGGTACTTAGAGTAGTCAAAATTATAGAGATAGAAAGTAGAATGGTGTTTGTCAGGGGCTATAGGGAGGGGGAATGAGGAGGTTTTGTTTTTTGTTTGAGACAGGGTGATCTCTGTGGCCCAGGCTGGAGTGCAGTGGTGTGATCACGACTCACTGCAGCCTTAATCCTCCCAGGCTCAGGGGAGCCTACCACCTCAACCTCCCTGGTAGCTGGGACTACAGGCACATGCCACCACACCAGGCTAATTTTTTATATTTCTAGTAGAGATAGGTTTTTTGCCATGTTGCCCAGGCTGGTCTCCAACTCCTGGACTCAAGCAATCTGCCCACCTTGGTCTCCCAAAGTGCTGGAATTACAGGCGTGAGCCACTGCATCTGGCCTGAGGAATTATTATTTAATGGGTCCAGAGTTTCAGTTTGGGAACATAAAAAAGTTCTGTGAATAGATGGTGGCAGTAGTTGCACAACAATGAGAATATACTTAATGTCACTGAGCTTCACACTTAAAAATGGCTAAAATGGTAAGTTTTATGCTATATGTATTTTACTACCATTTTTAAAAATGATTTTTAAAAGTTAATGATAAAAATCACAAAATTTGAATAAAAGTGATCTCCTTTCCCTTGTCTTATGATGATTCAGAGCAATTAAAAGGCCCAGAAGATGAGGTAGGTGTTCCCTCCTGTTATTTTTTTTATTTTTTAGAGAGAAAGTCTCACTCTGTCACCCAGGCTGGAATGCAGTGGCACCATCTCGGCTTACTGCAACCTGTGCCTCCCAGGTTCAAGTGATTCTCATGACTCAGCCACCCTAGTAGCTGAGATTACAGGTGTGCGCCACCACGCCCGGCTAATTTGTTTGTTTTTGAGACAGTCTCGCTCTGTTGCCCAGGCTGGAGTGCAATGGTATGATCTCGGATCACCACAACCTCCACTTCTCAGGTTCATGCGATTCTTCTCCTCAGCCTCCCGAGTAGCTGGGACTACAAGCAAGTGCCACCACACTTGACTAATTTTTTCGGTATTTTTAGTAGAGATGGGGTTTCACCATGTCAATCAGGCTGGTCTCAAATTCCTGACCTCAAATGATCCACTCACCTCAGCCTCCCAAAGTGCTGGGATACTGGCGTGAGCCACTGCACCCAGCCTCCCCTGTTATCTTTGTGTTCCCTGTAGTGCCAGTTGGGGGTCTCATGCTATGCCAGGGTAGGTGTTCCTTCAAAGGGGCAGCCCAAGCAACTTTATACTAGAATCCATGAGGCTCCCCTGCCTGTTCTTCTATTGTGTGACTTTGGGAGATTCTCTTTATCTCTGGATGTAACTTTTTTTTTTTGAGACAGGGTCTCACTCTGTCACCCAGGCTGGAGTGTGGTGGTACATCATGGTTCAATGTAGCCTTGACCTCTTGGACTCAAGTGATCCTCCGGCCTCAGCCTCCTGAGTAGCTGGGACCACAGGTGTGCACCAACATGCTCTGTGTCACCCAAGCTAATCTTGAACTTCTGGGCTCAAGTAATCCTCCCACCTCAGCCTCACAAAGTGGTGGGATTACAAGTGTGAGACACTGCACCCGGCATGGATCTAAATTTTTTTCTCCCATAAACCAAGAGGGGTAAGATCAAAGGCTTTTGGGATTCACTTCTAAAATCATGATTCACGATTCACTGGTTCAATAACTAGAATTTCACTTTCAGATGAACCTGGTAGCACCGTGCAAGGTGAATTAGAAAAAAGACAGAATGGTAGGAAAGAGATTGGAGCTAATGAATAATAACATGTTGAACAGTGAGAGAAATAGGTTTTTAAAAACATGAGAACAGTTAAAAGCCTGGGTATAGATTAAGTAGCCCCAACAAGCAGCAGTTAGGAACTTAAGAAAAAAAAAAAGATGAGAAACATCAGAGGAAAAACTGGCTGATCATTTTTCAGAATTTAAGACATGAGATTTCACAATGAAATACAATCTGGGAACTAAGCAAGATGAAGAAAAGTAAGCATTCATATAATCACATCAGAATAGAATTTCAGAATACCAAAGAGGAAGAGAAAAATCTCAAAACCTATGAAGAGAAACACAACTGCAGACTTCTCACAAGAAACAACTGACAGTGGACAATGGAGTAACAATGCCAGAGGCCTGAGGGAAAATAACTTTGGCCCAGGGAATTCTACACTCAACTACTGTTTAGTATAAATGTAACATATCAAAACCTTTGGAATGCAGCTAAAATCCTATTTGAAGGGAGATTTATAGCATTTATTATAAAACAGAGATACTGAAAATAAACTAAGTATTTAACTCAGGAAGGTAGAAAACATCCACAGAGTAAACAAAAAAAGCAGAAGAAACGAATAAAAAATGGAAATTGATTAAATATATATCCAATAAATATTTAAATGAATGAAACAGAAACAACAAAACCAGGGCCGGGCATGATGGCTCACGCCTGTAATCCCAGCACTTTGGGAGGCCAAGGTGGGTGGATCACAAGGTCAGGAGTTCAAGACCAGCCTGGCCAACATAGTGAAACCCCGTCTCTACTAAAAATACAAAGAAAAAAAAAAAAGAACAAAACCAAAAGTTTCTTTTTCCCTCTTAGATATATAAAATTGGCAAATTTCTACAAAGACGAATAAGGGAAAAACAGAGAAACCAAAACTAACCACTATTAGGAATTAAAATGGGTTCATAATACAAATGCTTTAGAAGCTCAAAAACTCCCTTTATTTCACAATAACGTTTTAAGTAATAAAACAGGGCCGGGCGTGGTGGCTCACACCTGTAATTCCAGAACTTTGGGAGGCCGAGGTGGGTGGATCACCTGAGGTCAGGAGTTTGAGACTAGCCTGGCCAACATGGTGAACCCCTGTCTCTACTAAAAATACAAAAATTAGCCAGGCATGGTGGTGGGCGCCTGTAATCCCAGCTACTCAGGAGGCTGAGGCAGGAGAATCGCTTGAACCCAGGAGGTGGAGGTTGTAGTTAGCTGAGACTGCGCCATTGCACTCCAGTCTGGGTGACAGAGTGAGACTCGGCCTTGAAAAAAAAAAGTGATAAAACAATGCTATGAAAACTTAAAATAAGGCCGGGCGCAGTGGCTCACGCCTGTAATCCCAGCATTTTGGGAGGCCGAGGCGGGCGGATCACAAGGTCAGGAGATCAAGACCATCCTGGTTAATACGGTGAAACCCCATCTCTACTAAAAATACAAAAAAAATTTAGCCGGGCGTGGTGGCAGGCGCCTGTAGTCCCAGCTACTCGGGAGGCTGAGGCAGGAGAATGGCGTGAACCCGGGAGGTGGAGGTTGCAGTGAGCCGAGATGGTGCCACTGCACTCTGCACTCCAGCCTGGGCAACAGAGCAAGACTCCGTCTCAAAAAAAAAAAGAAAACTTAAAATAAATGTGAAAACCTAAGATCAACAGGACAATTTTCTTTTTTTTTTTTTTTTTTTTTTTTTTTGAGACGGAGTCTTGCTCTGTCACCCAGGCTGGAGTGCAGTGGCGCAATCTCGGCTCACTGCAAGCTCCGCCTCCCGGGTTCACGCCATTCTCCTGCCTCAGCCTCTCCGAGTAGCTGGGACTACAGGCGCCCGCCACCACGCCCGGCTAATTTTTTTGTATTTTTAGTAGAGACGGGGTTTCACCGTGGTCTCGATCTCCTGACCTCGTGATCCACCCGCCTCAGCCTCCCAAAGTGCTGGGATTACAGGCGTGAGCCACCGCGCCCGGCTAACAGGACAATTTTCTAAAATTATAAATATCCAAAAAAGAGTTAAGAAGGGATAGAAAATTAGGATAACCTATTGCCAAGAAAGAAACATATTTGGAAGTCTCAAACTTTCCCCCTGAAAAAGACACTAATCCTAGACAGTTTTATAGGAGTTACTGACAAAAATTTAATGAACAGGCCAGGTGCGGTGGTTCACACCTGTAATCTCAGCACTTTGGGAGGCCGAGGCAGGAGGATCACAAGGTCAAGAGATCAAGACCATCCTGGCCAACATGGTGAAACCCCGTCTCTACTAAAAATACAAAAATTAGCTGGGTGTGGTGGTGTGCGCCTGTAGTTCCAGCTATTTGGGAGGCTGAGGCAGGAGAATCGCTTGAACCTGGGAGGCGGAGGTTGCAGTGAGCTGAGATCATGCCACTGCACTCCAGCCTGGCGACAGAACAAGACTCCGTCTCAAAAAAAAAAAAAAAAAATTAAATTAACAAAAAAATCACCATACTATACAGTGTTTTAAACAACAGAATAAGAGTAAAAGTTGCAAAATTCATTTTATAAGCATAAACTTCATACATAACTAAATAGGAAAATGAACAAGAAAATAAAATTATAGGGTAATTTCAATTAATAATACTGATTTAGGTGGGGTGTGGTGGCTCAGGCCTGTAATCCCAGCACTGTGGGAAGCCGAGGCAGGCGGTCAGTTGAGCTCAGGAATTTAAGACCAGCCTGGCCAACGTGGTGAAACCCCATCTCTACTAAAAATACAAAAAAATGAGCCAGGCGTGGTGGCGGATGCCTGCAATCCTAGCTACTTGGGAGGCTGAGGCCAGAGAATCACTTGAACCTGGGAGGCAGAGGTTGCAGTGAGATCCGGCCACTATACACCAGCCTGGTCGACAGAGACTCCACTTCAAAAAAAAGAAAAGAAATTGATTTAAAAATTCTAAATAAAGCATAAACTATGTCAATTCATCATAGAAAATAATATATGCTTTTCTGTGGAGCATGTTTCAAAAAAAAACCCAAAAATTTTTAAATTAAAAAAAAGAAAATAGACTGGGCATGGTGGCTCATGCCTGTAATCTCAATACTTTGGGAGGCTGAGGCTGGAGGATTTCTTGAGGCCAGGAGTTTGAGACCAGCCTGGGCAACACAGGGAGTCCTTGGGAGGCAGAGGTTACAGGTGAGCCGAGATCGTGCCATTGTACTCCAGCCTGGGCAACAGAGTGAGGCTCCATCTCAAAACAAAACAAAACAACAAAAACAACAACAACAAAATTTTGCATAGGATATTAGCATTGGAAAGGAAGAGATAAAACTGCCATTTTTAAAAGATAGTCTCCAAACTATTAGAATAAATCATTTCTTTTTTTTTTTTGTGACAAAGTCTCGCTCTGTCGCCTAGGCCGGAGTGCAGTGGCGCAATCTTGGCTCACTGCAACCTCCGCCTCCTGGGTTCAAGCGATTCTCCTGTCTTAGCTTCCCGAGTAGCTGGGATTACAGGCACGCGCCGCCACGTCTGGCTAATTTTTGTATTTTTAGTAGAGACGGGGTTTCACCATATTGGTCAGGATGGTCTCGAACTCCTGACCTTAGGTAATCCACCCACCTAGGGCTCCCAAAGTGCTGGGATTACAGGTGTGAGCTACCGTGCCCAGCCTAGAATAAATAATTTCTAAATTCAAGACCAAATACATTTTTTTTTTGAGACAGAGTCTTGCTCTGTCACCCAGGCTGGAGTGCAGTGGTACCATCTCAGCTCACTGCAACCTCCACCTCCTGGGTTCCAGTTCTCCTGCCCTAGCCTCCCAAGTAGCTGGGACTACAGGTGCATGCCACCACCCACAGCTAATTTTTGTTTTTTAGCAGAGACTGGGTTTCACCATGTTGGCCAGGCTGGTCTTGAACTCCTGACCTCGGGTGACCCACCAACCTTGGCCTCCTAAAGTGCTGGGATTACAGGCGTGAGCCACCATGCCTGGGCCAAATACCAAAATTTAGACACTAGTGATGATGATAAATAATAGCAATAGTAGAAGAAGGTGCAGTATAAAAATGGTTAAGAACAAATACAGCCAATAGAGCTGGGAACCACTGACAATTAAGAACTCACACAGAAATTAGTAGGAAGGGGCTGGGCGTGGTGGCTCACACTTGTAATCCCAGCACTTTGGGAGGCCGAGGCAGGAGGATTGCTTGACCTCAGGAGTTCAAGATCAGCCTGGGCAACTCTGTCTCTATTTTAAAAAAATTAATTGATAAAAAATTAGTAGGAAGAGATAGGGTGACATTAAGATTTAGAAATCAAGGCCGGGCATGGTGGCTCATGCCTGTACTCCCAGCACTTTGGGAGGCCGAGGCGGGCGGATCATGAGGTCAGGAGATCGAGACCATCCTGGCTAACACTGTGAAACCCCGTCTCTACTAAAAATACAAAGAATTAGCCTAGCGTGGTGGCGGGTGCCTGTAGTCCCAGCTACTCGGGAGGCTGAGGCAGGAGAATGGCGTAAACCTGGGAGGCGGAGCTTGCAGTGAGCAGAGATGGTGCCACTGTACAGCCTGGAGGACAGAGTGAGACTCTGTCTCAAAAAAAAAGAAAAAAGATTTAGAAATCATATAATGAAACCTATTACAGCCCTATTAGAGACTGCTTAGACCTTAAGATCTTTGTTTAAGGCGGGGCGCTGTGGCTCACGCCTGTAATCCCAGCACTTTGGGAGGCCGAGGTGGGCGGATCACGAGGTCAGGAGATTGAGACCATCCTGGCTAACATGGTGAAACCCCGTCTCTGCTAAAAATGCAACAACAAAAAAAATATTAGCCAGGCGTGGTGGCGGGCGCCTGTAGTCCCAGCTACTCAGGAGGCTGAGGCAGGAGAATGGCCTGAACCCAGGAGGCGGAGCTTGCAGTGAGCCGAGATGGCACCACTGCACTCCAGCCTGGGCAACAGAGTGAGACTCCGTCTCCAAAAAAAACAAATAAATAAATAAAAATAGATCTTTGTTTAAATCTTACAAGTGAAAAACAATTTTGTTAGTATTTTTCTTTTTCTTTTTTCTTTTTTTGAGATGGACTCTTGCTGTGTCGCCCAGGCTGGAGTGCAGTGGCACCATCTCAGCTCACTGCAACCTCCACCTCCCGGGTTCAAGCAATTATCTTGCCTCAGCCTTCTGAGTAGCTGGGATTACAGGCGCGCATCACCATACTTGGCCAATTTTTGTATTTTTAGTAGAGACGGGGTTTCACCATGTTGGTCAGGCTAGTCTCGAACTCCTGACCTCGTGATCACCCACCTTGGCCTCCCAAAGTACTGGGATTACAGGCATGAGTCACCGTGCCCGGCCTTAGTATTTTTCAACGCTTTCAAAATGAGACTTCTGTTTTTTAGCTGCTTAAAACAACCACCATTTTATCTCATAATTTTGTGTATCAGGAATTTGGATGGGGCTAAGGTTGGCAATTTTTCTTCTCCACGTGATGTAAGCTGAAGTCACCAGGTAGAATTCATCTGGTGAGGCCTGGTGCAGCCAAATAATAACTTTTTTAATTCCAAAGAATATTTGAAAAGAGACAAAAACCGGGTGCAGTGACTCACGTCTGTAATCCCAGCACTTTGGGAGGCCGAGGCGGACAGATCACTGAAGGTCAAGAGTTCGAGACCAGCCTGGCCAACATGGTGAAACCCTGTATCTACTAAAAATACAAAAATTAGCCGGGCGTGGTGGCAGGCACCTGTAATCCCTGCTACTCAGGAGGCTGAGGCAGGAGAATTGCTTGAACCCGGGAAGCAGAGGTTGCAGTGAGCCAAGATCGTGTCACTGCACTCCAGCCTGGGTGACAGAGCGAGACTCCATCTCAAAAAGAAAAGAGACAAAAGAACACAAAATAGGTGGGTAAGTAGAAAACAAGTACTAACATAGTAGATGTAAACCAAATGTATAAGTAATTACATTCAATGTAGATGGTGTGATGGCTGGAGGATCGCTTGAGCCCAGGAGTTCGAGGCTGCAGTGAGCTACGATCGTGCCATTGCACTTGAGTCCAGGAGACAGAGTGAGATCCTGTCTCTAAATAATAATAATGATAATAAAGTAAAATAAAAATGAGCATAAAGATTGGATAGGAAGAAGTAAAACTGTCATTCTTTACAGGCACCATGACTGTGAATGAAGAAAATATAAAGGAGTCCACAGATAAACCAAATTAATTACAAATTGATCAAGGTTGTAGGATTTAAGGTTAATAACATGAAAAACAATGTCTATATATATCAGTGCATAAATTTAGAAAATAAAAAAATTAAATGATACTATTTATCATAGAATAAGAAATAATAAATAGCCAGGAAAAACATTTTTTAAATGTGCAAGACTGCTATATAGGAAGCTACAAAAAAATTACTGAAAAAAATGAAGGACAACATAAATAAATGGAGGGATATACCGTGGCCATAGATTAGAAGACTCAATATCATAAAGATGTCAGTTCTCCTAAAATTGATCTAGTGATTCTAACAATGTAATCTGAATGAAAAGATATTCAAAATGAAAATCAAAGCACATGGAGATGAAAAGTTTTAACATTCTAAATACACCAGATGTAGGTAATAAAGGAAATCAAAACACACATCTCAGACTATTTAAAAAATGCAAAAGTGAGATCACTATCCATTAAAACCTGTGGGATTTGCCAAATCCGTACTCAAAAGAAAATGTAACAGCGGCTGGGTGCGGTGGCTCATGCCTGTAATCCCAGCACTTTGGGAAGCTGAGGCAGGTGTATCACTGAAGGTCAGGAGTTTGAGACCAACATGGTGGAATTCCTTTTCTATTAAAAATACAAAAATTAGCTGGGTATGGTGGTGGGTGCCTTTAATCCCAGCTACTTGGGAAGCTGAGGCAGGAGAATTGCTTGAACCCGGGAGGTTGCAGTGAGCCAAGATGGCGCCACCACACTCCAGCCTGGGCGACAGAGAGACTATGTCTCAAAAAAAAAGAAAAAAAAGAAGTAAACCCAACCAATGTTTGAGAGGGGATAAGGAAAGAAATTAATTAGTTAGCAAGATGTGAGCAAGGGCCTGGTGATATGCATCTGTGATCACAGCTACTTGGGAGGCTGAGGTGGGAGGATCACTTGAACTCACGAGTTGGAGTCCAGCCTGGGCAGCGTAGTGAGATCCCAACTCAAAAAAATAAATAAATAAAACAAGAAAGCAAAATACACAGATGTCCCGCACCAGGTGAACAGCCATCCAAGGAAATGCATACTACTCAGCAATAAACAGGAAGAAACTGTTGATACATTCAACAACGTGGATGAATCTCAAGGGCATTATTTCTAGTTAAAAAAAGCCAGTTAATCTCAAAGCATTCCACATTATATGATTCCACTTATAGAATATTCTCTAAGACAAATTACAGTGATAGAGACCAGATTAGTGGTTGCCAGGAGTTAAGGCTAGGGTGTTAACAATTAGGAGCAACACAGGGATCCTCTTTGTAGTGATGGAACAGTTCTATATCCTGATTTGGTGATGGTTATTCAAATCTACACGTGATAAAATTTCAAAGAACCATGTACACATACACATATACACGACTGCATGTAGAAACCAGTGAAATCCAAACAAGGTTAGTAATTTAATTACTGTCAACTTCCTGATTGTGACAATGTACTATGGTTATGTAAGATATTCAGTAACCTTGATGAGTAACTCTACCATTTTTGCAACTTCTGTGTGTCTTAAACTACCTCAAAATAAAGCTTAATACTTTTTTAAAAAGAAAAAAAAGACATAAATGGAATATTAGGAAACTAAAACTGCAACATATATAATAGAAATACTGTCCCAATCATATAAAGCCCCTATAAATCAATAAGAAAGTGATAAATGACCCAGTCAATAAATGGACAAAGCCCAGGCACAGTGGCTCAGGCCTGTAATCTCAGTGCTTTGGGAGGCTGAGGCTAGAGGATCACTTGAGGCCAAGAGTTCAAGACCAGCCTGGGACCCATAGTAAGACCCTGTCTCAATAATAAAAAAAAATTAGCTGGGTGTGGTGGTGTGCACTTGTAGTCCTAGCTACTTGGGAGGCTGAGGTGGGAGGACTGCTTAAATCCAGGAGTTCAAGGTTGTAGTGAGCCATTATTGTACCACTGCACTCCAGACCAGGTGACAGAGCAAGACCCTGTTTCTTTTTCTTTTCTTTTTTTATTTATTTATTTTTTTCAGATGGAGTTTTGCTCTTGTAGTCCAGGCTGGAGTGCAATGGGGCGATCTCAGCTCAACTCAACTTCTGCCTCCCGGGTTCAAGCAATTCTCCTGCCTCAGCCTCCCGAGTGGTTAGGATTTCAGGCATGCGCCACCATGCCCGGCTAATTTTGTAATTTTTTTAGTAGAGACAGGGTTTCTCCATGTTGGTCAGGCTGTTCTGGAACTCCTGACCTCAGGTGATCTGCCCGCCTCGGCCTCCCAAAGTGTTGGGATTACAGGCGTGAGCCACCATGCCCAGCCAAGATCCTCTTTTTTTTTTTTGAGACGGAGTCTCGCTCTGTCGCCCAGACTGGAGTGCAGTGGTGCCAATCTTGGCCCACTGCAACCTCTGCCTCCCGGGTTCAAGCGATTTTCCTGCCTCAGCCTCCCAAGTAGCTGGGAGTACAGGCGTGTGCCACCACACCCGGCTAATTTTTTGTATTTTAGTAGAGACGGGGTTTCACGGTGTTAGCCAGGATGGTCTTGATCTCCTGACCTCGTGATCTGCCCGCCTCGGCCTCTCAAAGTGTTGGGATTACAGGCGTGAGCCACCACGCCCGGCCGACCCTGTTTCTTTAAAAAAAAAAAAAGATGTGACAGACTAGGAATTTTTATTATTTATTTATTTATTTTTATTTTTTGAGACGGAGTCTCGCTCTGTTGCCCAGGCCAGAGTGCAGTGGTGCAATCTTGGCTCACTGCAAGCTCCGCCTCCCAGGTTCACGCCATTCTCCTGCCTCAGCCTCCCGAGTAGCTGGGACCACAGGCGCCTGCCACCACGCCCGGCTGATTTTTTTGTATTTTTAGTAGAGACAGGGTTTCACCGTGTTAGCCAGGATGGTCTTGATCTCCTGACCTCATGATCCGCCCACCTCGGCCTCCCAAAGTGCTGGGATTATAGGCGTGAGCCACCGCACCCGGCCAGACTAGGAATTTTTAAATAAGCATAACAAACATACTGAAATCTGTGGATTCTAAATTCTAAGAGTCAAAAGCACATAGTTGTGGTTTTTATTTTTATTTATTTTGAGATAGCATCTTGCTCTGTTGCCCAGCTTGGAATGCAGTGGCGTGATCACGGCTCACTGCTGCTTAAACCTCCTGGGCTCAAGCAATACTCCTGCCTCAGCCTCCTGAACAGCTGGGACCACAGATGCATGCCACCACAATCAGCCAATTTTTTATTTTTCATAGAGATAAAGTCTATGTTGCCTAGGCTGGTGTTGAACTTCTGGGCTCAAGCCATCCTCCCACCTCAGCTTCCCAAAGTGCTAGGATTACAGGTGTGAGCCACCATGCCGGCCAGTTGTCGTTTTAAAGTGCTAATATTTGCAACATGATGGAGATTATATTTCCTGTAACTATTTAATTTATGACTAAAAGTTTAAATGTCAGTTTAATTCTTATTTATTTTAGTTTTAGAGACAGGAGTCTTGCTATGTTGCCCAGGTTGGTTTCATATACCTGGTCTCAAGCAATTCTCCTTCCTCAGCCTCTAGAGTAGCTGGGACTATAAGGGTGTGCCACTGTGCCTGGCTAAATGTCATTTTAAATGTGTGTAAAGTGGCACACAACTTTTCAACATCATTTTAGAGGTTATCTGAGCACAAAGAAAATCATTAATCCCAAAGGCTCTGCACTGTGCTGGCTGCCTCATCGTCACCATCTCCTGAAAATGGCCTCTCAGTGGCTGAAGCTCTCCAGTGCAAATGTTCTAGACACATGATGTGGTGACACTCTCATCAACATCAAACAGCTCCATCTGGTTGTCCACCCTGCTTCCTGCTTAACCATTTCCTGCCGACTTCTGAGTAAGGGTCACATAAACTAATTACAAAGTTGAACTGGGCTGCTCCTGAAACTTGCGGTTGTGGCGCTGCTGTGCTGTGCTATATTAAGAATGTTGGGCTGGGCGCAAGGGCTCATGCCTGTCATCCCAGCACTTTTGGAGGCCGAGGTAGAAGGATAGCTTGAGCCCAGGAGTTTGAGACCAGCCAGGGCAATATCGTGAGAGCTCATCTATATATAGAGGTGGGGCGGTGGCTCATGCCTGTAATCCGAGCATTGGGAGGCCAAGGCGGGTGGATGGCTTGAGCCCAGGGGTTCAAGACCAGCCCGGGTAACATACCGAGAACCCATCTCTACAAAAAATTAAAAAATTAGCCTGGCGTAGTGGTGCCTGCCTGGAGTGCCAGCTACTCGGGAGGCTGAGGTGGGAGGATCGCTTGAGCTGGGAAAGTTGAGGCTACAGTGAGCTATAATGGAGCCACCAGCCTGGGCAACAACAGAGCGAGACCGTCTCAAAACAAAAAACAAAAAACTCAAAAAAAACAGCCTCACATGATCCAGGCGCCCAGAGGCTGTGGGTGCTGCAGCCTTAATTATTATTATGACCACCTTCGGCAGGGCGTCTGGTACACAGTGAGTGCTGAGCCCCCCGGGCCGCGGTTTCTCCACCCTAATGGTGGACAGGTAGGAACAGCCTTTTGGAAGACGGGCTAACCTTGGCCAGGCACCTGCAAACATGCCCAGGCTGGGGCGTGTGAGCCGGAGAGCGCGCAGCGGAAACGGGGCGGGGCACCTGAGTCTGGGAATGCAGAGGAGCCTTCCGGGGGGCGGGGCGGGGCCTCCAGTGCAGACCAATGATGGACTAGATGCAGATGTCAAAACGCGCGCTCAAGTGGCTCCCGCCAGGAATCCTGGCGCTTACGGAGGCGGAGGGAGGATCGCTTGAGGCCAGGAGTTTGAGACCAGCCTGGGCAAACAAGCGAGACCCTCGTCTGTTTACTTAAATAAAACCAAAAAAACGAGCACCGAGGGAAAAAGGAGTGAATCCTAGCGCTAGCAGCAGCCTGCGGTAGGCGCCCTTCCGGGAGAGGCTACACCGCCCGACCCCCCAGAGGCGGAACCGCCCGCATTGCCGCGTGGCCCTGGGCGCCGCCACCTCCCCCGCAGCGGGGCAATTTTGCCGGACCTGGGGGGAGGAGGGCCACGCCGAGATGACTCAAGTTCAGCGCGGGAAGGGAGGATGGCTACTTCACCCGGCCTCTAACACGTACGCATCTTTCCGCGTCTTCTACAATGGCTATGTTAATTACGTGGCCAGGAACTAAACTATCAATGAAGCCACCTCTGGCTACTTCAGTTACAGTGAGTTTAACAGGAGCAAAAAAGCACGTGGCGCCCTAAGGCAACCAAAACGAGGGTTTTAGACGTTGATTATGGGAAATTGAAATCTGAGTATGAGATGACACCAATAAATTATAATTTTGTTAGATAATAGCTTTATCAGCCATAAAGTAATCAATAAAAATACCAATTTCCTGGAGATGGATGCTTTAGTGTGTTTGGGGTGAAAACGGCAATGAATGGCGAGTTGCTTTAAACAAATCATGCTACACCAAAGTTTTAGTTGTGGCTTTGTGTAAGGAATGTGATGGTCACTTATTCTTGCAACACGAGAATCCTTTGATTACAAGTCTGTAGTACTTTTAAGAAATGAGAGAAACAGACCTAGGTGGGGAGGGTACCTGTCCCACCCCACCCTCTTTAAAGTATCTTATCTAGAAAAGGCTTTGTGAAAAAAAAGTCCCGAGTCTCTCAATAACAGCCCTGAGTGCAGCTGTTGAAGCTTTCTCATGTTAATGACTTTTTTCTTGGATCTTAAAGTTGCTTTCTCTTCCTTTATTTTTGGCATTTTGCCCGTTGCAGGGCCTGGCAAATCAAAGCCACATAGAAAATTAAATGAAAGCTGTTGCTAAGTTCCAGTCTCTACTCCAGTGGAGTTTTCTAACTCTTCTTCAGCATATTTGATGCCCAATGAGTAGTACATTAATTCCTAGTTCTAAAATCATTCTGTGAACTTTCTCCCAGGAATTTTTGCTCAGTTTGCAATTAAAACAACTTTTTTTCTTCTCTTTTTAATGGCAGGGGCTGGGTCTTACTGTGTTGCCCAGGCTGGTCTCCAGCTCCTGGCCTCAAACAATCCTCCTGCCTCGGCCTCCCAAAGTGCTGGGATTACAGGCATGAGCCACCGCTCCCAGCCACAGTTTGCAATTCTTAAGGCAAGGGTGAGAATAGGGGACAGGGGTCTGACAGGAGACAGGATTTCTGTGGAAAACTGCACCAAGAGCCTTCTCTCCGTGTCCTGTAGTTTGAAGGTTTACAAAGGACTGCACATTTTACATGAGTCATCTCAACGAACGCTCTCCTCACCGCATTAACACCCCACGCGGTTAGGAGTCCCATTTTACTCACGGGGACACCGAATCTGTAAGAAGCCCGGTCGCTTGTCCCAGTCACAGCAAAACGAGCCGCGTGGCTCAGCGGCCCTAACTTTTAGGCTGTAGGGTCCTCGCCGACCACTCCGCCAAAATGTCAGGCCTCGGGGCCCTTGCACCCCCACCGCAGGGACACGGATCGAAAGGGTCGCAGCAACGCCTCCCCCACACCCAGGAGCGTTTTCCAGGCCTTTGCACCAACCTCGTTGGCTAAGCCCCCTGCCTGGCGGCGGCCCGGCCGGGAGGAGGTGCTTTCGGGAGGCGGGGCCGCGGCCCGGGGATCCTCTCGAGCCCGCGGGCTCCAATCGCTGCGCCTCACGCAATCCTAAACGGTTCCCGGGCGAACTGGGGCCCGCGCGCGCCAAGGCCCTCGAGACCCTCAGGGGCTGCGGCCCTGGTCCCATGGGACCTGTGGGGGCCCGGGCGGCGGCGCCCCCGACCCAGCCAGCGGACGGGGCGGGGTGGGGGAACTGGGAGGTCTCGGGGGACGTCCACGGGGGTGTCCCCGGGGGTCTCCGGAAGGCGCCGGCGGAGGCTCCCGCGCTGCGCTTGAAAATCGCGCGCGGCCCCGCGGCCAGCCTGGGTAGGGACAAGGCGCAGCCAATGGGAAGGGCCGGGGCATGGCACAGCCAATGGGAAGGGCCGGGGCATGGCACAGCCAATGGGAAGGGCCGGGAGCGCGCGGCGCGGGAGATTTAAAGGCTGCTGGAGTGAGGGGTCGCCCGTGCACCCCGTCCCAGCCGTCCTGTCCTGGTCTTTCGCTCTGCTTCGCTGCGCCGTCACTATGCTCTCCGTCCGCGTCCCGCTCGCGCCCATCACGGACCCGCAGCAGCTGCAGCTCTCGCCGCTGAAGGGGCTCAGCTTGGTCGACAAGGAGAACACGGTGAGCGCGCGGGGAGGGCACTGCGGGCCGGGGAGGGAGGCAGGGAAAGCGAAGCCGCCCCTCACACGCGTCTCCCCGCAGCCGCCGGCCCTGAGCGGGTCCCGCGTCCTGGCCAGCAAGACCGCGAGGAGGATCTTCCAGGAGCCCGCGGAGCCGGTGAGTGGCGGGCGTGGGGCAGAGGGGCCAGGGGCGGCCTTGGGCGTCTTGGCGCCAAAGCCGCATTGTTTCCTCAGCTGTTCACACTCCCGCGCCGGCTCCTTTCCCGCCTAGGCAGCCCCTCCCCAGGGCGGCCTCCCGCGCCCCTCCTCGGCCCATTTCCCGGTTCGGGCGTGCGCTCCTCTGCTGCGACCCACGGAGTGCGACGGGACAGCCACGTTTTCACATCGGGCCCCATGAAATTGCCGCCAACGGAAAGGACTTGGTCCAGAAAAACGTTAGTTTCATATGGTTCGGCCCGTACTTAAATGTTTTATTTTCTCCCCCAACAGAAAACTAAAGCAGCTGCCCCCGGCGTGGAGGATGAGCCGCTGCTGAGAGAAAACCCCCGCCGCTTTGTCATCTTCCCCATCGAGTACCATGATATCTGGCAGATGTATAAGAAGGCGGAGGCTTCCTTCTGGACCGCCGAGGAGGTAATCGGAGGACCCCAGAAGACCCCTGCAGGGGTGACCGTGACGCCTCAGACATAAATGCACTTGGAGGTTCCTGTTGGCAAGGGGGGCTAACTGTGGGGCATAGTAAGTGGTGCCAGCACACTTAAAGTTTGAGTGCTCAGTGTGAGTCCTGCAGGCTTTACTGTCTTCCTTTTATGCTAAAATTGTGACTTCCGAACCTCAGGTGGACCTGTCCAAGGACATTCAGCATTGGGAATCCCTGAAGCCCGAGGAGAGATATTTTATATCCCATGTTCTGGCTTTCTTTGCAGCAAGCGATGGCATAGTAAATGAAAACTTGGTGAGTTTCCAAAACATCTTTCATTCATTTGGCGTTGACGATCTGAGGTCGAACTAGTTCGCTCTCCTCATCTTCTACGTTTTTCCGTGCTGAATGCATCTGTGTGTGTAAGCTGGGTTTTATATTACATGGCATTTCCTGTTTTGTAACACTTTGCAGTTCTTTCTTATGGTATTTTCCTGACCCTAGAGAAGCTGAGACAATATTAAGTGGTAGCAATGTGATGTCTCCTTGTGGCCACCACATCTGTTCCCTCTTTTTTTTTTTGAGACAGAGTCTCACTCTGGCCCAGGCTGGAGTGCAGTGGCACGATCTTGGCTCATTGCAACCTCCGCCTCCTGGGTTCAAGCAATTCCCCAGCCTCAGCCTCATGAGTAGCTGGGATTACAGACGTGTGCCACCATGCCTAGCTAATTTCTGTATTTTTAGTAGAGACAGGGTTTTACCATGTTGGCCAGGCTGGTCTCGAACTGCTGACCTCAGGTGATCCGCCCACCTCAGCCTCTCAAAGTGTTGGGATTACAGGCGTGAGCCACCACGCCCGGCTCTGCTCCCTCCTTTTTGTGGCTTTGTTGGTTTAATAATAATTTGGTTGTATCTCTTATTGCGAATGGATCTTTCTTGACATAAATTAATTAGGAAATCATCAAGCGCTCATAGAAATCCTATTTTATATGTATCTATTTCCTGACCTGTAAGTTGAGCATATGACATAAAATGTCAAAGAATTGTGACAAATTGGATGAAATAAATATAGAAATAAACCTTATAATGGTACAAAGTGCGATGCTGCCAGTATCCGTTGACAGTTGCTGCTGTTTTTTCTAAAGCTTAACTTTGATGTTTTGCCACTAGGTGGAGCGATTTAGCCAAGAAGTTCAGATTACAGAAGCCCGCTGTTTCTATGGCTTCCAAATTGCCATGGAAAACATACATTCTGAAATGTATAGTCTTCTTATTGACACTTACATAAAAGATCCCAAAGAAAGGTGAGTATTCAAGTGGTATGCCAAGATTTTTAGGATTCACTAATTGTTGATTTATTACAAAATTTTAGTTCATCTAGGGATAAAAATGACTCCAGAATGACTAAGCAGAGAGTCATAGGCATTCCCAGCACCCGTGGTCATGTCTGCTCTTAGCAAGGGGCCTAAATTCACTTTATCATTCACTTAGAGTTGTGAAGGTACTCCACTTTTAGAGTTGGATGTCTACCAATCTAAAGCCTTCTCTTGAAAAAATTCCTAGATGTTGGGTAAGACAAACTGAAACCTATGTCTGACCATCTTTGCTCATATGGTAAATTCGTTGAGAAGCCAGAATGCGGCTGCAGTGGGATGAAGGACGGGGAGGACTTGCCTCCTAAGGAGTCTGCAGTATGGTACAGGCAAATAAGACTTAGTAGGAGTTACATAAGGCAGAGGCAGCAGTGAACCCTGAGATTGATTTAGGCATGCAGCAGTTTGGCTGAATAAAGGTAGCTTAAGGTCTGTTTTTGTTTTGGAGATTGGAGGTGGGGGGATTAGAAATGGGCTGTTGGAGTAGTCTAGATACAAAGGTCAGCTTTAGGGTGGGTGTGGTGGTTCACGCCTGTAATCCCAGCACTTTGGGAGGCTGAGGCAGGCGGATCACGAGGTCAGGAGATCGAGACCATCCTGGCTAACACGGTGAAATCCCATCTCTACTAAAAATACAAAAAATTAGCCGGGCGTGGTGGTGGGCGCCTGTAGTCCCAGCTGCTCGGGAGGCTGAGGCAGGAGAATGGCGTGAACCCGGGAGGCGGAGCTTGCAGTGAGCCAAGATCATGCCACTGCACTCCAGCCTGGGTGACAGAGCGAGACTCATCTCAAAAAACAAAACAAAAGAAAAACAGGTCAGCTTTAGGGACTGCAACCTTGTATGGAGTGGAAGTGGTGAAGCTGCAACCTAAAATAGCTATTGTAGACTTTGAAGTACATGAAGAGCAAAAGTGGTAACTTGAAAGGACTGAGGAAACTCATTGGGGGTAAAGAGATTTAAACATGTTTATAGGTGGAAATTGAGAAAAGAAGGCAAAGATTAGGGGTATGATCAGGGGCAAATGCCCAGAAGGGGAACAGGAAGGTCTGCTGGGGAAGCCTCAAAAACAAGGGGAGAGGCAGACCCAGGTCTCAAAGAGGACAGTGAGATGGAAGGAATGAAAGGCAGCTGGGCGTGGTAGTGTGAGTGGTAGTGTGAGCTAGTAGTCCCAGCTACTTGGCAGGCTGAGGCAGAAGGATGGCCCAGGAGTTTGGTTTTCCATGAGCTGTGATCATTAGGCTGCACTCTAGCCTGGGCAACAGTGAGACCCTCATCTCAAAAAAATGAAAGCTGCCCAATGTCTGGTGACCTTGGCTTCAGAACACAAGGTCATCTGGGTAGGAACAGGCTGGGAAATCAGTAGCCTCTCAAGGTGGGCACCAGAATAAAGGGAGGCAGAGGAGGGTGGTAAGGGAGACCCAGTTAACTATAGTACCCATGGATTTGCCTTCCTGACCTGGGATCGACAGTGTAGCACAGACTTCTAGTAGGAAGCAATCTTAGTTTATTGGTTTAATTATTTTATGATATAGATGTGGCAACTGGGGCCAAATAATGCACCCAATGATAGTCTAATAATAGCACAGCAGTTAGGATTTTATGGTTCTTCAAATTTAAGTTCTGATTCTTCAAATTGAACAATGATTTGGACTTGAAATAATTTTAAAGGCAACAAATGTCCCTGCTGTACTGGACTATGTTTTACAGTTTGTAGACCTTGAAGCTCAATATGAACTATAGAATACCCAAACTTGTATTAATGTAAATCAAATGTTGAGATTTTTAAAAGAACACTGGAGGGAAGAAACTGACCAGTAAAAATAAAACATTTCGGTGTGAGTTCTTTAGGAAGAGGACTGGCAAATACTTGAATTTGGCCTTTGTCCCAGAGCTCTTACCTAGCAGTTGGTAATCAGGGGTCTTTTACTGTAATGCTTCAATTGCTGATGCTGTATGTGCCTACTAGGGAATTTCTCTTCAATGCCATTGAAACGATGCCTTGTGTCAAGAAGAAGGCAGACTGGGCCTTGCGCTGGATTGGGGACAAAGAGGCTACCTATGGTAAGGAGACCCTTGCCCCTACTTAAACCTGAGCTTCATTTTCCAAGTAATGTTACTGGATTTTTGGCCCTTGAATACCAACTCACTAGAATCATTTTGGTGTCAACTCTTAAATAGGTGAACGTGTTGTAGCCTTTGCTGCAGTGGAAGGCATCTTCTTTTCTGGTTCTTTTGCATCGATATTCTGGCTCAAGAAACGAGGACTGATGCCTGGCCTCACATTTTCCAATGAACTTATTAGCAGAGATGAGGTGAGTCTAAATCAAATAATAGGGTGACCTAAACCCCAAACACCTCGGGCATGCTCTTGTGTTCACTGACGGGGACCTGAGATACTAGGTGGCATATATCCACATTTAGTGTGAGTTCAACCATACACATACTTGACAAAAGAAGGAAATACTTTCATTTACTGAAACTGTTTTACTTGCATTCTCAATATATTATAATACATTAGTACATATGTATTGCCCTATAGGCTTTGAATGCATAAAACTACAAGTTCTTTGTTTTTTGAGGGGACAGAATCTTGCTCTGTTACTCCAGGCTGGAGTGCAATAGCGTGATCTTGGCTCACTGCAACCTCTGCCTCCCAGGTTCAAGTGATTCTCCTGCCTCAGCCTCCCAAGTAGCTGGGATCGTAGGCACCCGCCACCGTGCCCGGCTAATTTTCATATTTTTGTAGAAACGGGGTTTCACCGTGTTTGCCAGGTTGGGGTTGAACTCCTGACCTCAGGTGATCCGCCCGCCTTGGCCTCCCAGAATGCTGGGATTATAGGCATGAGCCACCATGCCCAGCCAAAACTACAAGTTATTGATGGGATTGGGATTTTAAGGCATGTTTTATTATTTTTGCCTGGTATTAATATGTGATCCCCTTTTCCGTAAAAATGTTCGTAGTAGAGCCAGACGCAGTGGCTCACGCCTGTAATCCCAGGACTTTGGTAGGATGAGGCGGGTGGATCACGAGCTCAGGAGATTGAGACCATCCTGGCTAACACAGGGAAACCTGTCTCTACTAAAAATACAAAAAATTAGCCGGGCGTGGTGGCACGTGCCTATTGTCCCAGCTACTTGAGAGGCTGAGGTAGGAGAATCGCCTGAACCTGGGAGGTGGAGGTTGCAGTGAGCCAAGATCTCACCACTGCACTCCAGCCTGGGTGACAGAACGAGACTCCGTCCCCCCCGAAAAAAAAATGTTCATAGTAGCCATTATGTTTCTCCTGTTTGATCTAGAAATTGCCCCTCTACTTCAACATTAATAAGCATCTCAATGAAATGAGTATACATTTTGGTCTAGTGTATGTCTTTGATTAAGTCACATTTGAAAAGCCAGGAGCATGAACTCCATCTTACTTGGAGCCTAGTGGGCAAATCAAACATGGTTACCTTGTAGGGAGACCTTCCTTACTGGATTGGGAGATAAGCTGTGAAGCTTAGTGTTTAATGCACTAACTTGCAAACTTGATTTACTTGAAATTGCATACAAATTTCCTGAGCATCTAAAAACTAGCCTTATTACTGAGTTTTGCCTTTCCTGCTGGGAGTAGTGGCAAAATTAGCACTCATGGCTGTAGAAAGAACACTTTGAGGGAAGCTCTGACTCCTCTGCCACCACACAGCAGAGCAAGAAATAGACCTTGCCTGTCTTCATCTAGGTGGCAGCTTTGAGGGCCTTGAATGGGACTGAGCTTGCCTCAGTGACATCAGCAAAGAAGTCAGTAGTTGAAGTCATCTTCCCTTTGAGAGTTCAAGTGCTCTCAGTATGGCTGAGCATGTTGGATAAGGAGAATGCAGAAAAGGATAAAGTAATTCCATATTCCATGCTAATGACAGAAGTCTTCTGGCTTTAGTGATCTTGAACTTTTTTTTCTAGGGTTTACACTGTGATTTTGCTTGCCTGATGTTCAAACACCTGGTACACAAACCGTCGGAGGAGAGAGTAAGAGAAATAATTATCAATGCTGTTCGGATAGAACAGGTAAGTGGGTGATGAAATGGGTCACTCAAGCTTGCTAGAAAATGCCTGTGCTTTAGTTGTATTCAGAAGCCGTATTTTGGTTCCTAGGAGTTCCTCACTGAGGCCTTGCCTGTGAAGCTCATTGGGATGAATTGCATTCTAATGAAGCAATACATTGAGTTTGTGGCAGACAGACTTATGCTGGAACTGGGTTTTGGCAAGGTAAAGTATTGTTTACATAGCCTTCTGCTTGTTTTGAAACTGGTGCTCTGTATTTATATCTTGATGTGAACCTTTTCAGGTTTTCAGAGTAGAGAACCCATTTGACTTTATGGAGAATATTTCACTGGAAGGAAAGACTAACTTCTTTGAGAAGAGAGTAGGCGAGTATCAGAGGATGGGAGTGATGTCAAGTCCAACAGAGAATTCTTTTACCTTGGATGCTGACTTCTAAATGAACTGAAGATATGCCCTTATTTGGCTGATTTTTTTTTCCATCTCATAAGAAAAATCAGCTGAAGTGTTACCAACTAGCCACACCATGAATTGTCCATAATGTTCATTAACCAGCATCTTTAAAACTGTGTAGCTACCTCACAACCAGTCCTGTCTATTTATAGTGCTGGTAGTATCACCTTTTGCCAGAAGGCCTGGCTGGCTGTGACTTACCATAGCAGTGACAATGGCAGTCTTGGCTTTAAAGTGAGGGGTGACCCTTTAGTGAGCTTGGCACAGCAGGAGTAAACAGTCCTTTAACCAGCACAGGCAGTTGAAAGATGCAGCCTCACTGCTTCAATGCAGATTTTAATGTTTACTTAAATATAAAACTGGCACTTTACAAACAAATAAACATTGTTTGTACTCACAAGGCGATAATAGCTTGATTTATTTGGTTTCTACACCAAATACAAAGCATTCTCCTGACCACTAATGGGAGCCAATTCATAATTCACTAAGTGACTAAAGTAAGTTAAACTTGTGTAGACTAAGCATGCGATTTGTAAGTTTTATTTTAATGAATTAAAATATTCGTTAACCAACTTTAAAGTCAGTCCTGTGTGTAGCTAGATATTAGTCAGTTGGTGCCAGATAGGAGACAGGTTGTGTTTTTATCCTGTGACTTGGGTAGTGTCCTGGGATTCTCTGCCCCCTCTGAGTAGTGTTGTGGGATAAATGAATCTCTCAGCGCAAGGAGCTTCTTAAGTTAAATCACTAGAAATTTAGGGGTGATCTGGGCCTTCGTATGTGTGAGAAGCCGTTTCATTTTATTTCTCACTGTATTTTCCTCAACTTCTAGTTGAAAAGAAAAAATTCTTGAAGAGTTTTCATATGTGGGAGCTAAGGTAGTATTGTAAAATTTCAAGTCATCCTTAAGCAAAATGACCCACCTAGGATCTTGCCCCTGTTAAGTGGTGAAATCAACTAGAGGTGGTTCTTACAAGTTGTTTATTCTAGTTTTGTTTGTGTGTAAGTAGGTTGTGTGAGTTAATTCATTTATATTTACTATGTCTTTTAAATCAGAAATTTTTTATTATCTATGTTCTTTTAGATTTTACCTGTAGTTCATACTTTAATCACCCAATGTCTTATTCTAGCATTGTCTAAATCTGAGCATTATCTAGGGGAATCTTAAACTTCAGTAGGAAACCATGAGCTATTAATACAGTTTCCATTCAAATATTAATTTCAGAAGGAAACATAATTTTTTTTTTTTTTTTTTGAGACGGAGTCTCGCTCTGTTGCCCAGGCTGGAGTGCAGTGGTGCGATTTCGGCTCACTGCAACCTCCACCTCCTGAGTTCAAGCAATTCTGTCTCAGCCTCCCTAGTAGCTGGAACTGCAGGTATGTGCCACCACACCTGGCTAATTTTTGTATTTTTAGTAGAGATGGAGTTTCACCATATTGGTCAGGCTGGTCTTGAACTCCTGACCTCAGGTGATCCACCCACCTCGGCCTCCCAAAGTGCTGGATTACAGGCGTGATAAACAAATATTCTTAATAGGGCTATTTTGAATTAATCTGCCTTTATGTTTGGGAGAAGAAAGCTGAGACTGCATGAAAGACGATGAGAGATAAATGTTGATCCTTTTGGCCCCATTTGTTAATTGTATTCACCATTTGAACATTGTCCTGTTCTATTGTTAGTTTTCTTCATCATTTATTGTATAGACAATTTTTAAATCTCTGTAATATGATACATTTTCCTATCTTTTAAGTTATTGTTACCTTAAAGTTAATCCAGATTATATGGTCCTTATACTTGTACAACATTAAAATGAAAGGCTTTGTCTTGCATCGTGAGGTACAGGCGGAAGCTGGAATCAGGTTTTAGGATTCTGTCTCTCATTAGCTGAATAACGTGAGGATTAACTTCTGCCAACTCAGACCATTTCCTAATCAGTTGAAAGGGAAACAAGTATTTCAGTCTCAAAATTGAATAATGCACAAGTGTTAAGTGATTAAAATAAAACTGTTCTTATGTCAGTTTCTTGATTGGTAAAATTTGCATTTTAATTCAGGAAGAAAAATATTTTTTGGCCAGGCATGGCTATAATCCCAGCACTTTGGGAGACCAAGGTAGGCAGATCACCTGAGGTCAGGAGTTGGAGATCAGCCTGGCCAACATGGTGAAACCCTGTCTCTACTAAAAATACAAAAATTAGCCAGGCATGGTGGTGCACGCCTGTAATCCCAGCTACTCGGGAGGCTGAGGCAGGAGAATCACTTGAACCTGGAAGGCAGAGGTTGCAGTGAGCTGAGATTGCACCACTACACTCCAGCCTGGGCAACAGAGTGAGACTCTAAAAAAAAAAAAAAGTATTTTTTGTAAAGGCTAACAAATTCATTTGCTTTCCACTGGTTCTGGGCAAGAGATTTGCCTTGTGCCTATTCTGGCACAAGGTGTATAGGAGACAGGTACACCCGAAAGGTGGTGCCCAAAAATATTAACTGCCGTACTGCAGTGAAGTATGTGAAGCCGGGGCTGAGTTAACTTCTCAACTGTAGGGGAGCCACTCCTGGGGCTCTTTTCCCGTTTGCAAAACAGGTGGGGCTAGAGGTCTCCCCAGCTGGAGTTTTGCTTTGCTATCCCTCATCTGACCTGTGTGAACTCCAGCACAGGTTTGGATTGGTCCCTGTGTCTGTAAAGGCCCTTTCCTGACTCGGAATCCCACCCACTTTGATAAAGCCTTTTAGAATTCATGACACCCATCCCCAGACGAACCAATCGTTCCTTGTACCTCATGCCACTGCCATTCAGTTCATTAAACAAACAGCAGCTCTCTTGTCAGGTGCCATTTTCTACCTGTATTTTAATTCAGGAGGATGGGGTGCTGAGCCAGAGGGGAGGCCCCTCCCTCCAGAGCTTGGGTTTACTCCTAGAGAGGAAAACTGATAGATGAGTAGATCTGAAGTGTTGGGCAGTGGTGGGGGCAGCAGAGAATTCAAAGGTGGGTGGGAGTGATTGGGAGAGGCCTGATGGGGGAGACGATGTTTCCTTGGTGGAGGGGACTGGGACTAGTGTTTGAGGTTGTGCTGCTTCCGACTCCTGTGTTCTCATGAAGATTCCTTCCCTTGCTGCTCTGTAAGAGAAAGTTGTCTGAGGGCACAGATTTTTATCTGTCTCTATATTTCTAAGCATAAGGCCTGCAAGGATCAGGTATTTAAGTGACTGGTACATGGGGAAATAAACTAATTGGAACTGAAGTATTTTGGGGCGGATGGTATCTTGGGTAAAAGTGTGATCTGTGCCCCAGAGGAATCTAGTAGAGAGCTTTCCCTTTACACCTAAAAGCGTTCAGTGAAGGTCATTTGATTTGTAATGTCAGGTTGGCGCCAGGCCTATTGCAGAAGTTCAGGGCAGCCAGGCTTCAAGAAGATGACCAACTACTAGGACAGCCTCCCTGTGGGTGGCCTGCAGTCTTTTCTGCTCCCCCCGGCCCCATGCCAGCTGCCATGCTCTATAGAACGTGTCTCCCATGCTGCCCGAGGAGGGCCTGCAAAGTTGAGTGGTCAGGCTGCTGAGACAATTGCCCTGGGTACTCATTAGATACATCCTCCCCAGCCTCACCCCTAGACCTACTGAATCAGTCTGGGGGTAAACCAGGGACCCTGTAATCTTAATGGGAGATCTCAGACATTTGAGATCGGGTGGGATAGACTCCTGACATAAAGTTCAAACCAGTGGACTTCAGTCCTGGGTGTGAATTATAATCACCTGGGGGCTTTTAAAAGCTACTAAAGTCTGGATCTCACTTGGGGAAAAGGCAGCCCTGCTGAGCTTCAGCATGTTCCAGATGTGTTTTCTGGTGTGTTCTAGACATGCAGCGTAAGAGTTACACTTCATTGTATGTGCACATTCGGGGCCCTGCCCAGCTGCAGTGGCCAGGCCTGGCTGCTAAAAGCAGACCTACAAAAACCTCCCTTCACCTGGTACTGCCGTGGCCTCTGACCTGAGGACTTTGTCATGCAAAGGAGGAACCAGATGGGTGTTCTTAACTGTCACCTGGCCAGGGAGCTAACTGGCTATATTTTGAGGATCAGTGGCCCTGCCAATGTTGGTCTGGAGATACTGATAATGGTTTAACTCTTCTTAGCAAGACACAGGCCCAGCCTCTCATCCGTGAGTGGCTGCAGTTGGACTGTGTGGCCTGACATCTTTCAGCAGTCCCTGAGTGCAGAGGGGCTACCCTCCTGGTGTCTGTCTGGACACAGAAGGGAACACATCAGTGGTGTCTCCCTGCCATTCCCTGGAGGGAATATGTCACATCAGGATTTTTTTTTTTTTTTTTTTAATGATGAGAATAGCTGAAGCCATTGCTGCTTAAGGTTCAGTAGTCATGTTCACCTTAGCCTTGGCTCTAGAGACTGGAGTGGCTCCAGCAAGGAGGTGGACTAAGGAACCGAACTCCTGTTTCAAACACTTGCCCGTGATAAATAGCACAGCAAAAAGTTAAATAGGTGGGCCGGGCATGGTGGCTCACGCTTGTAATCCCAGCACTTTGGGAGGCTGAGGTGGGCGGATCACCTGAGGTCAGGAGTTTGAGACCAGCCTGGCCAACATGGTGAGACCCCATCTCTACTAAAAATACAAAAATTAGCTGGGTGTGGTGGCATGTGCCATCTACTCCGGAGGCTGAGGCAGGAGAATCACTTGAACCTGGGAGGCTGAGGTTGGAGTGAGTTGAGATTGCACTCCAGCCTGGGTGACAAGAGTGAAACTCCATCTTTAAAAAAAAAAAAAAAAAAAGTTAAATAGGTGATCACCTCTTGGGAAAGGAGAATTATCTCTTTTGGGAACAAAGAAAGGACCATGGAGGCCCCGGAGCTTGTAGCAGCTCTCCGAGTGGTTGTTAGTCCCTTAGAGAAATTAAACGGGCAGGCGCTGACATGCAGTTGGATTTGGAGGGAGAGGTTAATCTAAACCAGAGGAGGAGCTGGGACCAAAACCCTGGCATAAAGCTAGGGGCCCCAGTGATACAGGAACTAGACAAAAACCCCATTGGCACAGTGAGGAAGATAAGAGTTTTAATCCTTCTGGATTCTTAAAAATAAAAACCTTCACATAAATTTGTGGTCTAGGAACTACTCGAAGATAAATGAATCCCCAGTATTGATCCCTAGCCTGGTCGCACAGGATTCCCACACGTGGGGTTCACAGTCCTAAATTAGAAACTCAGATAACACAACAGATAAAAGGGGGAAAAAGCATGGTATGGTGAAGAAATAGATTTTTGGAATCAGAATGGGATACAGCATAACTACCAGAGTTCAGGCTCTTAGAGCTATTTCAACACAGTAAGATTAGACATAGCTGAAGAGTGGACTTGTGAGTTGGAAGGGATGTATCTAAGGGAATTATTCTAAAGAAGGTGAAAGAAAGCATGGAGAGAGTGGACAGGCAGTGTTTGAGGAGGTAATGACTGGTGACTTTCCAGAATGGACTCATCCTTGAGATCAGGAAGTCTACAAGGAATCACACATGAGAAGCAAAGACACATTCATTCCTAGGCTCATTTGAGTGAAGCTGCAGAATATGAACAGAAAAAACAATCATTAAACGAATGTTTCAACAGAAGCCAAAAGACTATGAAATCATATCTTCAATGCTGAGGGAATCATTGGACGAAATTATTCAGAAAGAAGATACATTTTCATGCCAAGATTTTACCATTCACATCCCCAAGCGAAAATAATTCCTAACGAATTGAGCCAAAAGAGGATGGTGATGAGCAGAGAAATTGGTTGGTCCACAATGAATCAATAGAATCAAAAGGAAGCTGGGCATCATGGTACATGCCTGTGATCCCAGCTACTCACGAGGCTGAGGCGGGAGGATCACTTGAGTCCAGCCTGAGCAACAGTGAGACCGAACTCAAACAACAAATGGAACTACAATAATGGATATTGCAGAGGGATAAAGAATACTAAGGTCTTTGTACTACTAGGCTTTGGAGATACATGGTTTAAAGTTTAAGGGTGACCACTGGAGCATAGCACCAGAAGATTTAACTTCAACTTCCAAAGTGGGGGCCCTGGTAGGGGATGGGAGGGGCCTGTGTGCGGGTGTGGGATGTGTTGCAGGGGAGTTAAAGCTTGACGGGTTTAGTAGAAGGTGGGAAGGGTCAGGGGTGCAGCAGAGAACAAGTCAATGGAAAGCACAAAATAAGATGGTAGAAATAAAAGCAGCACAATAGATGTAAATAAACTAAGAGTTAAAACTCTTAAGGCTCAAATTCTAGCTATAAACGATTGCCAAACTAAACACTTAAGAGTGTAAGCAATTACTATAGGAAAAAGACTTTAAAGCAAAAAGCCCATTAGAGATAGAAGTTATTGGCCTAAAGAATGATTGTTCCTCTGGGAAAACACGATGGTAATAACTGCACCAAGCAACATGGTCTCTGCAGTGTTTGGGTGTGACCTCATCCCTGCCTCCCCAGGGACTGATGAGTCTTGGGCTCAGGCTCAGTGATGAAGCGGGGTGTTGTCTTGGTGCTGCCATATTCTCTTTAGTCATGTGGTTTTTTTTTTATTCATTTTCCTCTGGCCCTACACAAGGTCCCTGGGTTTGCTTTTATGCCAATTGCAGAGAATCTCCATGGCTCTACAGGCAATTGCTTGAGAGTTCACATTCCTACCAGATGTGAGATGTTCCATCTTCCTGTGTCCGGGCAGCACCACCAAAGTGCGGGGCTGGGGCAAGCCTGGATGGGGTAGGGTGTGGTCAAATGACTGCTCACAAATGAATGGTTTGGATTATGCAACGTGGCCACACTGGAATCTCAATAAAGGGCAGAGAGGTTGAGGCCCAGGTGATACCAGGTGAAAAGACAGGTTTGCAGCATGTGCTGCGATGGAGATGCTGGGGCCTCCTAGTCTGGGGCAGTCTGAGCCTTCCTGGGTGTGGGTGGGCCTCCACTCTGTAGGCTGCTGTCCTTCCAAGCTTTGGCAAGATGGAATCTGTTGGGTGTGGATGTGGCCTTGAAAAGGCACGCTCTCACCTAGAGGCCACTGCTTGACCCCCTGTTGCCCTTTATCAGAGGTGCAGGTGGCTAGGTGTGGTGGCTAGTGCCTGTAATGTCAACACTGGGAAGCCAAGGGGGGAATCCCTGGCTTGAGGCCAGGATTTCAAGACCAGCTTAGGCAACATAAGGGGACCCTATCTCTATAGAAAAATGTTTAAGAATTAGCCGTGTGTGGCGGCATGCATCTGCAGTCCCGGCTACTCAAGAGGCTGAGGCAAGAGGATCACTGGAACCCAGGAGGTTGAGGCTGCAGTGAGCCGTGCTTGCACCACTGCACTCTAGCCTGGGCAACAGACCCACTCTTAAAGACAAATGCCCTGGCCATAGCCCCTGGGAGTCTAGTCTCCATACAACCAGGACCCCATGAGCCACACTTTAAGGCTTTGGGGGTGGGGGGTGTAGAAGGGGGGCCAAAGGTTGGGGCTGTTGAACCCATGAGGGTAGACCTGTCCAAGAGTGAGGCCCGGACTGAGGAAAGGAGAGCTGATCTACAGAGAGGCTGAAGCCTTATGACATTCATTTTCTGAGTCCAGCGAATCCTGAAGTCCACATCCCACATATTTCACAGAAGTAGGTCAATACATTCCTGATAGGAGAAGGTTGATTTTCCTGCCACGTGCAGTCAGTTCCACCCCAACAGAATTCACTTGATCTGCACAGCTACCGTGGGGCAGAGATGATTGCCCCTGTTTTACAGATATGGCCGGGAGGCTCAGGGAGGCCATGTGCCTCACAGAGGACTGGCCTGCACAAAAACCAGTGGGTGACCAGAACTTGAACCTGTCTACATTCGTCCTCCCACTGCATGTGCCCCTCTTGATGGGAGAGCAGGCACCTGCCAGTCCCATGCTGGTCTGCCCAAGGAATGGCTCCTGAAACCACCAGCTGGCCAGTGAGTTATGTGGAAGGGTTTGGTCATGCCTAGCCTCGTCCTGCCCTTCCTCCCTGGTCACTGCACTGTGGTAGCGGGGAAGGGTGACCTCTGCTTTGCCCCTTGTCACCGTGGCTGTGGGGATCCTGTCCAGATAGGACCAGGGGCTCTCTTACTGTCTGCACTTCACGAGTGGGGGCCACTTTCAGTTTGCTTCTACCTGGGACGCTCTGGGTACCATGCTAGAAAGGTAGCTTATGGCCACAAAGGAAAGTCTAGGGACAGGTACTCACATGCCCAAATGGAGCCTCATGCTTAGGAATGGGGTGAGTGGGAAGCAGCAGCTTCCCTTGGAGGTGGAAAACAGGGAGGTTTCAGTTTCCAGAAAGCCCTGGGGCAGCAGCTGCCTGGGTGAGGTCTTCCCTGAGCCTCTCTGAGTCTTCCCTCTCTTCTACTTCGGGGGGGGTCTAGCCTGTCCTCCAGAAGGGGTGCCAGGATGAGATGGGAGGGAATTTGGAAGGCTGGGAACAGGTCCTGCAGCTGCTCTGGCCTTCCTCTGGACTGATGTGGGTCCCAGTGTTACTGAGGGGCACTTCCAGGTCCTGTTAGTGCAGGGGCTGCTGCAGCAAAGGGCTGACTTTAGGCTCCCTCTTTGTTTTGTTCTGTTTTGTTTTTGAGATGGAGTCTCGCTGCGACGCCCAGGCTGGAGTGCAGCGACGTGATCTCGGCTCACTGCAACCTCTGCCTCCTGGGTTCAAGTGATTTTCATCCCTCAGCCTCCTGAGCAGCTGGGATTACAGGCTCCTGCCACCACGCCTGGCTAATTTTTTTTTTTTTTTGAGGTAGAGTTTCTCCCTTGTTGCCCAGGCTGGAGTGCAATGGTGCAATCTCAGCTCACCGCAATCTCTGCCTCCCGGGTCCAAGCGATTCTCCTGCTTCAGCCTCCTGAGTAGCTGGGATTACGGGCACGTGCCGCCATGCCCAGTTAATTTTGTATTTTTAGTAGAGACGGGGTTTCTGCATGTTGGTCAGGCTGGTCTCGAACTCCTGACCTCAGGTGATCCGCCTGCCTCGGCCTCCCAAAGTGCTGGGATTACAGGCATTAGCCACTGTGCCCGGCCAATTTTTGTATTTTTTGGTAGAGACCAGGTTTCACCATGTTGGTTGGGCTGGTCTCGAACTCCTGACCTCAAGTGATCTGCCCGTATCGGCCTCCCAAAGTGTTGGGATTACAAGTGTGAGCCACTGCACCCGGCTTGTCACCTCCCTTTTGAAAAACTGACTGCCCTTGGAGCCAGTTCTCACTGCTTATGAAATGGTTAGGGACATCACATCACTGCTCTCAGCGTCAGTTTCCACATTGTGAACTAGGATTTGTAATCCAGGCTCAACAGGCTTGTGAGAATTTAGATGAGTGAAGTGCCTGGCATGCTTTCATGAGAAACTTTTTCACGTGCCATTCAGTTTGCGCATCTAAAGGGTATGGCTCTTGGCCGGGCGTGGTGGCTCACACCTGTAATCCCAACACTTTGGGAGGCCAAGACGGGCAGATCATTTGAGGTCAGGAGTTTGAGACCAGCCTGGCCAACATGGTGAAACCCCGTCTCTACTAAGAATACAAAAATTAGCCGGACGTGGTGGTGGGCGCCTGTAATCCCAGCTACTTGGGAGACTGAGGCAGGAGAATTGCTTGAGCCCGGGAGGCGGCGGTTGTAGTGAGTAGAGATTGCGCCATTGCACTCCAGCCTGGGTGACACAGCGAGACTTTGACTCAAAAAAAATAAAGCATACGCTTCAGTGGTCTAGTATATTCACAGGTATGGGCAGTCATCCCCACAGTTGAACATCTTGCCCACCCCAAAAAGAGCTCATATCCCTTAGTCACTCCCTGTCTCCCGTCTGCCGCCTCAGCCCTGGGCAGCCACTGAGCTACTTTCTCTGGTTTGATCTGGCACTTCTAAAGTAGAAGTTATTATTGGCAAAGGCACTGGCTCTTATTTCTAAGAGATCATTTAGAATGCCAGGGGCAGCAGAGGATGGGTCTGCCTTGCAGAGAGAAGTTTGATTTACATTTCAGAAGGATCTTTCCTGGCATTTTAGGCCACTTGGCATTAAAAAGAGACTTGTGGGGCATTGTCTGGAAGGGGACTTTTGCCACTGAGCTGGTGACAAGCTGACTAGAAGTAGGGGTGTCAAAGGCTGGAATCACCACCTTGCTGGGGGCAGATGAGGGGACAGTTAGTGGATTTGGCGTCTGCTCTTTCCCATCTCTCTTGGTGACCCTTCCCCTCCATCACGAAAATGAGGTGCTGAGCCATCTCTATGGTCCAGGCCTTCGGTTTTGCTCTGTTCGGGGAGTTTCAGAGAGCTGGACTGTCCCAGGACCCTTGGGGATTGGAAGCAAGTCCTAGAACTTTCCGGAACACAGAGAGTAGTCTGTTGGGCCTTCTTTTGCTTCCTCAGTTTCCACCCTCCTCCTTCACTCCTTTCTAAGACTTTCCTTCCTCCACCCCTGGATCCTCCAATCTTAATGGAGCAGGGGTCAGGAAATAGCCCATGGGCTGGATCTGGTTCACCGCCTGGTTTTATACATACCAGGAGCTAGGAATGTGTTTTAAAAATCAAAAGAATGGCTGGGCGTGGTGTCTTATGGCTGTAATCCCAGCACTTTGGGAGGCTGAGGCGGGCGGATCAAGAGGTCAGGAGATCGAGACCATCAAACCCCATCTCTACTAAAAATACAAAAATTAGCTGGGCGTGGTGGCCGGCAGCTGTAGTCCCAGCTACTTAAGGAGGCTGAGGCAGGAGAGTGGTGTGAACCCGGGAGGCGGAGCTTGCAGTGAGCCGAGATCGCGCCACTGCACTCCAGCCTGGGCGACAGAGTGAGACTCTGTCTCTAAAAAAAAAAAGAAAAAGAAAATCAAAAGAACATTTCGTGTTGCATGAAGATTCTATGAAATTCAAATTTCAGGGCCCATAAATAGCTTCGTTGGGACGCAGCCACACTTGTTTATTTACGTATGGTCTGTGGCTGCCTTCACCATGGATAAGAGACTAGAATAGCTGCCGCGGTCTGTATTTTCTATCTCTGTCTTTACAGAAAATGCTTGATGAGCTCTGAGTAAGGCCTGACCTTGTTCCTGTGGGCTCCGTAGTGGACCTGATGGGAAAGTAGTGGATGGCATTGGTGGTGGCTGAGCCAGTGGGGTGCCCGCTCAGAGAGCCGGTTATTAATGGAGTGCTAACCAGTCACTCTAGATGAGAAATATGCAGATCACATTTAAACACAAGGAAAGCTGTTTACAGGAAAATGATAAAATAGCAGAATGTAAAATTATGGGTATACTGTGCTTACGTTGTCATAAAAATGTGTACGTATGGATAGAGAGGAAGGTGTCCCACGTGGAGAAATGAAAAGGTGCCTTAGGGGGCGGGTTGGGAGTAAGAGCAGTTTTTCTTTCTATTCTATTTTTCTGTTTAAATTTTCCTATAACGTTCTTACAATAAGTGTTGATGAGCACTCGCAGCCACTAGGGGAAGCAGCTACTCAGGCAGAAGGCTGTTCCGGGTCTCAGGTGGGCTTTACGGAGAGGGACCCTGAGCTCTGGACCAGGGTTAGGAGGTGCCCCGGGCATGTGGCGGCTGGCGGCCCTCGCTCCTCGCTCCTGTGAGCTGGAGGCTGGGGCTGCATCTTGCCCACGTTGCTGTCATGGGCGGGGCCCATGTTGTGAGTTGTGTGTCTGCTCACTATTGTGCTGTAGCCTCTGGAAGTTGCTTAGGAGCTTGGGATTTTGTGGAGAGGTGGGAGTCAGTTGCTTCTGTCCAAAGGGGTCAGCCAATGGGGGCCATTCTGAGTTCAGAAACCTCTGGCTTGGAGCCCGATGGACCCAGCCAGGCCCAGCTCTGCTGTTGACCAGTTGTGTGCTCTGGGGCTCGGGTTAAATCTGCGGGTGGCATAACTGGCACCTCCCATCCCATCTTCCCTCCATCTCTGCCCCCCACCCCTGTGTCTCACTCCGAGCCTCAGGGAGTTGGTGCTACCTAGGTACGCTCACTGACACGCGTCTCGTGCTGTGCTAGGACGTTGTCCCCATGTTAGTGTGCCCTCTCCAGGGAGACTGCCAGCCCTCGTGGGCATGCATCTTCTGCTTCTGCATCCTCGCTCACTGCCAGCAGAGGCCTGGGCACATGGTGGTGGACAGTGGCTATTATCTGTGGTTGTGCTGGAATGGAGGAGGCCTGGTGTCTGGTCTTGGAGTCGAGAGTACATGTGCTTAAGGGTTCCAAGATCACACAGAGGAGGGCGTGATTAGCTCTGGGAAGGGGGGAGGTAGGAAGGAGGGCAAGAGACCTCGACCTGTTCTTGGGAAGGAAAGAGAAGGTGAGGGTGGGGTGCTGTTCCAAGCACGGGAAACAGAGCACCAGGCAGTGGCCATGGCCCTGGGGCCGGGGCTGGGAGGCGGTTGTTCCAGCATGCAGTCACTGAGCCTTCCTGTATGCACTGCTGCAGGTTCTGGGAGACCGTGAAGTGCAAAGCAGATGGAGTCCAGGCCCTCGAGGAGACAGCACGCCAGTGAGGGAGACGGAGACCAATCACCCACCCAGTGTGCGGTAAGTCAGACGGTGACAAGCTCTGAAGACAAGGAAAGCAGGGAGGAAGGGGCGGGCTATGCCCCTGTGCTCTTTCATGTGGGGAGACAGAGGGAGCCAGAGGATGTGGGGATCGACCACGTGGTTAGGGGAGGAAAGCATGTTGCAGGCGGAGGGTGGGCAAGCGCAAAGGCCCTGTGGCAGGCACGTCTGTGAGTGGTCAGAGCAGAGTGAGGGGTGGGAGATGGGGCCGGGTCAGTGGGTTGGGGTGTGTACATGGCAGGTCTGTAGACCCAGGTGAAGAGTCTGGATTTCATTTCTAAGGGGATGAGAAGCTCGGGAAGGTCTGACCAGCCTTACGTCTTGAGAGGGAAACCCCTGCCTCTGCGTGTCAGGTGTTACTCGGGGTGCGCCAGTGGAAGCAGGAGGCAGTCGCAGCTTTCAGGTGAGAAATGATGGCCACTCGCACGGTGGGGGAAGAGGGGCCACCGTGGAGGTGGCTTGTGGGGTCTGTCACCTGCCGTTCCCTAGCTCAGTGAACAGGGCCCCCAAGCACCCCTGCCAGGTCAGAAATCCAGGTACTGCCAGCCTCTGCCATTCTATGTGTGGCCAGGCGGGGGAGCCTTCGCCCTCCCATGTCCCTCGCCCCATGCCCCAGACAGCAGGGTCCTGTGATCCCCCTCCCACTCCAGTGTACAGCATAGCTATATCCCTCCGGGGCTCAGGCCCCAACCATGGCCAGACCCACAGGCCCACCTTCACCCTCCCCCAGTCCATTGCACACATAGCCTCTGGAATGTGTGGGCAGTACCTCAGACGATGTGGCTGTGTTGCATGAGCCCCTCCCCTCACCGCAGCTCTCAGCCCTGCCTGAGCCCAGGTGCCCGCGGGCTCCCCCCCGCTCACCTCTGCCTTGAACCTTCCTGAGTCTGAGCTTCTTTTGTTTTGTTTTGTTTTGTTTTGTTTTGTTTTGAGACAGAGTCTCGCTCTGTCACCCAGGCTGGAGTGCAGTGGTGCGATCTCGACTCACTGCAAGCTCTGCCTCCCGGGTTCATGCCATTCTCCTGCCTCAGCCTCCCGAGTAGCTGGGACTACAGGCGCCCACCACCTCGCCCGGCTAATTTTTTGTATTTTTAGTAGAGACGGGGTTTCACCGTGTTAGCCAGGATGGTCTCGATCTCCTGACCTCGTGATCCGCCCGCCTCGGCCTCCCAAAGTGCTGGGATTACAGGTGTGAGCCACCATGCCTGGCCCGAGCCTGAGCTTCTTAAACACCACATCCTCTAGCTTCCTGCCTTCACACAGGCTGTTCCCTTAGCCTGGACTTTGTCCCCACCCACCTGCTCCTGATCCTTCAGGTCTCAACTTAGAGGTCACTTTCCCTAGGAACCTCCTCAGACCCAGTGAGGCCAGATTAGGGCCCTCCTCAGAGCCCTCACGGCCCCAAGTGTTTACCACTTCGCTTTTTCATACTATCCAAAGTGTATAGAATCATACACTTTTCTGATGCCTTGTTCTAGCTGTGAGTGCCCTGAGGGCAGGGATGGGGTCCGTGTTCCCCGGTGTGCTCAGCCAGCACCTGGCCGGGCACTCTCAGTGTTGTTGAATGAATGAGCGAGTGAGTGACCTGCAGGGGAAGCTGCTGTGTCTGACAGGGTAACGTGCAGTTGCACTGGGGGGGCTTGGTTGAGATCATGACTGGAGCCCCTGGCCACCAGAGTGGGGGTCATCAGTGGGGCTCGCTACCTCTGCACACTTTTTCCTTTTTTTTTTTTTTTGAGACGGAGTCTCGCTTTGTCGCCAGGCGGTGCAGTGGCATGATCTTGGCTCACTGCAACCTCCGCCTCCTGGGTTCAAGCAATTCTCCTGCCTCAGCCTCTTGACTAGCTGGGACTACAGGCGTGCACCACCATGTCCAGCTAATTTTTGTATTTTTAGTAGAGATGGGGTTTCACCATGTTGGCCAGGATGGTCTCGATTTCTTGACCTTGTGATCCGCCTGCCTTGGACTCCCAAAGTGCTGGGATTACAGGCGTGAGCCACCGTACCCAGCCCCTCTGCCCACTTTCTTCCCCTTCTTCCTCCTCTCCCGTCTCCGCCAAGTCTGTCTCTGGAGTGGCTGTGGATGCTGACAGAATGCATGTCTGCTCTGCCGTCATTGTTCACGCACAGCGCCTGTTGGGGACTCTACTGTAACCCAGAGGGGTGGCGGAAGGATGGAGCTTCAGGCCTTGAGGGCCAGGAAATGAACGTGGAAGACTGAATCCTCAGGGGACCCCAGCTCGGGCCGGGTCTGGGGCTCTGTTCTGAGGACTGGGAGTGGGAGGAGGTGGCAGCAGGAGACGGAGTCTGAGGCATCTCCTCACACTCTTCCAAGGTCAGAGACGAGGTCTCAGATCTGCTTGCTAATGCATGATTTATTTCTTTTTCAATTTCCTTTGGAACCTGTGCTGTGCAGATGTTCACATGATGTGGTGGGGAAGTGAGTTTTATAAAACCCTTGGCAGAGTACCATTCGGCATCCCTGTGGTTCTAAAGATTTCTGGGGCCTCGGGCCTGTAGCACCAGCTGCAGACAGCTGCCTGCCTTCTTACAGCGCTCAGCTTTTGGGTCCAGCAGCTTTCTTGATCCCGAACACGTGTGACCTCACGATTCTGGCCCTTCCATGATCCACAACAAACTGTTCCTGTGTGTAGGTGGAATTCCTATTTTTAATAGCCAAGTTGTTGAGAAACTGTAGGGCTTCTACTTCCTTTTGAACTGAAGGGCTCCAGAGATATTTATATCTTTGCTTCTGTAGAATCTAGGAGGTCGTCTTCACCCAGGGAGGGTCAGCATGTGGAGAGGGTCACCTAGGAGAGGCCCCGGTGTCAGCCTGCACTTGCCGTCAGTAAATGGTATGACACTGAGCACGAAGGAGCTTAGCCAGCCCCTCTAGGGAAGTCCTAGCTGCCCCCTGGGGGAAGAGCGGGGAGGCATGAAAACAATGACCCCCCACCAGCTGGTGGGGGTGACCCTGTTATGCAAAGTGTGCACCATCTAGTATGAGCACCGGGCCGGGAGCCCCCAAGACTGCTGAGGAATCAGGGAGACACCAAAGAGGAGGTGGCCTTTCCCTTGAAGGGTGAAGGATCGGTAGGAGTCTGTGGCAGAGTGGAAGCTGCGGGAGGGGAAGGAGGGAGGGAAGGAGGCCTGGAGAGAGGAGGGAGGCTCTTGCATTCCAGGCAGGTATGGGAGCTCCTGGCAGAGTTTGCAGTACCCAGTGGCTCAGTGTGGTTGGAGTTGGCTGTGGGCCAGGTGGGTGGGTAGACAGGGGCCAGGTCTGGAGGGGTTTTTAGTGCTGTGCTGAGGGGTCTGAAGTCCATCCCGAAAGTTGTAACTGGGGAGTGGCACGGTGGTGGGTTACAGCCACGTCATTCAAACTTTCTCAAATTCCCGTACATAGAGACCTAGTGTGCACACTCGCAGCCCAGGCTTGGGAGCTGCAGTCGCCCTTGCCATGTGCAGCTCGTTCTGGCGTGTTCTGCTCTGCTTCTATTCTGGCTCATTTGTTCTTTGAACAATGCTGTTTGCAGTCTTCTACATTGGCTTCCTGTCTCCCTGAATGTTTTTGATCTGCAGTTAGAACAACACTGGATTGGCAAGAGGGAGACTGAGGCGGGAACCCAGGCAGAGGCTGCTGTGAGTCCAGCTAGGATGAGACGCGAGTGCCAGGCAGTGGGCCTGGGGCAGACCCCAGGGACTCCGCAGTGAAGACCCCACCTCAGTGGTCCTGGGCCCCAGGCCTCAAGAGACTTGGGGCAGCTCCCGAAGCAGCAAGAGGGGTCCTGTCATTGTGAGGCGTGTTGAGGATCCAGAAGCTGTGGTTTCATAACTCAGTCACTGTGTGGTGTCTGAAAGCCATTTCATTAAATGTCACATGGAATCAAAATAGAAATTACATCTCTGGGACAAAGCCCATTGAGCCAGGAGCCAGGGATTCTGAATTGGAACCCGAATAGCCTCCAAAGCTGGGACTGTGGATCCAAGGCTGCCCCCACCCCCTGGGTCTCGCTCACATCTGAACTCCCCAGAGGGGGCAGGTGGTCCTGGAGCCTAGCCTACCTGCCGAGAGTCAGAGGTGGCTGTAGGGGAACCATGACAGCCCTCCTTCTCACACTCATCCTGGGCACCCTGCACCAGCAGAAGGGTTTACGTGGACAATCACCCATCCCTGGCCCCTTCTGGGAGGAAAGCATATCTTACGGATGGCGAGCTTGAGGCTCAGGGAGGTTAAGGTGCCAGCCTGAGATCACACAGCCAGTGAGAGGCAGAGACAGGGCTTAAACTCCGAACGATGGCTCCAGAGCCCCCTCTCTTTTCCATGCCCTGGGCTGCCTCTTTCCCCAGTGCACCTTGCTTTTTGGAACCAGATGACCAACGTGGAGAGACATGAATTGATTCAATCAGAGTGTATGGGGAAGGGACTTAGAGACCCTGGCATTTTTAAAGCTCCCTGGTAATTCTCACGTGCAGCTAGGGTGGGGCGCCTCTGCTCTGGGGAATAGGGAAGGGGTATAAGTGGCCCTGTGTCTGCCCTCTGTCCCCACCTGCCACCTGCTGGTCCATCCATTCAGCCGTTGCATGGACTGGTTGCCTTCTGGGGGCTGCTAGCCCCCTCGCACTGGGCAACGCTATGTCCCCTCTGCCCCTCCCCCCAGCATATGCTCCTCGCTCTGCCCTTGCTGCAGGTGGGCCATGCTTGGAGGGGCGCAGGAGAGCTGAGATGGGTTGGGGATGGATCAGGCCTTGAGGGGGTGCCGGGTAAGCCCCAGGAAGGGTAGGGAGGAGGAGGAGGGAGAGGAGAGGGCAGTGCCAGGGCAGCGACCCCCAGCCTTGCCCCTGTTTTGAGCATGGGGAAAGCGTACACAGGTAGTAAGGAAATGCCTGCATTTGGGTGCGTGTTCATTTCTAATCAATTTTCACTTTTTGTGTATTCTATCTACTTTTTAAGGTTTGTTTCTTTTCTAACTTCCTGTTTTAGATGTATACTTTAGTTTCTTTATTTTTATTTATTTTTTTGAGATGGAGTCTCGCTCTGTCAACAGGCTGGAGTGCAGTGGCGTGATCTTGGCTCACTGCAACCTCTGCCTCCCGGGTTCAAGCGATTCTCCTGCCTCAGCCTCCAGAGTAGCTGAGACTACAGGCGTGTACTACCACGCCCAGCTAATTTTTGGCCAGGATGGTCTTTTTTTTTTTTTTTTTTTCTTTTTGAGACGGAGTCTTGCTCTGTCGCCCAGGCTGGGGTGCAGTGGCACGATCTCGGCTCACTGCAAGCTCCGCCTCCCAGGTTCACGCCATTCTCCTGCCTCAGCCTCCCGAGTAGCTGGGACTACAGGCGCCCGCCGCCACGCCCGGCTAATTTTTTGTATTTTTAGTAGAGACGGGGTTTCACCGTGTTAGCCAGGATGGTCTCGATCTCCTGACCTCGTGATCCGCCCGCCTCGGCCTCCCAAAGTGCTGGGATTACAAGCGTGAGCCACTGGGCCCGGCTTAGTTTCTTTATTTAAAGATAAGGATTTTTTTTGTTTTTGTTTTGTTTTTGAGACAGAATCTCACTCTGTTGCCCAAGCAGGAGTGCAGTGGCACAGTCGTAGCTCACTGCAACCTCAACCTCCTGGGCTCAAGTGATCCTCCCACCTCATCTGAGTAGCAGGGACTACAGGCGTGCACTACCACACCCAGCTAATTTTTGTATTTTTTTTGTAGAGATGGGGTTTCGCCCTGTTGCCCAGGCAACAAGCAAATCTGCCCACCTCAGCCTTCCAAAGTGCTGGGATTACAGGCATGAGCCACCACGCCCGGCTAGAGATACATTTCTCAAACTCCTGGGCTTAAGCCATCCACCCACCTTGGCCTTCCAAAGTGTTGAGACTACAGGTGTGAGCCTTTGCACTCGCCTTGAATTCCTTTTTCAACAGTATGTTTCCTACTAAAAACACTTATGAAAAGTGTGTATTTTCTCTTACCCCTTCTCCTTTTTTGCTATCTAATTTTAGATTATATTTCTTAGTGTTTGTCTTTAAAATGTACTTATACCTCTATGCTATCTTTTTCTTATTTTTGCCCCCTCCCCCATAAGAAAGATAAAGAAATCAGGGTCTTAAACCAGGTGTGGTGGTTCCCGCCTATAATCCCAGCACTTTGGGAGGCTGAGGCAGGTGGATCACTTGAGGTCAGGAGTTTGAGATCAGCCTGGCCAACATGGTGAAACCCTGTCTCTACTAAAAATACAAAGTTAGCCAGGTGTGGTGGTAGGCACCTGTAATCCCAGCTACTCCAGAGGCTGAGGCAGGAGAATCACTTGAACCTGGGAAGTGGAGGTTGCCGTGAGCCAAGATTATGCCACTGCACTCCAGCCTGGGCAACAAAGTGAGACTCTGACTCAAAAAAAAAAGAAAAGAAATCAGATACTAACAACTCTCTCCTTCTTTCTTTTCTTCCCAATTTTTGTTTAATGTATCATTTCTAAATTCAGGGTTTATATTTATATATGTCCTTAATCCTCACTCACATTGGCCCTACAGGTAGATTCACTGCTCACTGTCAGTTCTCTTGCTGAAGTTTTCCTATTTTTCTCTTGATTTGCTGAAATTCCTTCTCCAGTAGTTTAATCAAAAGGGACTAAATGAAAAACAATTATTGAGTTATTGCAAGTTCAAGAAGATTTCTAGTCTTTGTGTTTGATTGACAGCTTTCCAGGATATAAAATTCTTAGGCCACACTTTCTTTCCTTGAGAACTTCGCAGATGTCACTTCTGTCTCTAGAGTTAAATGCCATTGTGGGAAAGTCTGAGTCTAACTTCTATTTTGTTACCCTTTATGAATTGATGTTTTCACTTGACTGTCCAGTCTTTTCTATTTTAGCTGTTTCCCCCTTTCTTTTATATTTTAAGTCTAGTTACTTTGATAGAAATTACCTTGTTATTGACAGATTTTTGTCATTTTCCCCAAGACATGGTGTGCCCTTTCAGTTTGTAGATTTATCTTCTTTTATTTCAGGAAAATTTTCTTGAATGATATCTTTAAATATTTATGTTCCCTTATTTGAGTTTTCTATTCTGGGATATATGATGGGTCCTTCGTAGATCTTCCAAATCTGTAATTTTCTCTGTAATCTCTTTACACCGTTCATTTTCATTTCCTTTTGCTCACTTTCCTCAGTCTTATTCTCAGTGTCTTGATTGTGTTTTGAGCAATATTTGATGCTCCTCTGCGCAGCTTTCCATTTTGTCATGACTTTGAAGATGCGATGTTTTTCCTTCTTTCTCCAGTTCTGTCAGCTCCAGTTTCATGTTCCCCTGAGCTCTCATATCTGTTT
The DNA here is from genome assembly GCF_028878055.3 of Symphalangus syndactylus. Lineage (NCBI taxonomy): Eukaryota > Metazoa > Chordata > Mammalia > Primates > Hylobatidae > Symphalangus > Symphalangus syndactylus. Next base: position 102,170,013 of record NC_072440.2, on the reverse strand, counting down.
TGTGTGCTTGCTTTCTGGAGATGATTGCTGTATTAATTTTTTTTTTTTTGAGATGGAGTCTTCTGTTGCTCAGGCTGGAATGCAGTGGTGGGATCTCAGCTCACTTCAACCTCTGCCTCCTGGGATCATGTGATTCTCCTGCTTCAGCCTCCCAAGTAGCTGGAATTACAGGCTTGCGCCACCATGCCTGGCTAATTTTGGTATTTTTAGTAGAGATGGTGTTTTGCTATGTTGGCTAGGCTGGTCTCGAACTCCTGACCTCAGGTGATCTGCCCGCCTCAGCCTCCCAAAATGCTGGGATTACAGGTGTGAGCCACCGCGCCCGGCCCTGCTTTATTAATTTTTGCTGTTGTTTAATTTGCAGCGAAAAGTTTGCTGGCAATTTTCATCTGTTCTATGACAACGTTTTTACTAGTGAGTTTTCACTTGCCACTTGTTTTTCCTGTTCCTTTTCTCGTTTTTATTTTTTAATTCTTGCAGTGTCTTCCTGTAGATGCTGCTCTGTTTGCTTTTTTATTTCTCATCTTTGGGCAAGGTAAGTTTTTCTTCAACCATCTATTTGCCAGAGGTTTGTGTGGGAGAAGAAGCGAGGACTACACCCAGTGCTGTGTGCAGTTGTAGGGCTGCTCATGTGCAGTCTGCTGATTCCTCTTTTTGCCTGCGAGTGTGGCTTGTCTGTGTGATTGTCTGTGTCTGATCTGCTGCTTCTGCTTCTTGGTTCCAAGCTTACCTGTGTCTCAAATGCCGCTGTCATGAGATCACAGGCCCCACTCCTGCTCATGCAGATAAGGGACATTGGTTGGTGGGCAGTGTGATCCCTTCTCACAGCTTCTTCCCAAACATCTGTGTGGTATTTCCTGCTCTGGGCAACCCTCTGACTTGTTTCTAGTTTGGGTTTCATCTCTCTTCTGTTTTCATTGGAAATGGAGTGTAGCTGGGCGTGGTGGCTCATGCCTGTAATCCCAGCACTTTCGGAGTACAAGGCAGGTGGATTGCTTGAGCCCAGGAGTTTGAGAGCAGTCTGGCCAACATGGTGAAACCCCATCTCTACTAAAAACACAAAAATTAGCCGGGCGTGGTGGTGCAAGCCTGTAATCCCAGCACTTTGGGAGGTCGAGGTGGGTGGATCACGAGGTCAGGAGATCGAGACCATCCTGGCTGACACGGTGAAACCCCGTCTCTACTAAAAATACAAAAAATTAGCCAGGCGTAGTGGCAGGTGCCTGTAATCCCAGCTACTGAGGAGGCTGAGGCAGGAGAATCGCTTGAATTTGGGAGGTGGAAGTTGCAGTGAGCCAAGATCGTGCCACTGTACTCCAGCCTGGCGACAGAGCGAGACTCTGCCTCAAAAAAAAAAAAAAAAAAAAGATGGCATTTGCATCCTGTTTCTCTTTCTCCTTGTTACTGTGGGATGATTTCTTTTCTTTTTTCTTTTTGGCTTTATTGGTATATAACTGGCATACAATAAACTGCGCCTATTGAATGTGTTATTAGTAAGTTCTGACATGTGTATACACCCATGCAACTGTCACAACCATCAGCCACTAGACAACCTGTTACCCTCCACAGCTTCCTCGTGCTGTTTCTTACCTCCGCTCCCATTTTCAGACAAACTCTGACCTGCTTTCCGTCGCTAGAGTTTACATTTTCTAGAATTTTATGTAAATAGAATCCTACAGTATGTTTTTTTTTTTTTATGTGGTTTCTCTCACTTAGCATAATTTTTTTTTTCTTTTGAGAAAGAGTTCTGCTGTTGTTGCCTAGGCTAGAGTGCAATGGCGCGCTCTCGGCTCACTGCAACTTCCGCCTCCTGGGTTTAAGCGATTCTCCTGCCTCAGCCTCCTGAGTAGCTGGGATTACAGGTGCCCGCTACCACGCCCAACTAATTTTATGTATTTTTAGTAGAGATGGGGTTTCACCGTGTTGGCCAGGCTGGTCTCAAACCCCTGACCTCAGGTGATCCACCCGCCTTGGCCTCCCAAAGTGCTGGGATTACAGGCATGAGCCACCGCGCCTGGCCTAGCATAATTATTTTGAAGTCCCTCAGTTGTATATAACAGTGGTTCATTCCTTCTTATTGCTGTGTTGCATTTCATTGTATGGCTATGCCATATTTATTCATCCATTCACCTGGTGATAGACATTGGGGCTGTTTCCAGCTTTTGGCTATGATGAATCAAGTTGCTGCCAGTCTCCATGTAGATTGTTTTTTTTTTTTTTAGACAGAGTCTTGCTCTGTCGCCCAGGCTGGAGTGCAGTGGTGTGATCTTGGCTCACTACAACTTCTGCCTCCTGGGTTCAAGTGATTCTCCTGCTTCAGCCTCCCAAGTAGCTGGGACTACAGGTGCCCACCACCATGCCCAGCTAATTTTTTTTGTATTTGTAGTAGAGATGGGGTTTCACTATGTTGGCCAGGCTGGTCTTGAACTCCTGACCTCGTGATCTGCTTGCCTCGGCCTCCAAAAGTGCTGGGATCACAGGTGTGAGCCACCACACCTGGCCACATTCCTGTTGAGGAGGTGCATAGGAGCAGAATGACTGGGTCATATAGTAGGTTTCACTTTTTAAGAAGTGACCAAACTGCTCTTCAAAGTGACCATACCGCTTTACGTGCCTCTGAGCACATGAGAGCAACAAAAGAGTCCCAGTTGCTTCACACCCTTGCCAACACTTGGCATGGCCAATCTTTTACATTTTAGCCCTCTGAGTGGGTGTCTAGTGTATATCCTTGTGGTTTTCATGTACATTTCACCAATAACAAATGGCATGAGCCTTTTTAAATGTACTTATTTTTTATATGTACACCATCTTTGGTGAATTGTTCAAATCCTTTGCCCATTTAAAAATATTGAGTAGGCCGGGTGTGGTGGCTCGCGCTTGTAATCCCAGCACTTTGGGAGGCCGAGGCGGGCGGATCACGAGGTCAGGAGATTGAGACCACGGTGAAACCCCGTCTCTACTAAAAATACAAAAAATTAGCCGGGCGTGGTGGCGCGCGCCTGTGGTCCCAGCTACTCGGAGAGGCTGAGGCAGGAGAATGGCGTGAACCTGGGAGGCAGAGCTTGCAGTGAGCCGAGAGTGCGCCACTGCACTCCAGCCTGGGCGACAGAGCGAGACTCCGTCTCAAAAAAAACATCGAGTTGTATTATGTATTAGGTTTAACAGCTCTTTATTCTAGTTACACGTCTTTTATTAGATATATGACTTATAAATATTTTCTCCAGTCTGTGCCCCTCCTTTTCATTTTATTCAGTGTCTTTTGAAAAGTAAAAGGCTTTTAATTTTGGTGAAGTCCAATTTACTATTGCTTTTTTTTCTTCTATAGTTTATGTTTTCTGTGTACTATTTTTTTTTTTTAATTTTTTTATTTTTCGAGACGGAGTCTCGCTCTATCACGCAGGCCAGAGTGCAGTGGTGTGATCTTGGCTCATTGTGGCTTCGGCCTCCCGGGCTCAAGCAGTTCTCCCGCCTCAGCCTCCCAAGTAGCTAGGATTACAGGCGCCCGCAAGCACGCGTGGTTAAGTTTTGCATTTTTAGTAGAGACGCAGTTTCACTATGTTGGCCAGGCTGGTCCCGAATTCTTTACCTCAGGTGATTCGCCTGCCTCGGCCTCCCAAAGTGCTGGGATTATAGGCAAGAGCCACCACGCCTGGCCTCTGTGTACTATTCTTAAGAAATCTTTCCCTGTGGTGAAAAGGGAACTCCTGGACATGGTTAGTGGGGATGTCAATTGGTATAGCCATTATGGAAAGCAGTATGGAGGTTTCTAAATAAATAAAAAATAGAACTACCATATGACTGACCAAAGGAAATTATATCACCACCTTGTAAAGATAGCTGCACTCCTGTGTTAATTGCAACATTATTCACATTAGCCATGATATGGAAACAACCTAGGTATTGATGAATGAAGGGATCAAAGGGCTGGGTGCAGTGGCTCACGCCTGTAATCCCAGCACTTTGGGAGGCGGAAGTGGGTGAATCACTTGAGGTCAGGAGTTTGAGACCAGCCTAGCCAACATGGTGAAATCCTGTCTCTACTGAAAATACAAAAATTAGCTGGGTATGCTGGTACGCACCTGTGGTCCCAGCCACTTGGGAGGCTGAGGAAGGAGAATCACTTGAACCTAGGAGGCGGAGGTTGCAGTGAGCCAAGATTGTGCCACTGCACTCCAGCATGGGTGACAGAGTGAGGCCCTGTCTCCAAAAAAAGATCTTTTTCGACTCTACGATACAAAGATGTTTTCTTCTAGGTACTTCGTAGTTTTTACATTTAGGTCTATGCACACTTGTTAGTTAATTTTTGTGTATGGTATGAAGTTGGAGATTGGGGTTTATTTTTCTGTTCTCTTTGAGCTGGTTTCTGGGAGGAGAGGGAGGACCCACCAGCTCCTCTGCTGTGTCAAGCTATTATACAAGGCCCCATGGGCTGAGGTTTCTATTTTTTTCTTTTCTAGGAAAAAAATAGGAAAAGCCATCAGCAATACCAAGGGAAACAGTAAGCTAAGGTTGGCACAGTTCTCAGCAAGCCTCACAGCGATTCTCTGCTCCCTCCCTCACCCCTTGCCTACCTTTAATCCAAAAATGATTTTACCAGAATGTCCAACAAATAAGACAAGACCCAAAAGCACTGAGAACTTTTTCTTGCTGCCAAGTATAAGACACAGACCGGTATAGTGGCTTAAAAAAGCAAATTCCCAGGAAAATTTAGAGAGATGGAAAATAGGACAGTAGAATAGCAGGGACTGGGGAGGGGAGAAGGGAGAGGTGCTGTTGAACAGGTAGAGTTTCTGTTTGGGCTGACGGAAGAGTTCTGGAAAAGAAAGTGTCGACGATTGCACAACATTGCGAATATTCGTAATACCATTGAATGGCACACTTAAAAATGGTTAAAACGGTACGTTGGGTTAGCTATGTTTTACCACAATTAAAGAGTATTTTTAAAAAAGCATATTCCGTCTGGGGTTAGTCAGCTGTAGTCAACATCTAAGTTCCCCAGTGATTAACTGAAGTATGGACCATCAGCATAAATGTGAATTAAAATTAAATATTGCCAGGCAGGCTGGGCGCGGTAGCTCACGCCTGTAATCCCAGCACTTTGGGAGTCCTAGGCAGGCAGATCGCTTGAGGTCAGGGGTTCTAGACCAGCCTGGCCAACATAGTGAGACCTCACCTCTACTAAAAAAAATACAAAAATTAGCTGGGTGTGGTGGCGCACACCTGTACTCCCAGCTACTTGGGAGGCTGAGGCAGGAGAATCACTTGAACCTGGTGGGTGGTTGGCTGGGGGGTGGGCATGCAGAGGTTGCAGTAAGCCAAGATGGCATCATTGCACTCCAACCTGGGTGACAGAGCGAGACTCCATCTCAAAAAAAAAAAAAAAAAAAAAAAAAAAAATTACCAGGCAGTATAAGGTTGCTTGGTTAATATCCTAACAGTCACAAAGCAAGCAAGTGATCTTTTTTTTTTTTTTGAGACGGAGTCTCGCTCTGTCGCCCAGGCTGGAGTGCAGTGGCGCAATCTCGGCTCACTGCAAGCTCCGCCTCCGGGGTTCATGCCATTCTTCTGCCTCAGCCTCTCCGAGTAGCTGGGACTACAGGCGCCCGCCACCATGCCCGACTAATTTTTTGTATTTTTTTTTTTAGTGGAGACAGGGTTTCATTGTGGTCTCGATCTCCTGACCTCATGATCCGCCTGCCTCGGCCTCCCAAAGTGCTGGGATTACAAGCGTGAGCCACCGCGCCCGGCCTCAAGCAAGTGATCTTGAGGGGAGGAAAGGGAGGAGGTGGGAAGAAAGGAGGAGGACCAAGTTCCTCTGAGTGGCTAATAAATATTATTATTATTATTATTATTTTTTTTTTTTTGAGACAGAGTCTCGCTCTGTCGCCCAGGCTGGAGTGCAGTGGCGTGATCTCGGCTCACTGCAAGCTCCACCTCCTGGGTTCACGCCATTCTCCTGCCTCAGCCTCTCCGAGTAGCTGGGACTACAGGCGCCCGCCACCACGCCCGGCTAATTTTTTGTATTTTTTAGTAGAGATGGGGTTTCACCGTGGTCTCGATCTCCTGACCTCATGATCCGCCCGCCTCGGCCTCCCAAAGTGCTGGGATTACAAGCGTGAGCCACCGTGCCTGGCCTTAATAAATATTATTTTGGTTAAGTCTCTATCTCCACAGAGTAAGTCTGATTCTTTTTTTTTTTTTTTTTTTTTTGAGACTGAGTTTCACTCTTGTTGCCCAGGATAGAGTGCAGTGGCACAATCTTGGCTTACTGCAACCTCTGCCTCCCGGGTTCAAGTGATTCTTCTGCCTCAGCCTTCCCAAGTAGCTGGGATTACAGGCATGCGCCACCATGCCTGGCTAATTTTGTATTTTTAGTAGAGATGGGGTTTCTCCATGTTGGCCAGGCTGGTCTTGAACTCCCGACCTCAGGTGATCCGCCTGCCTCAGCCTCCCAAAGTGCTGGGATTACAGGCGTGAGTCCGGCCTGTAAGTTCCTGATTCTTGAGCCTAACATAGTTAAATTGCTCTGTAAAAAAAACAATGGCTTTATATTCAAGGCCATGTTGCTACCAACTGAATTGGCCACTCACACTGGGACACTGAGCAGCGAACAGGCCCACAAGGAAGACGTCACTCTTGGATCCTGTTTGAAACCAACAGCTACAGCAAAACACTAGTCTTGATTCAGGGCCTAATGGGGTTTCTTTGATTAGCAAGTTTACCTTCATGGAGTCTTGTGAAAATGGTTAGATAAATTGCAGAGAAATAAATAAGTGTATATCCGAGTATTATTGTTAATTTCCACCTGGCTACATGAGGCTCCCTCCTCTGGGTTTTCTCTCTGTGCCCTTTTGCTGTGGACAGAAGGTACCCTGCTCATTCATCCATCCAGCCAGGGGGCAGCCTGGAGGGAGGAGTGGAGGGGATGTGGGACTGGAATTAGACCGAGCTGGGTGTGTCCCCAGCTCAGGCTGCACTGCCAGGCCCTGGTTTCATTACTATGAAATGAGGGGTGGGCTGGGTGTATCTGGTCTCCCACTCCCTATTACTGAGGGGTTCTGGGGCTCTCCTCCACCCTCTGCTTCCTTCCCCTCTTCTGTTCCAGTCCAGAATGCCTCCTTTCTGCCTAAACGCCTCTGATCTTCATTTGATCAGCAGCAGCTGCAGACCCATGAGCCACTGGGCCTGACCTGGGAGACACTGGCCCTCCACTTCCAGCGCTCTCCAGCTGGGATTTCCTCCAGAACAGTGGCAAAAAGTTCGCCCAGAGCTGCGTCCCCTCACTGGGAAGCGACTCTGAGTCAGGGTTACCTGGCTCCACTGTGCCCGTAGCGAGGTGAAATTGTACTGTCAAATTCGCACAATGACATTGGTTCTCTGTTAAGGATAAGGAGGCTACTGCCCAAGGAGCTTGTGCACCGCAGGCAGAGCCACTCAGATCATCTTCCAGAGCGGGATATCTGACTCCAGAGCCCTCCAGCCCACACTGCTCTCCTGAGGACTGGGTTTCTCTGGCCTGAGTCTGCCTGAGTCTACAGGAAGAGCCCTGCTGGCACCCCAGTAAGCCCCTCTAGACCTTGGAGCTCTAACTGCTCTCAGAGCTCACTTTTCAGTTAGCCTGTAAGGCAGGGGTGTCCAGTCTTTTGGCTTCCCTTGGCCACATTGGAAGGAGAAGAATTGGCTTGTGCCACACATAAAATACACTAAAACTAATGATAGCTGATGAGCTAAAAACAATTAAAAATCACAAACTCATAATGTTTTAAGAAAGTTTATAAATTTGTGTTGGGCCATATTCAAAGCCGTTCTGGCCTACGGGTTGGACAAGCTTGCTATAATGGATCAGAGATATGTACAGTCTTAAAGAAGAAACAGCTGCCAGGCCTGTAAGACCTATCAGGGTACTCACTGAATGCTGTGAGCAGGGAAAGGGGCAGTCCTGGGCAGTGGGGTCCTCTGTGGGGGTCCAGCTGTGTCTCCAGTTGTCTGGGGAGCTGGGAACAGCACACCAGGGTCTTTGCCTCCTGGGAAAGTTCTCACAGAACAGAGGTGCGAAAGCTAGGTCGTGTTCATTATTCCTTCATTCCCTATTTATTGAGCTTTGACAACATGAGGGACTGCTTGATTGATTGACTGCTTGGTTGGAACAGGGTCTCCGTCACCTAGGCTGGAGTGCAGTGGTGCAACCTCAGCTCATTGTAACTTCTGCCTCCTGGACTCAAGCCATCCTCCTACCTCAGCCTCCTGAGTAGCTGGGATTACAGGCCCACGCCACCACACCTGGCTACTTTTTGTATTTTTTGGTAGAGACAGGGTTTCACTATGCTGCCAGGCTGGTCTTGAACAACAAAGCTCAAGTGATCCTTCTGCTTCCCCTTGGCCTCCCAAAGTGATGGGATTATAGGCTTCAGCCACAGTGCCCAGCCAGAGGAACGTTTCAGATGCTGGAATCAATGGTAACGTGTTAGAGGAAGGGAGTTTCTGAGCTCAGCCCATTTCTTATACTTGGATCTTCCCAAAGTTTCAGTGCAAGGGGCTTCAATGGAAGAGAAGTGAAAAGGGAATGGGCCATGTCCCTTGGCAGCAGGGACAAGGGATGTAGCCTGAGCTTTAGCAGCATGATGGGTCAGGATGGGCCACACCATTGCAGGGAGCAGAAGAAGAGACCCAGGTAGGGTCTAGGTGACAGCACTGTGCCTGGCACCTTGGGACACCCAGGGGCTTTATGACTGCCCAGAAAGAGGCCTGGGGTGGCAGATGAAGGGAGGACTGCATCTCTGGGAGAAAATAGTCCAGTGCTTGTCACAGCTCAATTGCTCGTTATTAATGAAAAAAATGGCTCCTGGTTTATACATCAGCCATGTAAACTTGGCTAATGTGAGTCTTCCTTGCAAGCTACTATGTGTGCTGGTTCTGGCATGGCAGTGAGGTTTCTGAGTTGGGTCAGCTGAAAGGTAAATGCTACCTGGGAGGCCTCTTGGAGGACAGTCAGCTGGCTTCAGCCATCAGTAGCTCAGTAAGCAAAAGGTCATGTTCAGTTCAAGTGCAAAGATTGTGAAGCCCAGTGGTGAAAAGCCAGATGAATTCAAGTCACCTGAGCTTTTCTCCAGCCTTTGCAGCCTGGACCAGGGCTAGGGTCATGATGTGAGCCGGTGAGAGAGAAGAAAGAAGACCTATATTACATATCCAGGCTCTCTGCCCTATGTGCCAAAACCAAGTGCTGCTAGAGCTGGTCATTCCTTCATTCCAAACTGTGCCACTTTTCCACTGCTCTTTGAGGCCTATGCTATGTGCAGGATGTTGACTTGAGCTCTCTGTGGGGCGGAGAGGTGAGCTGACCCAGTTCTTGTCCTTGAGGCCCTCGGGGTCCAGAGGGGGCTGAAATGGGGCCAGAGAACCGAGCTGCCTGTGTGGGAGGGGGGTGAGTGTTGGTCCTACCTGGCTCTTACCTGTCTGCACCTGCTGTCCTTGCTGTTTTGTCTGTTCTAGGCGGCGCCTGCTGCAGGGCCAGCCTATGGCGAGGCCAGCTGTCTGCCAGCAGTCAGGTCCATGAAGCAATCTGGCCAGTGGGAGGAAAAGGGTTTTGGGGTCAGACACAAAATTTCTCCACTCTCCCACTTCTGCGCTTTCCTTTTCTGGGCAAATTGCTGAACCTTTCTGAGCCTTAGTTTTCTCATCTGTAAAATGGGTTCTGAGAAACATATCTAGTAGAGCACCTGGTGCCTGACTGCTTAATTCAGGATAACTCCTCTCCCACAAAGGGCACCCCCTCCACCCCATCTGCTTTGCTTCCCTGATGGACAACCTGATTCAGAAACCTTTTTCTACCCATGGAAAAGGTCCAGGGTAGTGAGGTCTTGGAGGCTGAGTGAAGCCAGGGAGGTGAGTACTGGAACCTTCTGTTGTTTGCCTGATCCATAACCCAGGTCAGATTACCATGAATGCAACATTACATTACACAGTTCTGGGTTACATTGTTGCTGGAAGTTTTGAGAGAATGCACAAGGAGCTAAATCAAATTAAAACAAATTTGCAATCACCGAGTTAATGACTGTGACAATACAAATAATTCACAACCAAGTTAATGTGATATCAAATCTCATCATTATACTAATAACCTTTGCACAGCAATACAAAAACAACTGTTTGGGGAGGAATGACTTGTTACATGAGAGAACCGAGTTTTGGGAAGGTCTCAGGCTGGGCACAGTAGCTCACGCCTGTAATCCCAGCACTTTGGGAGGCCAAGGCAGGAGAATTGCTTGTATGCAGGAGTTCGAGACCCATCTGGGCAACATAATGAGACCTAGTCTCTACAAAAAAATTAAAAATTAGCCAGGCATGGTGACTCATGTCTGTAGTCCCAGCTACTGGGGAGGCTGAGATGGGAGAATCACTTGAGCTTGGGAGGTTGAAGCTAAAGTAGCCATGATTGTGTCATGACGCTCAGCTTGGGTGACAGAGTGAGACCTTGTCTCAAAAAAGAGGCCAGGCATGATGTCCCACACCTGTAATCCCTTTGGAAGGCCAAGTACTTTGGTATCTAAGCAGTTTGGAAGGCCAAGGTGGGAGGATCACTTGAGCCCAGGAGTTGAGACCAGCCTGGGTAACCTAGTGAGACTCCATCTCCAAAAGAAAAAAAGTAAGTCTCGGGGCTGGGCACAGTGGCTCACACCTGTAATCCCAACACTTTGGGGCAGATCACAAGGTCAGGAGTTCGAGACCAGCCTGGCCAACATGGTGAAACCCCATCTCTACTAAAAAAATACAAAAATTAGCCGGGTGTGGTGGTGTGCACCTGTAAACCCAGCTACTCGGGAGGCTGAGGTGGGAGAATTGCTTGAATCTGGGAGGCGGAGGTCTTCTTCTTCTTCCTTGTCTCCCTCCCCTCTGCAGCCGGCTACAGTCTGGCCCTTATCCATTCTTTGTCCCCAAAATGCTTTTATCAAGTAACCTTCGTGTTGCCAGACCCAAAAGTGGGTCCTCAGGGCCTCATCTTGCATGACTCTCAGCAGCACATGCTCCTGGAAACTTCCACTGGCCTCTGGGACCCACCCTTCCTTGGTTTCCGCCAGCATCACCAGCTCCCCTTCTTTGTTCCCTTTGCTGGGTCCTCTCCCCTCCCAACTTCCTGCACCCCAGAGCTCAGCACCCCCGCCTTCCTGTGCTGCTGGCTCCCACCAGGCCCACCGACAACGCTGACATTCATGGCTCTGTCCTGGCCCTCCTGGCTGCCACACTCAAGTATCTCATTGTCTATGAAGCGCTCCCCCTGGGATGTCTGAATGACACTTTTCTTTTTTGGAGATGGAATCTCGCTATGTCTCTCAGGCTGGAGTGCAGTGGCATGATCTCGGCTCACTGCAACCTCTACCTCCTGGGTTCAAGCAATTCTACCTCAGCCTCCTGAGTAGCTGGGATCACAGGTGCATGCCACCACGCCTGGCAAATTTTTGTATTTTTAGTAGGGTAGTGACGGGGTTTCACCATGTTGGCCAGGCTGGTGTCAAACTCCTGACCTCTGGTGATCCTCCTGCCTTGGCCTCCCAAAGTACTGGAATTACAGGTGTGAGCCACCGTGCCTGGCTAATTTTTGTATTTTTTAGTAGAGATGGGGTTTCACCATGTTGGCCAGACTGGTCTTGAACTCCTGACCTCAGGTGATCTGCCTGCCTCTGCCTCCCAAAGTGCTGGGATTGCAGGAGTGAGCCACTGCACCTGGCCCTAATAGACATTTTTTTAAACTAAATTATTACACTACAGAAAAATGCACATATCATAAGAGCACAGCTCAATGCCTTTTCTCAAAGTGTATGCGCTTGTGAAGTCAGCCCCTAGATGGAGAAACAGAACATCATTAGCACCCAGGAAGCCCCTCCCGGCTCCTCCCAGTCCTGACCACACTAAGGCGCCTCCATCTCCACTTCCATCCGCAGAGATGGCCGCTGCTCGGTCTGGTATTTTATGCAGACGGGATCAAGGATGGTACACATTTTGGTGCCCTTTTTTGGCTTGACTCAACATTATGCTTGTGAGACTCTGTTGCAGGTAGCTGTAATCTTACTTTTTTGTTGCTGTAGAGAGTATTCCATTGTTTGACTATACTACAGTTTGTTCATTCTACCCCGATTGGCATTCGTGCATTTCATCTTTAAAATTATGAATAATTCTATTAGAGGCAACTAATGGCTCAGTTTTGCTCCTTACTCTGCAAACCAACCCTGCCCATAGGAACTGAACTTGTGAAGGGGCAGGTGACGTATTTTAGTGAGAACCTTCCATGGCGTAACCTAGTAGAATGCCTAATGTTGGAACCTTGGGCATCACAGCTGGCCTATTTATTTTAAATAAATGAGTTCATGAATAAATGAAGGAATAAAGGAATGAATGAGAGGAGGGGTAAGTGACTAAACGAATGCATTTCTGGGAAGAGCATTATTGGATACTCACCTGTGTCAAACACCTCTGGTCATCTTCATAAATGCTGCCATATTTAATCCTTGCCACAACCCTTTGAGCTGGGATGGCTACCTTGATTTTATGGATGAAAAAAATAACAAGGCTCAGAGAATCCAGGTCATTTAACTCTTCTGAGCTGTTCGTTTTCCCATGTACGAAATGGGTGTCCGTAGAGCTCAGCAGATTGTTGAGCGGATAACGGGGTGATACACACAAAGCCGTCAGCAGTCCTGGCACAGGAAAGCGCTCACGAACTTCCTGCCCATCATTGTTCTGGTTTGTGCTCATGTAGCCTGTAAGTGGCTTGGCCAGGATTTGAACCTACAGCCTTCCATCATCCCCCTGCACAACTCCTGCCACCCCATGCTGCCTGCCTCTGGGAGATTAGGTGAGCAAAGCGGTCTCGGCCATGTCTTTCCAGCTGAGGCACTCGGTACAGAGGGTGAGGGGTCTCTGAGCCACCTTTGCTCCCTGCCCTAACTCCGGGCTGTGATGAAGCAGCTCTGTTGGATGCAGCAGCCCAGGCTCTGGCGCTCTTCCTCCCCTCACCTTCTTTACCCAGAGGATGAGGTTGGAATACAATTGCAGTGTCTGTGCTCACTAATTTCATTTTCTGTGTCTGGAGTAATAGGGGCCCTCAAACTCATTATGCTCATTTGAATTCCAATAATGAGCAGCCGAGCGTCAGACTAGCATGGGGGCTGGGGCCGTGCTCTGAGGAAGGCCTGGCTGCCCCAGCTGGGAAATGGCAGGGTGCTTCCGAGGAGTGGCCTTCTCTGCCGGGAGCTCGGGGTCAGTCACCTGGTCAGCTATGACCAGGCAGAAGCTGACACTGACCTGACCCAACCTGGGCAGGCCTAGGAGAGCTCATCCCCAGACCTTCACCTTGGAGAACCAAGTAGTAGTGAGAACAGTGCCGCGGGGGCTGGTCCACATCATCGGTCCTTTGGACGTCTTCTTCCATAAGTGAGTCATTTGTATCACACTCTCTTGTCCAGAGGTGGAAGTCGGTTTCCAATGGGGACCAAATTGGCCCTAATTTTTGTTCACCTCTGGTACTGAGAGGTGAGGTGGGGGTGGGTGACATTTTCAAGGGGGCTGTATCCCTAAATGAGATAAGACCACTCCCTCATGGGTGGAGACACCCTCAGCCCAAAGGCTGGAGTGGTTGAAGAGCTGTGAACAGTGGACACCAGGTGCGCCAGCTACCCAGACGATGAGCAGAGCCCCAGAGGGATTGGAGGAGGTGACGCCAGCATTTTCCCCTGACTGGTTCTCGCCCTCAGCCTGGGAATGTCACTGAGTCTTCAGTTCTTCCAGAGCCCCGTCTTTTGGCTGCCGGCCTTTGCATAGTGTCCACTCCTGTGTCTAATTCTCAGGAGACTGAGGTCTGGCCTAGGCGGGTCCCTCCTCCAACTCAGTTCCATGCGCTGGATTTGACCCCTGGGCCCAGATCAGACACAGGGTCTTTCCACGAGTTCCTGAGCTCTGAGTGGTGTTTTTCAAACAGGATTTTAATAGTGCAGCAAGAAAAGAAAGGCTCCAGGATGACTGAGGTTTAGGCGTCACTAGGTTGAAATGGTTAAAGAGGCTTCCTTCCTGCAGGGCTGCTCAGAGCCTTTATTGGCCGCTGTGTTGTGTGTTCACAAAGACTGGGGCTTTTCCCCAACACTCAGATCTTTGTTTCCTAGAAGCCTCTCCAGGGAGAAGAGCCCAGCGTTTCAGAAATGCTGGCTCGAAGGATCCCTGGGAGCCTGCCCCCCAGTTTCTCTGTAGCCTCTCAGTTGTGCTTTCTGCTGGTGAGGGAGGTGGCTGGAGGTGGGAAGTGCCCAGGAGGCCCAGCTCTCCTCCTTGAGGACACAGCTCTGCTCTTACCCTTTGTGCTTAGTGCATCCCCAGGGCCTTCCGGGGAAAGTCCAGCCCCCTCTCCCTGCCCCTCCAGGCCCTCTGTGATGAGTTTCTTCCTGCTCTTGTGTGATTTCCTGTGTGCTCCTACATCCCAGGCAAACCAGGCGGTTCCTGCTCTTATGCGCTGCCGTCTTCTGCTCATGCTGGGCTCAGCCTAGATGCCCTTCCCCATGCCTTGCACATAGTTCGGGTTTCACCTGAGCTGCACCCTTCTCCAGGAAGCCTTCCTGATTGCCCTGTGTTAGCTTTTCATTTCACTGCTCCCCAGCATTTTGTACCAAATCCAAATGCCTTCTGAGCTGACAGCATCTCACTCCCTGACAAGATGTGGGCCCCTGGGGAGCAGTGCCAAAGTGTGGTTAATCCCAGGGTCCCCGATGCCTGCACGGAGTGCTGCTGAGCGGAGACTCCAGGAAGCCCAAGAGCTTCACCTCGGGCTTGCCCATTGGGCCCTGCAGCTTTGAGCAAATTGACTGAAGGTGCCTACTGTGTGGAACCCAGCAAGGGGAGCCGTGCAGGCTGGGGAGAGGAGGCTGGCATGGGCAGGGGCTCCTCCCTAGAGGCTGCTTGGATTTGAGGCGGTTCCCTCACGCCCAGCTCCTCTCCTTCCTTCCCATATTCACCATAGAGGTTTGGGTCCCCTCTCTCCTCTGCCTCTGCCCCTGCCCCTGCCCCAGGACCACCTGTGCAGACCACCCCCACCTGCCAGACCAGTCTCAGGGCATCTGATGGCTTCCCTGCCTGCTCTGCCCACATCTCAGGCCAAATCCCTGGACGTCAGGACACTGCACCATGCAGCCCGCTGTATTTTCAGTCTTTCCTGGAACCCTGCCCCTGCCAGGTGAGCTGGCTGCTCTCTTGGGAAGCCAGAACCTTCCTGGCCACTTCTGTCTGCCCCGTCGCCTGTGCCCCTGCAGTGTTCCCACCAGGCTTTCTGAAGTTGGCCTGACCCTGAGACCCCCAGCCCTGCCTCTCCGTGGAATTGTTTCCTAGCTGGTCTCTCTGTCCTTCCGAGCCTCCCTCTTTGGGGCTGCAGGAAGCATGATCTGGGCTACACAGCACCGAGCTCCACCCTGTCCCAGGCTGGTAGTTCCTTTTTTTTTTGTTTTTTGACACAGGGTCTCGCTCCGTAGCCTAGGCTGGAGTATGCGTGATCTCAGTTCACTGCAACCTCCCAGACTCAAGCAATCCTCCCACCTCAGCCTCCCAAGTAGCTGGGACCACAGACATGCACCACCATGCCTGACTAAATGTTTATATTTTTGGTAGAGACAGGGTTTCCTCGCGTCGCCCAGGCTGGTCTTGAACTCCTGAGCTCAAGTGATCCACTTGCCTCGGCCTCTCAAAGTGCTGCAATTACAGGCATGAGCCACTGCACCTGGCCTGGTGGTTCTTTATGAGCACAGGTCCAAGACTTTGACTTCCTTATTGCAGGGCAGATATGGATGTGTATCATATCGCAGGGCAGATACGATATTGCAGGGCAGATATGTGTGTGTCATGACCTCCACCACCCGCATGCACGAGGGGCACAGCCTCCTGCAGGTGTGTCATGTGGCAATCTGGACCAGGAATCTCCCCAGCCCAGTGAGGGGCCAGCCTCATCTCCATTCTATAGATGAGAAAAATACATACACTATTTAAAAACACTTCTATCCAACACAGCCACACACACACACTCATATGCACACTCACGCTCACTCATGCACTCACACGCATGCACACACACATTCACATGCACGCTTTAGTTCGAGGGAAATGAACTCGCAGGACTCTAATTTCCTGATGCCATGGGAAGAACAACGGGCATTCCTGTCATGTTTTTCATGGGAAGCTGATTCAGAGAGGCTAAGGGGCATCCCTAACATGACACAGCTAAGAGGCAAGGCTGAGGTTTGCACTTCCACTTCTCTGACTTGGAAGCCCAATGAGGTGCTCAAATTAAAATTAGAAATCTTTTCCTGTTGTCCAGGCAGAAAACCAGGAGAGGGGAGAGGACAGCCACTAGGGCAAGGACCGAGCGCGGCCACTGGGCAGCCGGGGAACCGAGGCTCGCGCCTGGCTGCAGACTTCCCTCTTTGGGCCCTTCCGGCACCATCTGCTCCAGAACCCACAGCTCCCACCTGCCGCTGCGGGTGATATTAGTCATAAGCACCGGCCCAGGAATCAGAGACGGGATGAGTCTCAGCTCTGCCATTTCTTGGCTGTGTGACGTCTGGGCCTTGATTTCTCCACATGGAGATAGAGAACCCCTTCCTTCTCTGTCCCCAGAAAAAGTGCTGGCCACACTCTCCTTGGCCTGTCAACAGCGATGCACCCACTGTTTAGTGGGAAACTATCTTCTTTCATGAGGTCAAAGCCCTTGCTTTTTTCTGGGCAGGATGACTGTGCATCGTGAGTTAGCCTTAGAGTCAGGGCCAGGAAGACATCAGCCCCCCACGCCCCCCCCACCACCCCCCACCCCCCTGCCGAGGCCTGGGGAGTCACAGCTCTTCCTGATCTTGCTGTGTGGCCTTGGGCAGGGCGTTTGCCCTCTCTGGGCCTCAGGCACTCCATCTTGACAATAAGGCCATTGCACTTGCTGTTCAGATTGGTCCACATGTGCCAGCCATCCACGACAGGGGTTCTTTAGGTAGAGACAAATGGCCTGCAGGGGCAGGGGGCCCCCCGGGGCATGGTCATCCACCGCAGGTCCCAGGAGGAGCCCCAGCCTGGCTGGCTGCTTCCAAGAATAGAGTAGACAGGGTCTGCGCGGGGCCGCCAGCGGGCCACTCCTGCACGCAGGGCCCCAGGTCCTGAGCTCATCAGCGAAGCAGGTAGTTATGTGTGTGTTTTGTTCCTGCACAAAGGCGCTCTCAGAGAACTTCCAAGAGGCTCTGCTTCCTTGCTGATTTGATTTTTTCAGAACTGGAGTGTGAAAGTCAAGCTGAACCTGCCTAATTGTGCCTGCGAAGGCTATTCAGAGAGACTGCTCTTGGAAAGAAATCAGGATAATTAGCTCTTGGCTGCAGGGAGAGGGGGAGCCAGCGCTTGATGGTGAATGTCAGCCTGTTCCTGGGAGAACCAAAGGGCAGAGCTGGGCAGAGTGGGGAAAAGTGGGGGGGCATCTGCAGCTGTCTCTGGAGGCTGGGGCCAAGCCCACCACCTGCACGGGGCACCAAGCTCCACGCATGGGTGTGGGGCAGCCAGGCTGGGAGCAGAGGCCAGGTCTGACAGCAAGCTCAGGGCCACTCCCCTCAGTCCGATAAGGGTTGGTTGTGTGACCTTGGGCAAGTCACATAGCCCTCTCGGCCTCAGTTTCCCCGGGTCTGCAAAATGAGTGCGTGCAGAATGAGAAGATGGAGCCCACTTATCCCAGGCAGCGGCGGGTGGGAACTGTGGGGTCCACAGCAGATGGTGCCGGAAGGGCCTGAAGAGGGAAGTCTGCAGCCAGGCGCGAGCCTCGGTTCCCCGGCTGCCCAGTGGCCACGCTCTGTCCCCGCCCTAGTGGCTGTCCTCTCCCCTCTCCTGGTTTTCTGCCTGGACAACAGGAAAAGATTTCTAATTTTTATTTGAGCGCCTCATTGGGCTTCCAAGTCAGAGAAGTGGAAGTGCAAACCTCAGCCTTGCCTCTTAGCTGTGTGACGTTAGGGATGCCCCTTAGCCTCTCTGAATCAGCTTCCCATGAAAAACATGACAGGAATGCCCGTTGTTCTTCCCATGGCATCAGGAAATTAGAGTCCTGCAAGTTCATTTCCCTCAAACTAAAGCGTGCTTGTAGATGTGCATGTGTGTGAATGTGTGTGTGTGCATGAGTGAACGTGTGTGTGAGTGTGCATATGAGTGTGTGTGTGGCTATGTTGCACGGAAGTGTTTCTAAATAATGTATGTATTTTTCAACCTTTTTTGAATGGAGCCCAGGGTGTATTTCCCAAATTCTTTTTATGTTTTTTTAAAGAGAGGCAGCAGAGTGTAATGACAGAGAACCAGCTATGGAGCTGGCCTGAGTCGGCATCTGGGCTCCACCTCACCAGCTGTGTGTGAAACCACTTTGTTCCTGTTTTCTTATTTGTAAGTAGAGATCATATCATCTGTCCACATCTCTGCCTAGGTGTGTGGACAGCTTAATACACTCGGAAGCCTCAGTACAAGGACTGGCAGTAAGTGCTCAATACATTTTATCATCGTTATTTTTGACGCTGAGGGTCACTGTAACGGCCACATGAACCAGCCAGTGAAGTGGGATGAATCCATTCAGGAGCACACAGGGCTCGGGTTCACTCAGTGCTCACGGGCAAGATGAGCAGGCTGGCATCTGTTTGGATTGGTCTCTGCTTGAACCCTGTTAGTTGTTAAACAGTTTGAATGCCATCCCAGGGTAGAAGAGACAGAAACTTAAGGGCTACTTACAGATGCAGGGACTAGGGGAAGGATGTGGGTGTGGCCAGAGAATCCAGCCCTGGGGACCACCCAGTTCTTATCTCGGTGGCCAGGGCCCTGCAGGAGGTGCCCCCATCACTTACAAGCCAGGGCCCCACTGCCCCTCCCTGGTCCTGCAGTCCATCTGGGATGTGAGGCTACTCAACCAGGCTCAGTTTTTGCAGCCAGGCACACGGGGGAAGGCTGCCACTGGCTGCCATCACCGACTGTGAGGGGTTCCTCATTCTCAGCTGGCTTTACCCTTTGCTGCTCCTTGAATAAAGTGTTTTGAATTCTGCCACACAGAGGGGACCCCGCTTTACCCTTTTGGTTTCCTTTTGCCCGACACAGCTCACTACAGCCTCAACCTCTTGGGCTCAAGCCATCCTTCCACCTTAGCCGCCTGAGTAGCTGGGACCACAGGTGCACATCACCACACCTAGCTGCTTTTTTATATTTTGTAGAGACGGGGTTTTACCATGTTGCCCAGGCTGTTCTCAAACTCCTGAGCTCAAGCAATCTGGCTGCCTCGACCTCCCAAAGTGTTGGGATTCCAGGCATGAGCCACTGTGCCCAGCTTCTTTTGGTTATCTTCATCGGAACAATTGCAGGGCCTTTGAGAGATCCTATCAAGCACATTTCCCTTTGGGCACCTACACTGAATCCTCTGGGATGAAATTTCGGCCAGGAGAGGGACTGAAGTAGAGTCACATGTGGGGACCTCCCAATTAGTGGGCTCCGTAGCTGACGGTCCCAGGACAGGGGCCCTGTGTGGGAAGATGGGCAGACCTAAGCGAAGCCAACAGGGGTGAGGACATAGCGCAGGGGCCACATTTAACCGGCTGGGGACCAGCTGTTTCTAAGGCTCCTGCCGCTCATGTGGAAAAAAGGGAGATAAATATTGTAAAGCTTATGGGAAATAACGATTTTAAACAAGCTCTGGATAACGTGCCCACAGGCGTTCATCATCATCACCGCTCTCATCCTCTCCTGGGTGACCAGGGTGATGAATGACCCAAAACACCACATGTGAGGAAAAGCAAAGAGATCAGGGACTGGTTCACCCAGAGAGACCGGGATGCTGCCTTCCAAAATGGAAGAGCTGTGCTGGAAAAGCTGCATTTGATTCACTGGAATAAGTGCGGAGGGTCCAGGGCCTGCTGATTGCTTCCTGGGCCCTGTGCACACGCCCTGTGGTGACTCCATACAGTGCTTCACAGCCCTTTTGCTGAGGAGCTGGTGATGGGCAGGGAAGGAGGCTTGAACTGGGTGCCTAGAAGCTCTGGGCAGCAGCCGCATCAGAGGTGTTTGAAGGCAGGAAGGGCAGCCAGCGGCCCCGGGGGAGCATAGCAGCTGCTGGTGACAGCTTGCTGGGTCGCCACAGGGGCTCTGGAAGGTCCTTCTGCCCCGAGGTTTGGCTCAGCTCGGCGAGGGCAGCGTGGAGGACACCATTCCATCTTAATGCCTTTCCAATAAAGCCTTAAAGATGACAGGCCCCATTTCCTGAGCAGAGCTGAACAGTTGCTTTACACTTCATCTAATTGATTAAAATGACTCCTCTAAATTAACCAGGCCTTCCAGAGCTGAGTGCGGGAGAGTGAAGTCCAGAGACCAGAGCCGGCTGCACGGGCAGGCCGGGGGCCCACAGCCCTTCTCCCGGGCCCTGCTGTCCACCAGCCCCGCTTGCACCCCAGGTTCCTGGTGGCCGGCACACTTAGGTCAGCCGACTGGCTTCTGTGCCCTGCCCCTGAACACCAAGCTGCCCTGAACAGAGCCTGGTCTCTCAGGGTGGGGGTGGGTCAGGGACACCGCGTGTGCTCCCTGCTCTCTGCGTCCGTGTCTGGCAAATGGGTGAGGTGTCAGGCATCCCGGGTCTCCTTTTATCTTCCACACTGCCCCTGGGGGTAGAGAATTATGGTCCCATTTGACGGCTGAAGAAACTGAGGCCCGTCTGCGACGCGTAGCTAGGAGGTGCAGAGGCAGGGACCAAGGCTCAGCCTGTTGCCTGCAAAGCCGTCGCCCTGTTCCCTATGGTGCGCCAGCTGCTTGGATGCTCCCATGGAGCAGTGCCTTGTCATCACATTCTATTTGCTGAGCGGCGATGGAACAGGCCCTACGTCCCTGCCCGTGTCCTAAGCACTCCACAAGCATGAGCATGTCTAGATGGTGACGGTTTGCTCATGGTCTCTCTCTCAGAGCTTTTACCCCGGCGGGGTTGGGAGCGTGGCAATGAGTCACCACTGACCCTGTTAGGAAACAAGTGTGTCTGTACATGCCACTTATGATGGGGACAGGCCATGGTCACTTTGCTGGGGCCAGTGTCAGCAGGATGGCAGATGCCTTGAGAACATGGCTAAGAACTCTGCCTTCTGGAGCAGGATGTCAAATGCTGTTTGATTCATGCATGTGACACCTGTCAAGAGCCCTGGCACAGCTGCTCTCGAGACACGCCTCGACTGCCACTCTCCCACCCCTGCGTGGCACCCTCCCGACGGTTTTATCTGCCTTGGTTTTTCTGGGCCTGGTGTAGCACCTGCCCCGTAAGAAGCGCTCAGTAAATGATTGTTGATAAAAGATTGAACCAATCAAGGAACGATGAGCCAGTGAAGGGCAAATGATTGGAAGCAAAAGGCCCTCTTGATGGAACTGGGAAGAAGCTGATCCGAGGGCCCAGGATAGCCTTCTCTCGAATGCCCTGCTGCTGAGATCTCACTGCTCGGCTTGGACTCGCCTCTCGCCCTGCCTGGCTGCAGCGGACAAATAGTGGGGTGGTGGGTGTCTGTCCGTGCCTGTGTATAGGATGTAGTAGCTGGTGAGTGTCAGGGCTCTGAACGCTGCGCCCTGCCTTGCTTCTTTCTCTCCTCTCAGGCTGTGTGTAGTCCTGGGCCAGGTGTTTGCAGTGGGCGCGGCAGTGGGAAGGTCCTCTGTCCCTTGCTCATCCTGTGTCCTGGCTCTTCCTCGTGTCTTCTCTCTGGGCCAGGAGGAAGTGGAGAGGTGGGATCAGGGCCGATGTCCCCAGCCTGGGTGGCAGTGTACTGGACCATGGGTTCCCACCCAGAACTCTTCATGGCAGAGACTTATGGCCTGCCTGTCCTCATTTGAAGATAACTTGACTATTCTCTTCCCACACAAGGCCATGGTGGCTGCCTCTGAGATTTAATAAGCCCTTAGGTCAAATGTCTGCTTGGCCAGAGGAGTCGTCCCCCGGGCTTTCTTGGAGACAGCTCGAAAGCATGCAAACTACAGTGTTAGGAGGAAAAGCTCTTCCTCTGCCTACTTAGGTTCTGTGTTTGGGAGTCTGAGAAATTTAACAGTCAACAGATAAACAGTAAAGACAAATAGAGATGGGGTCTCACATGAGTCTCTCACCTCTCCCTCCCAAAGTGCTGGGACTACGGGCCTGAGCCACTGTACCCAGCCTGCCTGAAGACACAGAGTTTATTCATATGCACATGGATTGTGTCTTGGGAAAAACCCTCTCAAACTGTGTTTTTTTTCTCTGCTCTCACACCACAGCCATCATCAACACAGAAGACTTCAGTGACCGAATGTGTGGGGGTTCCTCCGGAAGGAAGCCTGGGAGACGATTCCTCTGGCCAAGCAGACACCAGGTATTGGCACCAAATGGGTGTCCTCCAATTCAGTGCCAACACTGTCTACCTGAAGATAGTGTCAGATCCCACAGGCTGGGGGCTCAGTCCCTAAGACTGCCCTCCCCCCACCAAATACTAGTCGCAAGTCAACCTCCAGAACTTCTGACCAACCGGCTTCAAGTTGGGGTTCCCACAGCCCCCTCTTCGGGTTTGAATAATTTGCTGGAGTGGCTCCTAGAACTCAGGGAGACACTTGTGTTTACTGGTTTATCATAAAGGATATTGCAAAGCATGCAGAGAGAGAGGTGCGTAGGGCAAGGTGTGGGGGAAGGGACGCGGAGGTTCCATGCCCTCCCTGGGTGGCACCCTCCAGGACCCTTTGTGTGGTTCACCATCTTAAAGCTGGAGAACCAGTCCTCTTGGATTTTTATGGAAGCTTCATGATGTCAGCATCCTTTCCCCCAGGGTATAGGATGAGACCCTCTCTGGGGAGGGTCTTAAGACCCACAGTCAGGCTGGGCGCGGTGGCTCACGCTTGTAATCCCAGCACTTTGGGAGGCCAAGGCGGGCGGATCACGAGGTCAGGAGATCGAGACCACGGTAAAACCCCGTCTCTACTAAAAAAAACCAAAAAAATTAGCCAGGCGTGGTGGCGGGCGCCTGTAGTCCCAGCTACTCGGAGAGGCTGAGGCAGGAGAATGGCGTGAACCCGGGACGCGGAGCTTGCAGTGAGCCAAGATTGCGCCACTGCACTCCAGCCTGGGCGACAGAGTGAGACTCCGTCTCAAAAAAAAAAAAAGACCCACAGTCAGAAAAGTAGGTGAAGATTAGAGTCCTGCCTTAGGGCAGGAGAAGTTCAGAGAGATTCTGTCTCCTGAGGCCTTAATACCCAATGTTATAACTGAAGACTGTAACAAGGGCTATGAGAGTTACGAGCTGGGAACTGTGGATGAAAACTATATGTATTTATATATATGCATATATATGTATATATATATATATCTCACACATATGTGTATAGTAACACTGGAGATGTGGAGGGGGTCTTATCTATAGCAGGGGTCCAGGCTGCAGACTGGTACCTGTCCATGGCCTGTTATTACCCAGTCCACACAGCAGGAGGAGAGTGGCGAGTGAGCATGGCTGCCTGAGCTCCACCTCCCATTGGAGCAGTGGCATTAGATTCTCAGAGGAGTGTGAGCCTTATTGTGAACTGCACATGTGAGGGATCTAGGCTGCGCACTCCTTATGAGACTGTAATGCCTGATGATCTGAGGTGGAACAGTTTCATCCCGAAACCATCCCCCGCACTGTCTGTGGAAAAATTGTCTTCCACGAAACTGGTCCCTGGTGCCAAAAAGGTGGACGACTGCTGCTCGCCAGCACCTAACTGAACAGGGGAAAGAGAGGGAGAGGAAAGGCATTTATTGAAGAACAAATGGAAAGACAAATGGGCTTTCAGGGGACCAACATGTGAGATCAGACAGTCTGTGACAAAGTTTGCTTATGCAATGAGAAAGACTGTCCCCTGGACCAAACTCCACTCAGTCTCCTGGACTCTTTTCCACCCAGGCCTCACTTT
Organism: Symphalangus syndactylus; assembly: GCF_028878055.3. Lineage (NCBI taxonomy): Eukaryota > Metazoa > Chordata > Mammalia > Primates > Hylobatidae > Symphalangus > Symphalangus syndactylus. Next base: position 102,146,073 of record NC_072440.2, on the reverse strand, counting down.
TGCACTTCTGTGTTCATCTTTGCATTGTTCAATTTTAGCAAGAATCTAAGGAAGTTGAGCAAGAAATTCCCCACCTCTTCTCTGATCACCCTCAATATCTGATTGCAGCCCCACCTAATCCTCTCCCATTCCCAAGGTGATGTCTGATTGCCCTGGCCTGCCTTAAGCAAGAATCCTGCTAGGTTGGTTTAGCCAGAGCCCCTTCATTCCTGGTGTTTCCCTTAGTAGTTTTCCCCCAACTAACCCCCACCCTGATCCTTGGCTATAAATTCCTACTTTTCCTTGCTGTATATGTGGCTGAGCCCAATCTGTCTCCCCAACTGCAGAATTGCATCACAGTTATTCCTATACCTAAGGCCATAGTTCCTTCCCCCCACCCCGACACCCCCAATAAAATGTGCCTTCTTACCATCATTAACAAGCATCATTGAATAATTTTGATTTAACAGTAGGTTCGAGAGATCTCCTCCACCTTCGTTCTGGCAGGGCTTCCCCTCCACCCCAGAAAGGAATTTATGGCAGTTTCACTCTGGGCCTCCTTACTGGGAGTGAAGCTGCCCCTTCTTGAAGAGGGAGTTTATGGCAGCCTCACTCCCAGAAGTTTCTGCTTTTAGTCAGATAAGGGAAACTCCAAAAATGCTTCTTTCTGGATCTGTTGAATCTCAAATGTCTTCAGTTTAAAATAATCTTTATACCAACTCTGGGGATTGGGGTGGGTCCCACACCACTCTCCTATACATCCCTACCTGCTAAAAAGATGTGCTGGCTCTGGCCTGGCTGGCTGCTCCACCTTCCAGCCCCCTGTCCTGTTTATTAATTTCTTCCCTCTCTTTTCTCCTTTTCTTTTCCCATTTATCCAGTCATTCCTTCCTTCTACCCACCCACCAACCTGATCACCCACTCATTCTTCTATCCTTCAATCCAACCTTTCCTCAGTACCCAACCTGTGCAACTGTACCATGGACTCCTTCAGGCAGTGGCTCCCAACTCCCATCACAGAGCAAATGCTCAACACATGCTCCTGTTTCATCTTTATTCAACAAACACTGGTCACTTGCTTCTCTTAATTATTATTATAATATTTATTTATTTATTTAGAGATAGGGTCTTGCTCTGTCACCCAGGCTGGAGTGCAGTGGTACAATCACAGCTCACTGCAGCCTCCACTTCCCAGGCTCAAGCCATCCTTCCACCTCAGCCTTCCAAGTAGCTGGGACTACAGGCACATGCCACCATTCCCAGCTACTTTTTGTATTTTTTTTTTTTTTTTGAGACAGAGTCTCACTGTCGCCCAGGCTGGAGTGCAATGGCGCGATCTCGGCTCACTGCAGGCTCCGCCCCACGGGGTTCACGCCATTCTCCTGCCTCAGCCTCCCGAGTAGATGGGGCTACAGGCGCCCGCCACCTCGCCTGGCTACTTTTTTGTATTTTTAGTAGAGACGGGGTTTCACCGTGTTAGCCAGGATGGTCTCGATCTCCTGACCTTGTGATCCGCCTGCCTCGGCCTCCCAAAGTGCTGGGATTACAGGCGTGAGCCACCGCGCCCGGCTTGTATTTTTTTTTGTAGAGATGGGGTCTCACTGTGTTGCCCAGGCTAGTTTTGAACTCCTAGGCTCAATCCTCCTGCCTCAGCCTCCCACAGTGCTGGGATTACAGGAGTGCGCCACTGTGCCTAGCTGCTTCTCTTTGTAAGTTCCAAGTTGAAGCACCCCCTTCAGGTGTAGTTTTAGACGTGCAACATGAGGGGAAATCTTAGATTAATTGCTGGGTCCAGAATTGCTCTGAAAGACAAAGACTGTCTTTGTTCTAGAAAAGTGCTCATAGGCGCTGTGAAGGCCTCGATGTCCCCTGGTGCCAATGCAACAGAGAAGCCAGCAAAATGCTCTGCATGGGACAAGTTCTGGTTTTTGCTACAGAGACTGTAAGAGATGCAAAGCCAGGACGGTGAGGGTGAGCTGGGGTGGGGGAGGCGCAGGGGGATCCCCAGCAGGGGGAGGGCATTTGAAGATGGGGGCGGCTGCTCCTTGGAAGCTGGCAGGCATGGCCACAGAATACGTGCCCCTTTCCTGGTCCCCTCGAGGTCTGCAGAGCCCTGAGTGCTCATGCCATGAAAATGAGTGTCTCTGAGTTTGGAGAGCTGGCCTCCACACCGGGCTTCCTGAGGACAGGAGCAGGAGCAGGAGGCTGAGGCCAGGGGGATGGCAGCCCCCAGGGATCTGAGGAAGCCTGGGAGCTGGCTTTGAACTTCTGCCCACGCTGGAACTTGGGGAGAAGAGGGAGATGTGAGTCAGGTTTTCCTAGTTCCTGAGGGCCTGGGAGGCCTTGGCTGGCATCCAGTTTACATAGAGAGTGTCCCCACCTGACGGTTCTGATCCAGATTCTGGTACCCGAGTGAGCTAGGCCATAGGAGCAGCTGGTGCCCTTGCTGTCCCTGAAGGCAGCATGGGAGGCCCCCAGGACTGGGGCTAAGGCTTTCCAGAGAGAAGGAGGTGCCTTTCCCTGCCAACTTCCTAGCTTTAAGGCACGCTCCGGACATCCAGAGTGAGCTCCTGCACCTGCCGGAACCCCTTGAGCTGCCTCTACCTTCCAGGATGACCCATTCCCAGTTTTCCCAATTACCTTTCACATTTCCTCTTTGGAAATGGAATTTGGTTTTGAGGTTGAGCAGGTGGCTAGAGACATAGAACATAAATATATCATGACTTGGGAGTTGACTTGCTTATCATGGAAATAAATGTCCTCCCTCCTCAAGAAGGAGTCGCTTGGCCAGGTCACTTCGATCTTGCCCTGTGGTGAAATCAGACGGCCCCTGGCTCGTGGGCGCTGGAACCAGGGGGGAGTTTCAGGGTGAGTCATGAATGCTGGGGGGGCAGGGGTGAATGGGCTGTACTGTCAGCTTTGTTTTCCTGTCGGGCGAGAGAGAGAGAAAGGAGGGGGATAAGAGAGAATGATGCCAAGGAGGCGCCTGGGCAGCTGATGAGCTCAGCCCCAGGGTGACTGCGGTCATTTGGGTCAGCAATGGGGACAGATACCAGCCCCAGCTGGGTCATGGGTCATTTATGGCCTGGGTCTCCCCCTCTCCTCCCTCCTCCTTCTCTCCAACCTGCTTTCTTGCTGCTGGAAGCGGGTGTGCAGGCTCCCGTGTGCCTGGCACAGCAGAGGCAGCACAGGAGACTCCATGGGGCCTGTGTCCTGCACCCCCACGCCCCCACCCCCAGCCACAGCCCTTTGAGAGCACAGCAGAATGAACGCCTGATTAGGAATCAGATGCCAGAAAGAAGCCGTGTCTGTTCCAAAATCAAGAGACCAGGAGAGGTGGCGTCCTTTAAAAGGAGAGAGCTAAGTGACAGAGAGGGGGCTTGTCCCCAGCCCAGGCACCTCAGGGCTGCAAGCCCCTTTGAGATGCGGGGCTCAGGCCTCACCAGGGGAAATGTGGGCATCTAGGTGACCCTCCACACTGAGCAGACCCAGCACAGGCTGTGCCACTCGTTATAGGCTGCGGGGCCTGCACAGACCCCAGGCAGCGAGCCTGCGATGGGGCAGGGTGTGGTGTGGAGGCCAAGCCCCTCCTCTGCTGGTTGGCAGCTTGGCCCAGCCTCCTCACTTGTGAACAGTCAGCTCTGCCCCTGGGCTGTCAGGAGGATTAAATGAGATAAGACATAAACACAGAGCAACTCCTTGCTAAGAGCCATGCTGTACCAAGCAAGGCACAGCAAAGGGAAAGAGAAATCCAGCGGCACCAGTGGGCTGAGAAGCCGTCAGGTTTGGCTGCTGCTGTTGTCTGTGTCTCCCGCCTTCCTCCTGAGCTGTGCTTCCAGGGAAGCCCTGGCCCTTCGTGCCAGCCGGTGACATTTCTGCAATTATTCCTAAAGAGGGGCCTGTGGGTCGAGTGAGCTAAGCAGGGCTGGGCAAGGTGGTGTCCACCGGTCAGTGCCAGAGTCTCCCTAATGTGGCCTGTAAGACGGAGCTGGTGTTGAACAAAGGAACAGGGTGATCTGGGAGCAGCAGCAGCCGCTGTCCTGAGCATCTGGGTCAGGACGACACGGATGCCACCCCAGGACCCCTGGCATAGGGAGCCGAGCAGGGCAGCCGGGCAGAGGCAGGAACGAATTCTGCTCAGCTGCAGAATAGTCACAGACACCCCCCCACCAGCAACGTCCCTGGAGCAGTCTTTCTTATTAAAAAATATTGAGTGTCAGTTATGTGTCAGGCACTGTTCTGGACACGAGGTCTTAGGAACAAACAAAATATACAGAAACTTGGCCCTTGTGTTGCTCAGGATGAAGAGGAGAAGACAGGAGCTGTGAGGTGTCCCCACCTGTCCAGAGGCTGGGAAAAGATGGTGCTGCTTGTTTAGAAAACCAGGCAGAGGAGCCCTGCTAGTCCAGGCCGGGCCAACGCCCGAGGATGAGGGGAAGCACAGCTCCTTTGGGGTCTGCGTGCATTTGAGCATGAGTGCGTTAACGGGGAATGTGTGTGTTAACAGGGCATGCGTTTGGGAGCCAGACAGACCTGGGCTGAGTCCTGCCCTATTTGCTAACTAGCCTGCTGTGTCGCCTTGCGTGGATGAAATTTCTCTGCTCTAAGTCATGGGTGCTGAGGCCTGCCTGTCTGGCAAGGGTCTGGGGGAGGTCGGACGAGATGAAGGAGGCCGGGGCTAGCACCATGGTGGTCCCTGGGCTGTGCCTGTTTCCCTCCCACTTCCGCTGCCTCCATCTGACCCTGCTCTGGAGGGACCGGGGGAGGGGCGGACGGCGGACACTGCTTCTGCAGCGCTCCTTGTCTCCGTCAGTGATTTATAGGAAGCCCGCTCAACCGAGAGCTAAGGGAAGATGGTGAAGGCCCTTTTGTTTTTAGTTCAATTTTGTGAGCAGAATGCTCCTGGGGCCAATAGATTTTTCCAGTAATGAAATTGTAAAAATAATTGAATTATGCCTTTCCAGCTTCAAAGACAACCTGTGCCCTTTCCCCAGCCCTCCGCGTGGCATTAGAGAACATTCGCCTCCTGCTGGGTCGGCCCCTTCCCCTCTTCCTTCTGTCTGTCGGTGCAGCCTCTGAATAGACTCCTGGCGTAGGGAGGGGCGGGGTGTGCTGTTGCTGCACCCAGGACTGCCTGCATCAGTTGCAAAATGCGATGTGGGGCCCTTTGTTGAAAAACAATGAAGCATTTCAAGATGGTGGCAGCAGAGCTTGAAACCGAGCTCAGGGCCCACCTGAGCAGGGCCCCGGTGTGGCCACACAGATCCCACACCCGTGATGCCAGTCCCCTGAGTCCCGGGGAACAGTGGCAAATCAGCACTCAGGAAATATCTGTTGAATGGAAAATCCGGTTTCCTTCGCCTTCTTCCTTGTCTGTCCTCTCCTGCCGCCTCCATTCAACTTTCTTCCTTCTTCTCACAGCACTCGACAGTGTAGACTCTGACTGCCTGGGTTCAAATGAGCTCACCATTTCCTAGTTGTAAGCCCTTCGGCAAGTGACTTAAACGCTCTGTGCTAAGATTTCCGCATCTGCAAAATGGGGAGATAAAGAGCTCCTACCTCCTAGGATCGTCATGAGAATGAGGTGTGCGAAGCTTGGCTGGCTTGGGTTCCATAGCAGGCACTCAGGGGTGTTGGCCACGAAGATTATTCTTTCTCTTCTCTCTTTTCCATCTTATTTCATCTCTCTCCGTTATTTGGTTCCCCTGTCCTTAGTCCCCTTTCTCCCCCAGTGGCATCCCAAGATGCACAATAGTGGCAAGTGCCCAGCCTGTTTCTGCAGCCTGATCCCCACCACTGGTTGGCCAGTCGCCCAAGGAGCAGCTGGATCCGTCATCTGGCTCTAGGGATGACCCAGTTCCAGCATCCCCGCAAGCCCCCGTCTATCCCCCTACCTCCCTCAGCAGAGGCCCAGCCCAATGCAGGCCCGTGGCTGGATGGGAGTAGCTCTTCCCACTGACCCTGGGAAGGGCTCTGCGGGGCTTGGGAGCCTCACCTGGAATCGGCCCTCAAGCCTCAGTAGAGAAGGAGAGCGAGTAGAGAGGTGATGGGGCTCCCTGGGCACCCCCAATGCACAGTCTCCTTCTGGGGCTTCTGATGGCCACACAGCCGGAAGACCTGCCCAGAAGAATTCAGTATAACCCAGTTCAGTGAACTTGGAGAGAACAAGGGCCTGTGCCGGCCGGGCAGAAGGCAGGGTTCCTGCCCTCTGGAGCCCTTGGCCTGGCGCGGGCTGATTAGGACCTAGATCTGCTTGGGTGGCTGGGTGGCCAAGTGGTGATTGGGCTGGTTCTGTGCAGGGTGTGCTCCGTGGGGGGCGTGATCTGGCAAAGCATTGGAGGTGGGACTGTGGAGGCACCATTGACTGAACTGTGTCCCCTGCAATTCACATGTTGAGGCCCAAACCCCCAGTGTGGCTGCATTTGGAGTAGGGCAGTAATTATGGTTAAATGAGGTCGTACGGGCGGGTGCTGATCCACTAGGATTAGGATCCTTATAAGTTAAACCTGCCACCTTCTCTCTGCCACATGAGGACATGGGGAGGAGGTGGCCGTCTCCCACCCAGGAGGAGGCCTTACTGGACACTGGGCCCTGGCTGCACCTTGACCTTGGACTTCTGGTCCCCAGAACTGTGAGAAGTAGATTTCTGCTGATTACGCTGCCCATCTGCGGCCTGAGCTAAGACAGCGGCGCTTGGGGAGAAGCAGAATTTGAGGAGCTCCTCAGTGGCAGCTGCCCTGGCCCTGATGTCAACAGAGGGGAACGGCCATCCACTGCTGGCCCCTCACCAGCTGGGCCTTCAGTGAGCTCCCTGGGCAGGTGAGGCTCTCCCAGCTCTGTGTCCCCCGTGAAACAGGCCCACAATTGAGCGCCTGTGGAGTGGAGTGAGGAAGAAACACTCCCCGAGGGGTCACTCTCTTCAGAAGACCTCAATGACTGTAGACTACTGATTTTTTTCCTTAAAAAAAAAAAAAAAAGGCTACGTATGGTGGCTCATGCCTATAATCCCAGCACTTTGGGAGGACAAAGGACCACCTGAAGCCAGGAGTTCCAGACTAGCCTGGGCAACACAGCAAGACCCCATCTCTACAAAAAATTTAAAACTTAGCCAGGCATGGTGGCACATGCCTGTAGTTTCAGGTATTTGGGAGGCTGAGGCAGGAGGATCACTTGAGCCCAGGAGCTAGATAGAGGCTGCAGTGAGCTATGATTGCACCACTGCTTTCCAGCCTGGGTGACAGAGTGAGACTCAAAAATGATTAAAAAAAAAAAAAGAAAAAATGTTGATAGCTGCTATAAAGTTTCTCTTATGCAGTACCTCCTCATTTTACAGGAAATTTGGAGATAGGGAAGATAGAAAGAAGAGGAAAAGATGCCTAAATATACCCAGAAAGGCCTTGCTAACACGCTGCTGTAGTCCTTCTATTCCTTAATCTAGGCATGTGGGCTTTTTTCTTATTTAAAAATGTTGATTTAGATATAATTATATGCAGAAAAGTGCACAAATCTGAAGTCTGTAGTTTGATAAGTTTTAGACATGTGCATACTCTGCACCCACCACCTCTGTTAGGATATAGAGCATGGCCAGTGCCCAGAGGGCACCACAGGCCCTGCCCAGCTGCACTCACACTCTCTTCAGTAACCCCTCATTCTGACTCTATTGCCATAGAATAGTTTGGTCTTTCTTAAACCTCATATAAACGAACCGTGTTGTATGTGGTCTTTGTGTCTCACTGTTTTTTCCCCTATTTTAAAAATTGTGTTAAAACACACAAACTTTATCATCTTGACCATTTTTAAGTGTACAGTTCAACGTTATTAAATACATTCATAATGTTGTATAACCATCACCGCCATCCATCTCTAGAACTCTTCTCATCTTAGAAAACTAAACTCTATACTCACTAAACACTAACTCTCTATTCCCTCCTCCCCACAGCCCCTGGTAACCACCATCCTACCTTCTGTTCATATGAATTTGAAAAAATTTTTATTTTAGTTTTTGAGATAGAGTCTCGCTATGTTCCCCAGGTGGGAGTGCAGTGGCACGATCTTGGCTTACTGCAACCTCCGCCTCCCAGGTTCAAGCAATTCTCCTCCCTCAGCCCTCTGAGTAGCTGGGATTACAGGCATACACCACCACGTTCAGCTAATTTTTTTTTTTTTTTTTTTTAGTAGAGACAGGTTTTCACCATGTTGACCAGGCTGGTCTCAAACACCTGACCTCAGGTGATCCACCTGCCTCAGTCTCCCAAAGTGCTGGGATTACAGGCATGAGCCATTGCGCCCGGCTGTGTTCCTATGATTTTGACCATTCTAGGTACCTCCTATGGATGGATTCATATAGTACTTGCCTTTTTGTGTCTAGCTTATTTCACTTAGCATAATGTCTTCAGAGTTCATCCATATCTGTAGCATGTCTGAATTTCTTTCCTTTTCTTAGGCTGAATAATATTTCATTATGGATATCATGGCATGTTGCTCATCCATTCATTAGTCAATGGACACTGGGTAGCATCCGCCCAAGTTTTAGACATTGGGAATAATGCTGCTGTGAACATGTGTGCACAAAATATCTCTTCAAAACCCTGTTTTCAGTTCTTTTGGGCATATACCCAGAAGTGGAATTCCTGATCATATGGTAATTCTACTTCTAATTTTTTTTTTTTTTAGACGGAGTTTTGCTCTTGTTGCCCAGGCTAGAGTGCAATGGCGCAATCTTGACTCACTGCAACCTCCGCCTCCTGGGTTCAAGCGATTCTCCTGCCTCAGCCTCCCAAGTCGCTGGGATTACAGACGTACGCCACCATGCCCGGCTAATTTTGTATTTTTAGTAGAGACGGGGTTTCTCCATGTTGGTCAGGCTGGTCTCGAACTCCCAACCTCAAGTGATCCGCCTGCCTCAGCCTCCCAAAGTGCTGGGATTACAGGCATGAGCCACTGTCTACTTCTAATTTTTTAAAGGAACCACATACTGTTTTCTACAGTGGCTGCATCATTTTACATTTTGTATTGGTGTCTTTTGCTTAATATTGGTCAGGGAAATTCATCAATGTGAACAGCACAAGTTTGTTTATAATTGCTGTGTTAAGGATTCCATTGTATGAACAAAACACAATCTATTAATTCCCCTATTAATGGACATTTGGATTGTTGCCCACTGTGGCTATTATGAATAAAGCTGTCATTAACCATCTTGTACACATTTTCTGGTGGTCATATGCACCTGTTTCTCCTGTGGGTATATTTAGGAATGGAATTGCTGGGCCATAGGGTAGGCAATTGTTTCACTTTGGTAGATATTAGGTGTAAATTTTGACGTCTTTAAAATAGTACTGATTGAGCCGGGTACAGTGGCTTATGCCTGTAATCCCAGCATTTTGGGAGGCCGAGGCGGGTGGATCACTGGAGGTCAGGAGTTCGAGACCAGCCTGACCAACATGGTGAAACCCCATCTTTACTAAAAATACAAAAATTAGCTGGGCGTGATGGTGGGCACCTGTAATCCCAGCTACTCGGGAGGCTGAGGTAGGAGAATCGCTTGAACCCGGGAGTTGAAGGTTGCGGTGAGCCAAGATCACACCATTGCATTCCAGGCTGGGTGACAGAGCGAGATTTTGCTTCAAAAAATAAAATAAAATAAAATGGTACTGATCATCACATAAAGTTTTGAGGTCTGCCTTTTTCACTTACTTTCATTTACATTAAATCATTACTATTTTTAAGTTAGAACTTTTATTTTGAGATAATGATAGATTCCCATGTAGTTGTGTGGAGTAACAGAGAGATTCAGTGCACCTTGTACCCTTTTCTCCCATGATAACATCTTGTGAACCTAGAGGCAATATCATAATAACTGTATTGACATTGATTCAATATCCTCAGATCTCCCTAGCTTTCTTTGCATCCATTCGTGTGTGTGTTCCTCTAGTTCTACACACTTTTATCACCTGCATATATTCGTGAGTCCACCACCACAGTTCCAATACCACAAGGATCCCTCCTGTTTGCTTCTTCCCTTTCCCTTTCTTCCTTCCTTCCTTCCTCCCTCCCTCCCTCCTTCCTTCTCTCCTTCCTTCCTTCCTTCTTCCTTCCTTCCTTCTTTCCTTCCCTCCCTCCCTCCCTCCCTCCCTCCCTCCCTCCCTCCCTCCCTCCTTCCTTCCTTCCTTCCTTCCTTCCTTCCTTCCTTCCTTCCTTCCTTCTTTCTAGCTGAGATTACAGGCCACCATGCCTGGCTAATTTTTGTATTTTTACTGCAGATGAGGTTTCACTATGTTGACCAGGCTGGTCTCGAACTTCTGACTTCAGGCGATCCACCCACCTCAGCCTCACAAAGTGCTGGGATTACAGGCATGAGCCACTGCGCTCAGGCTTTTTTTTTTCTTTAGACGGAGTCTCGCTCTGTCACCCAGGCTGGAGTGCAGTGGTGCGATCTCGGCTCACTGCAAGCTCCGCCTCCAAGGTTCACGCCATTCTCCTGCCTCAGCTTCCTGTGTAGCTGGGACTACAGGTGCCCACCAACACGCCCGGCTAATTTTTTTTTTTTTGTATTTTTAGTAGAGACGGGGTTTCACCGTGTTAGCCAGGATGGTCTCAAACTCCTGACCTCGTGATCTGCCCGCCTTGGCCTCCCAAAGTGCTGGGATTACAGGAGTGAGCCACCGTGCAGGCTTTTTTTTTTTTTTTTTTTTTAATGTGAAGTCTCACTGTGTTGCCCAGACTGGAGTGCAGTGGCACCATCTCAGCTCACTGCAACCTCCACCTCCTGGGTTCAAGCAATTCTCCCACCTCAGCCTCCCAAGTAGCTGGGACTACAGGCACCTGCCACAACGCCTGGCTAATTTTTGTATTTTTAGTAGAGACAGAGTTTCACCATGTTGGCCAGACTGGTCTTGAACTCCTGACCTCAGGTAATCCACCCATCTCGGCCTCCCAAAATGCTGGAATTACAGGCATGAGCCACTGTGCCTGGCCATCCCTCCTGTTTGTTTCTGACACAATCATCTACCCCCAGCCTCTGGCAACCACCAATCTGTTCTGCATCTTTATACCTTTGTCACCATAAGAATAGTCTGTACATGGAATCAAGCAACTAGTAACCTTTTGGGATTGGCTTTTTGCAGTCGGCATAATTCTCTGGAGAGTCATCCAGGTTGCTGTGTGCTGTGATTTGAATGCTGGTGCCCTCCTAAATTCACATGTTGGAATCTCATACCCAATATAATAGTTTTAAGAGGTGGGACCTTTGGGAAGTGATTAAGTCATGAGGGCTGTGACCTCATGAGTGGGATCAATGCCCTTATAAGAGAGGTGAAGGGAGTGCCGCTGCCTCTTTAACCACGTGAGGACACAGCAACAAACTGCGGTCTATGAATTGGAGAGCCCTCAACAGACACCGATTCTGCCGGCACCTTGATCTTGGACTTCCCAGCCTCCAAAGCTGTGAGCAATAAGTTTCTGCTCTTTATAAATTATGCAGTCTAAGGTATTTTGTTATAGCAGCTGGAACAGACTAAGACACTGTACCGATGATTTATTCTTTTCATTACTGAGTGGTGTTTCTGGATTTGGACATGCTGCAGTGTGTCTGGCATTCACCCTTTGTTTGTTTGTTTGTTTTGAGACAGAGTCTCACTCTGTCGCCAAGGCTGCAGTGTAGTGGCGTGATCTCGGCTCACTGCAACCTCCACCTCCTGGGTTCCGCTATTCTCATGCCTCAGCCTCCCAAGTAGCTGGGATTACAGCCATATGCCACCACGCCCAGCTAATTTTTGTATTTTTAGTATAGACAGGGTTTCACCACGTTGGCCAAGCTGGTCTCAAACTCCCGACCTAGGGCATCCATCCGCCTCGGCCTCCCAAAGTGCTGGGATTACAGATGTGAGCCACCACGCCTGGCCTGACATTCACCCTTAAAAGGACATTTGAGTGCTACCAGTTTTTGCCTGCTATAGTAAAGCTGCTATGGAGACTAGTGTATAGATTCTTTGGTGAACTTATGTTCACAAAAAAATGCAGTTGCTGGGTTGTGTGGTATTTGCCTCATAACTTCAGATGCTTCTTGACTTACAACAGGGTTACTTCCTGATGAACCCACTGTAAATTGGCAGCGTGGCTGAGTGGGAGCTGCATCTCTCTGCTTCTGTCCAGCACTGTGAGGGAAGTACAGTTTCTATTGAATGTGTATCACTTTCACACCATCATAAAGTCAAAAAATCCTGAGTTGAACCATCATAAACCAGGGATTGTTGGTATTTTTAGAGGAGCCCAGTGTCATAGGTTACTCTGCCAGTTACATATTCTGATGCAAACATTTTCTGAAGCCTTTATTATTATGACATTCTGGGGACCTCCGTACCCCTCATTTTTGGGGATTAGAGCTTCCCTGTGTCTAATCCAGCTCTAGAGCCACCTCCTCTGGAAGCCCTCCACCCAGAGCCACCTCTCTGTGAGAGCAGCCCCACCAATGACTTTCCTGTGGGATGGTGGAGCCCTCGTGCTGAATAGAGGATAATGCCATCCCACGGCTCCCTTCCCCCAGAAGAGGTCTGGGTCTCAGCTGAGGCTTACAGCCTAACACATCTGGCTCCAGACACACCGGGAGCTCTTTACCTGAGTGTGTCCCTGTCACGTAGACAGAGGCCTTTGAGAAAATAAACAGTGCCGAGAGAACCTCTTCGTCCTGGGGGAAGCTGGCTTGGTCTGGTGAAGACTTGTTCACTTGCTTCCAGCAGAAAATAACTTCGCTGTGAGCCTGGAGGTTATTATAACTAAATCATTCTGTGAACTACACAGACAGGCTGGGCATGGCCACTGTGTTTCCATCACCCTGGAGAGAAATCTGTGCCCAAATGGTTAAAAAAATTCCAAGTCATTCATTATTCACCCTCGCTGCATAATGCATGAAGGCTGCGGGCCAGGCCCATTTATGTTTTCAACATTGGCCTCAAATGTCAGCCACTGCCTCAGAGAGGCCCACGAGGGCCTTGGCACTCATAGTTGGCCCCTTCTCCCCTCTGGATGAACCTCAGGCCTCCAGGGCTCCTGCCTCCTACTCACTAGGCTCTCAGCCTAGATGGTGCTTCTTTCTCTTCTTCTATGAAGCCCTCTCCATCCTTCAAGGTTTGGAAATCATCTCCTCCCTGTCACCTCCCAGGGCAGGAAGACATCCTCCCTCTCTGTCCCCGCTGTAACGCTTTATTTTTATTTATTTATTTTTTTGAGACGAGACAGAGTCTCACTCTGTCGCCAGGCTGGAGTACAGTGGCATGATCACGGCTCACTGCAACCTCCGCCTCCCAGGCTCAAGCGATTCTTGTGCCTCTGCCTCCCGAGTAGCTGGGACTGCAGGCATGCACCACCATGCCTGGCTTATTTTTGTATTTTTAGTAGAGATGGGGTTTCAACATGTTGGCCAGGCTGGTCTTGAACTTCTGACCTCAAGTCATCTACCTGCCTCAGCCTCCCAAGGTGCTGGGATTACAGGTGTGAGCCACCGCACCCAGCCCCCTGTGGCACTTTAGAATATTGATAACCACCACCACTGTGATCATAACAAGTATGATTTACATAGTTTCTATTCTCTGCTGGACCCTTAACTCACACTATCTCATTTAATTGTCATAATAGCCAGTGAGGCAGATATTCTCTTTCTCAATTTTAAGATGAGGAAACAGGCTTAGAGTGGTTAATTAATTTGCCCAAAGACATGCAGCTGGCAAGAGGCAGCATATTGCAATTTGCCTGCAGGATGGTAGCAGTTGTCATCCCTTTTCTTTTCAATCATTCTCACCAGAAATGTATTAGTTTTTTCAGCCTTTTCAAGGAACCAACTTTAGGTTTTGTTGATTGTCTCTGTTTCTTAGTTCATTACATGTGTATTTTTATTTCTAGTCCTGCTTGCTTAGGATTTATTTTTCTGTTCCTTTTGTAATTTCTTGAGATAGATCTTAGTGCATTTCTTTTCAATCCTTCCTCCTTTCTCCAGTTCAGGCTGGTCTTGAACTCCTGGGCTCAGGCAAGCATTTCAGGCTAGAAATTTCCCTCTGAGTACTGCTTTGGTTGCATCCCTGCACATACAAGTTTTGATTGTAGGAGTTTATTATTCCATTCAAAATATTTTCCAATTTTCCTGATGATGTCCAGGTGGGATTGTGCTCAATCTGACAAACTGCACAGCTCTCTCTCTCTCTTTTTTTTTTTTTGAGACAGGGTCTCAGCTCTGTCGCCCAGGCTGGAGTGCAGTGTTGCGATCATGGCTCACTGCAGCCTTGACCTCCAGGGCTCAAGGGATCCTCTCACCTCAGTCTCCTGAGTAGCTGGGACTACAGGAGTGAGCCACCACATGCAGGTAATTAAAAAAAAAAAACTGTGGAGATAAAGTCTCACTATGTTGCCCAGGCTGGTCTTGAACTTGTAGGCTCAAGCAATCCTCGTTCCTCAGCCTCCCAAAGTGCTGGGATTATAGGTGTGAGCCACTGTGCCTGGCTCTTTTTATGATACTCTTTTCTGGCATTGAGCAAATCATTTTCATGTCTGTCCCTCCCCCAAGATCAGTTTGAGACCAGCCTGGCCGACATGGTGAAACACTGTCTCTACTAAAAATACAAAAACTAGCTGGGTGTGGTGGTACGTGTCTGTAATCCTGGCTACTTGGGAGGCTGAGGCAGGAGAATTGCTTAAAACCGGGAGGTGGAGGTTGCAGTGAGCTGAGACAGCGCCATCGCACTCCAGCCTGGCAGCCTGGGCGACAGGAAGACTGTGTCTCAAAACAAAACAAAAAACAAAACTATGAACTAGGTGGTCTAGAAACAATTATTTCTCACAGGTCGTTTTAAGCCACTGAGTTTGTGGTAATTTGTCACAGCAGCCCTAAAAAATAAATATACATAGTTTTAATTGAAATTGGGCTAGGAAGCTGGACGCTAGTCCCAGCTACTCAGGAAGTGGAAGTGAGGGGATTGCTTCAGCCCAAGGAGTTTGAGGCTAGCCTGAGCAACATAGCAAGGCCTCATCTCTAAAAAATAAAAATTAAAAATTGGGTTAAGAGTTTAGCAGCTAGTCCTTAATAGGACGAGCCATGAGGCCAGTAGCTACGTATCAGTGGTTTGAAACAAATGGTTGCCAACTCGCTTATCTCCCTCCCAGGTCATCATAGTGACATCCTTTTGCCCAGTGTCCCTCCCTCCAGGGTAGCTCAGGTTAGGGGAAACAGCCAACACATCCATGCAAGGAAATAAATGGCCACTCAAACGCAGACTCTTTTAAAAGTGGGAGAGTGGCTGGGTGTAGTGGCTCATACCTGTGATCCCAACACTTTGAGAGGCTGAGGTGGGAGGACTGCTTGAGCCCAGGAGTTGGAGACCAGTCTGAGCAACATTAGGAAGATCCTGTCTCTACAAAAATTACAAAAATTAGCCAGGTATGGTGGTGTGTACCCAGCTACTTGGGAGACTAAGGCGGGAGGATGGCTTGAGCCCTGGAATTCGAGACTGCAGCGAACTATGATGGCACCACTGCGCTCTAGCCTGGGCCACAGAGCAAGACTCTGTCTCTAAAACAAAACAAAATCAATAGAAGCAGGAGAGGCGTGAGCATTGAGAGCATGGCCAAAGAGAGGCAGCACTGGTTACCCAGCACTTACCGGCCACATCTGGGCCTAAGGATTTTATGTGCCTCAGGACTCACCGGGCTGATGTGCCATCTGACCCCTGAGACCTGTGGGACTGGGCTCTGAGCCTCTGGGACACTAGAGTGGTGGAGGCAGGTGTCTGGGCAACATCCAATAAGAAGCCTGTGACAGAGTCAACAGTGGCAAGTGCCCTTTGGGCCAGCCCGGCTCATCCTCTCCTGGCTGCCTGCCCCTCTATGGTGAGGTCATTTTCCTTGATTCCAATCACAGCAGGCCTCTGTTGCTCTGTGGCTGATTCATTCAGAGAAGCAGGGTTCTGGCTGGGTACGGTGGCTCATGCCTGTAATCCCAGCATTTTGGGAGGCCAAGGCGGGAGGATCACTTGAGGTCAGGAGCTTGAGACCAGCCTGGCCAAAATGGCAAATCCCTGTCTCTACTAAAAATAAAAAAATTAGCTGGGCATGGTGACATGTCCCTGGAGGCTGCAGTAAGCTGAGACTGCGCCACTGCACTCCAGCCTGGGTGATGGAGTGAGACTCTGTTTCAAAAAAAAAAAAAAAAGGCCGGGCGCGGTGTCTCATGCCTATAATCCCAGCACTTTGGGAGGCCGAGGCGGGCGGATCACGAGGTCGGGAGATCGAGACCATCCTGGCCAACATGGTGAAACCCTGTCTCTACTAAAAATACAAAAACAAAATCAGCTGCACATGATGGCAGGCGCCTGTAGTCCCAGCTACTCGGGAGGCTGAGGCAGGAGAATGGCGTGAACCCAGGAGGCGGAGCTTGCAGTGAGCCAAGATCGCGCCACTGCACTGCAGCCTGAGTGACAGAGTGAGACTCTGTCTCAAAAAAAAAAAGCAAAGAAGCAGGGCAGCAGGGTTCCTAGCCCTGGCTCCACTGCCTTTTCTGGCTTGGGGAGACAAAGCTTGGTAACATCAGGACTGCAAACGTCCTGCCATTAGATCTCAGACCAGCACCGGCCTGGTAGTTTGCTGTTTCATCAGGGGGCTTGCAGTTCCTAAGCAATCTCTTCTTTTCTTTTCTCCCAAAGCTGGGCAATCCAAACAAAACTTCCTTCCCTTCCAATATTCCTCTTTACTAAAAATTTGCACAGCCAACTCTCCAGGGAGTGGGGGGACCAACTTGGCTCAGGTTGGCTGGGATGGTCCTGTTTTTAGCATTGAAAATCACAAAAGTAATGAAAGTTTTACGCTGTGGGAGGCCCTGAGTCCTGGGCAAACTGGGACTGTTGGTCCAAACCGTCCCTCCCTCAGGAGGCCCACATAGCAGGCCCTTTAAGGCCTGGGGCAGGCCGGACAGAGGCAGCACCCGCCTGGCATGGGGCTGAGGCCTCCTTGCAGCT
Organism: Symphalangus syndactylus; assembly: GCF_028878055.3. Lineage (NCBI taxonomy): Eukaryota > Metazoa > Chordata > Mammalia > Primates > Hylobatidae > Symphalangus > Symphalangus syndactylus. Next base: position 102,129,100 of record NC_072440.2, on the reverse strand, counting down.
GCCTCCCGGCCCCTTGTTCTCCTTTATGGCTCCATGCACAGCTGAGGGGAGACCTGAGCTCTCTTGGTCTCCATGGTTTTGGGGCAGGCCCAGAATGGTCCTGAGTCCGGTAACACCAACTGTCTCTGGAAGTGTCACCACCCTGGTCTAGGAGGAGCTCCACGAACATCTCAACCATCTACTTCTTGTGCGGATGGGGAAACTGAGTCAGAAAGGGAGGAGACTGCCTTAAGAAAGATTCTTGCAACTTGACTTTGATCCCGTAGAGTGTTTGTGGGTTTAGAAGAGCACAGGTCTGAAGATGGAAGACTTGGGTTTCAGCCCTGTCTCTGCCCTGTGCACCAGCATGCCCAGAGCGGCACTAACCCAAAGCCAATCTGACGAATGAACAAGTCATTCTATTTACTGGTTTCTTTGATCTATTTATAAAAATGAATATTTATAGCAAATCCTGTAGGATGCGGTAGATTTGGAAGATTTCTGTGCTGTTTTGTTTGACTAATGCTTATTTTCCCTTTTGTATCAGTATTTTAACAAATGCTTTGGATCTCCTCCACGCAGAGGAGAATCAGTATGCAGCTGTTAATTTTGGCTGCTGACTCCAGGACGAGAGAGAGAGAGAGAGAGAGGAGGGAGAGGCTGAGTGTGGGAGGGAGACAGACGGCATCGATTCATTACTATATTCAAAACTATATTCAAAAACTATTTATTTAAAAATTCTGAAATATGTTGACTACATACTTTAAACGACTTTTTTATAATGGAAAACTTTGAACATAGGCAAAAATAGAACAATAGAAAAGCCCAGCGTGTGACATCAGTGTCAACAGAGGTCCATATGTGGCCAGTCTTGTCTCACCCTGTTCCTCACCCATTCACTCCTCTCCCAAATCTGGATGGTTTTAAGGTGATTTTAGCCACCAAATTCCATCTGACTCTGTTCTCAAGTGTACTGGATACATTCTGGAAAATACTCTTGAACGTATTCTTGAGGGTGAGGAATTCTTACAAATGTACATTTTTTGTGCCCCTGTGTCTCCCCTTCCTTGCCTTTCAGCCTCCTCTCTCTGTCCCTTTGTCTCCTCTCCCCCACCCTTCACCTCCCCTCTCTGTTCTCCCCAGTCTCCCCTAAACTCCAAACTTCTACTCTGACCCTCAGTCTCATCTTCTGGGTGACGGGCAGTGCAGCCCCTGCTGAGCTGACCCTCCTCTCTGTCCTTCCTTGTGCTGAGGTTCTCTCTCCTTGACTGTTTCTCCTAGCTGAAGCAGTAGGCTGCTGGACAGAGGCAGGTCCAACATACTTTGAATGTTGTTATGAAGTCCAGTGGAGAAGAGCTAGCCTAAATTTGGCAGAAATCTTCAAAATCTTTAAGAAAGAAATCCCTCCATTATGGATCACTGTAAACTTGTATCAGTTGTTACAATCAATGAACACATTGACTGAACTGGCCTTTTGATATATTGACTGAGAGCTGTGTGATTTTGGATGAGCCATTTTACCTTTTAGAGCCCCAGTTTCCGTCTCTGTGAAGTGGGGAGGTGTGGACCATAGCAGTGATTTCTTTATTTATTTTTATTTATTTATTTATTTATTTATTTATTTTGAGATGGAGTCTTCTTGCTCTGTTGCCCAGGCTGGAGTGCACTGGCGCTTTCTCGGCTCACTGCAAGCTCCGCCTCCCGGGTTAAAGCAATTCTCCTGCCTCAGCCTCCCGAGTAGCTGGGACTACAGACGCGCACCGCCATGCCCAGCTAATTTTTTTTTTTTTTTTTTTTTTTGGTATTTTTAGTAGAGACGAAGTTTCGCCGTGTTAGCCAGGATGGTCTCGATCTCCTGACCTCGTGATCCGCCCACCTCGGCCTCCCAAAGTGCTGGGATTACAGTCGTGAGCCACTGTGCCCGGCCAGCAGTGGTTTTCAAACTGGTTTCGGAAGCAGATTCATTCTTTGCCTAACCAAAGCCTGGTGAACCGTAGTGTGTACAAACAGTTAAAAGCAGAGACCTGCAGGTCCACAGGAGCAGATGCTGAGACCAGGCTGCCTGGGGTCAATGCCCTCTAATCCCTCTGCCTCTACTGTTCATCTGCTGAATGAGTCTCATGATAGTTGAGCGGTGGTCGAGAGATTTCCTGGGATCAAATACATGGAAGGGTCTTAGCGTAGGTCCTGCTTAGCACATAGTAAGTGCTCAGCGAACACCAGCTGTCATTATTACTTATCACTCCCTACCTGAAGCAGGGTGGGGCCGGGGGATTGGCTGGACCTTAGCCACTACCCCTCCCCTCACATGGAGCCAGGCCCCAACTCCACAGATCGGGGGCTTGGGGACACATGTCTTCTGTGCTCCATGTTCTCAGGTCCCAGTGAGGCTGAACGCTGAACCATCCAAGTTGGCAGGGCCAGGACAAGGACCCAGGAGCTCTGGTGCCCAGGAGTCCCCCGAAGGGGGGCTTAGAGGAGGTGCGTGCGGGGCTGGTGCCGGTGCCCCTGAGGCCCATGTGCAGCCCCGCTCTGTGGGGCCTTTGCCCAGCCTCCTGGTCCTTCCCAGCGCTGCATGGCGTTTCCTGCCGAGTGCTGGTCACTGAGGGCTCTCAGACAAGGAATGACCCAGGGGCTGGGCCCAGCCTCTCCCTTTTTCCCTGATGCTGCTGGGGCCGCTCCTCTCCACCTAGCAGAAGGGTCCCGCGGGAAGATCAGCTCTGAGGTTAATTGTCCTTCTGGATAGCTGCAGCCCAGTTGTCATGGAAACCGGTCACGCAGGGCTCTGTAGCAGGACCCTCCTTCCTACCTCTCCCACGGTGCCGCAGGCTCACAGGGGGCGTGGGAGCTGCGTCAGGTGATGGTAAGATACTACAGCCATTCTCCAACTACAGGCACCTGGAAGGAGAAGGCGGCCTGGGGCTGATTGTGCAGTGAGAGAGGCTTTTTCTGCATCTCCCTGCCACTGTCTTGTTTTCAGCAGTGGCCTTGGGGGAGATGTGGATGCTCTGAGGCCTGGGGCTGGCTCTGTGTGTCCAGATCACAGTGGTGGGGGTCACTGAGAGAAGGGAAAGGCAGGGGCTCTGGCCCCACGTGGATCTTGGTGGCCCTGGCACTTTTTTTACTCTGAGCCCAGCCTTCCTTGTGTGTAAAACAGGGATTGTGGTGCCTACCTCTTGGGCTTGCCCTGCAGATGGGCCGGGCTGAGCCACACCACAGGGGCTGGGCAGGTTCAGGCCCCTTTTCACCTCTGCTGTCCTCCAGCACCATGATTCGGTTGGGGACAGAGGAAGGCAAGGAGAGCCATCCGCTTCCTGCTTCTGACTTGGGCCATTTGCCCAATGCTCCCTGATGCCACGGTTCTCAAAGTGTGGTCCCTGTCCCTGGCCTGGGAGCATCAGCTTCCTGTGGGGACTCTAGAAACCCAAGTTCTCCGGCCCCACACTAGACTGACTGAATCAGAAACTCAGGGAGGTGGGCTGCCAGAGATCTGTGCGTTAACACATGCTCTAGGGGGTTCCGATGCCCCTCGAATTTGAGACCCTCTGGTCTAATGATTTGTAGGTGAGACACTCTGCGCCTGCTTCCCTGAGGACCCCGAGCTGTAGCCCCCAGGGCTTCCCCCTCCCACTTTGGGTGAGTGTGAGCAGGGCCCAGGTGGCTGGGGTGCAGTGGGCAGCCCGGTGGTCCTGCCTGGGGTCTGCTGCTCCCTCGGTGTCTGTCAGGTCGGGCTGCTCTAACAGAAGGCCACAGACTGGGGGCTCACACCACAGGAATAGATCGTCTCATGGTTCTGGTGTCTGAAAGTCTAAAATGAAGGCGCTGGTAGACTCAGTTTTTGGTGGGGCCTCTCTTCCTGGCCGGCAGGTGGCCGCCTTCTCGCTGTGTCCTCACATGGACTTTCCCTTTCCATGCATCCCTGGAGTCTCGCCCTCATCTGCTGGTCCTTTGTAAGGACACCAGTCCTATTGGATTAAGGTCCCACCCCCAGGACCTCATTTCACATGAACCACCTCCTTAAAGACCTCATCTCCAAATCCGTCCTGTTGAGGAGTTGGGCTTCAGCATATGGATTTTGGGGGACACTCAGTCTCCTTGGGCCTCTCAGCTCCTGAGGGGGTCATCATGAGCCACCTTCCTGCTTGAGGGGGACAAAGGGCAGCTGGGACCCAGGGCCTGGGGCCTTGGACTGAGGCATGGGGGGCATTTGTGGGCCGGTGTTTGAAATGCTCCACCAGCACTGCAAACACACCAGACCCCTGAAGAGAGGGGCAGGCGCTCAGCTAGGAAGAAGGCGCTGTGGAGAGAGTGGTGTGTGTCTTCCTGCGTCCTTCTAGGAGCTTCTGTTTGAGAAGTCAGAAGTCATGAGTTCCCAGTCCTGGCTGCGTTCAGAGGCTGGATCCTTGCGGGGAGGCGCCGGTGCCCCAAGTAGCTGATGTTGGTAGAGCATTGGCTGAGGGCCCAGAGAGCCATGCTGCTGCCTCCCACACATCAATCACTCAGGCCACACAGTCACTGGTGAAAGAGGGCACGCAGGTAATCCTCCAGTTCTTGAATGGGGAATGGAGGCACAGGAGGGCTAAGCGAGGGCCCACGGCCTCAAGATTCAAACGCAGGCACTGTCTGGCCCCAGAACACACGACCTTCCCACCTGGCCGAGGAGGTGCTCACAAGGGGCACTCCAGGTGGGTGCAGAGTGGGCAGCCCCCTCCCTTCCTGCGGGCAGTGGCCCCTGCTCTTCAGGGGAGTCAGATGCATTGATTCTGGAGGCTAAGGCCAGGTGGAAGTGATCTAGAAGGGAGAGGAATGTGAGGCGCTGCCCCGGAGGAGACAGGAATGGCTCGTCAGCCACGAGCCAGTGCCAGTGCCATTTAGAAACTGGCAGCCAAAGTGACGAGGCCACATAGGGCAGGAGGAGCAAGGGTGCATGCTTGGAGGTGATGGTATTTCAGCACTGGCATCAGCTCAGCCTGGGCCAGGCCAGTGCGCCCACCAGCAGCCTGCCCCTTGCTGGGGTGGAAGCCTGAAAACAGACCCCAGTGGCTGCTGTCTTTGGTCTGGGGGAGCTCAGGCCAGGGGCTGGTTAGAGTCCCCAGCACAGCCCCATCCTCCATCCCACAGTGGGCAGCAGTGTGAACCTGGGCAGGGGACTTCAACTCTCCTAGTCTAGTTTTTTCATTCATGTCAAGGGAACACCACTGCTGACCTCACAGGGTGAATGTTAAGTCAGATGATGTGCTTAAAAGTCTGGCATGAGGCACAGTGACACTAGATGGACCAGGGCTTCCTGAAGGCAGGGCCAACTCTGATTCATCTTGACATCTCCAGCTCCTGGCCCAGAGCCTGGCGCATAGTGGGTCATTGAGAAGTGTCTGTTCCCTTCCCTCAAGAGGGGCTTCAAGTGGTGAATGGTGATGATGGTGGTGATGATGGTGATGGTGGTAATGGTGGTAATGATGGAGATGATGGTGGTGCTGATGGTACTGATGATGGTGGAGATGACAGTGATGGTGATGATGATGGTGATGGTGGTGGTAATGACGGTGATGGTGGTGGTGATGGTGGAGTTGGTGGTGATGAGTGTGATAATGGTGATTGTGATGATGGTGGTGGTGATGGTGGTGATGATGATGATGGTGGTGGTGATGGTGATGGTGGTGATGACAGTGGTGATAGTGGGGTTGGTGGTGATGAGTGTGATGATGGTGATGATGGTAATGATGGTGGTGGGGATGGTGGTGATGTTGGTGATTGTGATGGTGATGGTGGCGATGATGGTGATGATCATGGTGATGGTGGTGATGGTTGTGATGATGGCGATGGTGATGGTGGTGATGGTGGGGTTGGTAATGATGATGAGTGTGATGATAATGATGGTGGTGATGATGGTGATGGTGCTGGTGATGATGGTGATGGTGGTGGTGATGATGATAGTGATGGTGGGGCTGGTGGTGATGAGTGTGATGATGATGATGATGATGATGTGATGATGGTGATGGTGGTGATGATGGTGGGGCTGGTGGTGATGATGAGTGTGATGATGATGATGATGATGTGATGATGATGGTGATGGTGGTGATGATGGTGGGGTTGGTGGTGATGATGATAGTGATGGTGGGGTTGGTGGTGATGAGTGTGATGATAATGATGATGATGATGATGTGATGGTGGTGATGGTGGTGATGATGGTGGTGATGGTGGGGTTGGTGGTGATGAGTGTGATGATGATGATGTGATGATGGTGATGGTGGTGGTGATTGTGGGGTTGGTGATGATAAGTGTGATAATAATGACGGTGGTAATGATGGTGGTGATGGTGGTGGTGAGGATGGTGTTGGTGGTGATGATGGTGATGATCATGGTGTTGGTGGTGATGTTGGCGATGGTGGTAATGATAGTGGCAATGATGGTGGTGATAGTGGGGTTGGTGGTGATGAGTGTGATGATAATGGTGGTGATGATGGTGATGGCAGAGATGGTTACAATGCTGAGAGTGATGATGGTGATGGTGACGATGGTAATACAAGTCCCCATACTCACTTCCTCTTCTCTAGCTCTGTCTCTCACCTGCTCTTGCCTGAGCTCCACTATGGCCAACCACCTGTGACCTGTGGATGGAAAGTAATTCTAATTATGATATTTTCCTGCAAAGAACAAACCACTGGGCTTCTCTGGAGCACAAAGGCATGGCGAGATGAGCAGTTTGCCCCACAGGACCCTGGCATTGCCCTCTGAACCTTTTTCCAGATGTGCTGAGGACAAGGAAGTCAGGAATGTGGCTTGTTTTCCATCTGCTCAACATTGCTCGTGCCTGGAGCCCCCCCCGCTGTGCCTATCAGCCCGTAGGGGGTTGACTGTCAGGGGAGTAAAGAGACTCTTGGGGCAGTGTGGCCTTGGTCACAGCAGAATGCTGGGTTCTGACATTTATGAGCCATGTGACCTTGGCATGCTCCTTGACCTCTCTAAACCTTGCATGACACTTAGGAAGGTTAACAAGATCGCGTCTGTGAGAGGTCTTAGTGCCACAGTAGATCAGTGTCAGTGAGGGTAGGGACTTAGCTCTGTGGCTTGGGAGGCACAGGTGGCAGCGAGTAGCCAGTGGGTGAGACCCAGAGAGGCTGTGCCTGTGAGTGGCTAGGCAGAGTGGGAATGGGTGCTGTCAGCTGGGTGCACAGGCAGAGGAGGTACCGCTGCCCACAAAGGGAAGTCTCTGAGTTGGAGCGGAGCAGGGGCGGGAGAGAGGGCAACTGGGGCCTTCTTGGGTTTGGGAGGCCCAGCACCAGGAGCAGCCCACAGCCAGGGCTCAGGACCCAGGGGCTCACCCAGCCCTCCTGACCAGGCTAACCTTCGGGGTCTGGAGGGAACACGGGCAGCCGGGGCCATGCACACTGGGAATAAGTGAGAGGCTCCTGCTGTCTCAGACCTGGCGTGGGAGCTGTGGGCCTTTCCAGGGTCCGGCTGCTGTGGAGGTAGGGGTTTGGTGTTGGCAGCAGGAGCAGCAAGGACACACTTTGGGACCTACAGCATGGAAGCAGGAGGACGCTGAAATGGCCTTGAATGAGTCCACGACCCCTCGAGGAATCTGCACACTACTCTTGGCTGTCTTGTCACTTGATGTAAGGCCTCAAGCGGCATCTCCTGAGGATTTCATGGAAGCCAGAGGGGACTCACCCAGAGGTGGAGGGATGCAAGCTCAGAGGCCAGGGTGGGTGGGGGCTGGAGCTGCTCTGTGAGAGCCCAGAGCTCCCAGAGGCTGCAGCCACTGTCCCAAGAGAGCTCAAAAGAGGAGGGGGTGGGGAGGGGGAGGTGAAAGCTGTTCAGCCGAGGCTTTCTCAGCCTAGGGACTGACCTGGGTTTGTCCTATTCTGTGAACCGACCCAAACATGTAAATGTCCTGGCACTGAGCAAAGCCTTCCCCAGGGGCGTTTTCCCTGAAGAACTTCTCAGAGCCTTTAATGGGCCAGGGAATCTTGTCACGCTCAGGTGATGGTAGAGGGGGAAAGGGCTTCTCCAACCGAGGTGACTCTAGAACCCTCTCCCTATAGCAGCTTGGGGAGCTCCAGCTCTGGGGAACACACTTTGGGAAGCCTTCCCAGGCAGGACAGAGGTCTGCCTGCCTGGCCGTGAGCCCTGCCCACTTGTGACCAGGGTTTTCAATCCCCTGGTGTGAGAGCAGCCTCAGGTAGCCCAAGCCTAAGTGGAAAAGGGGCCCGGAGAGGCGGCTGGGCACCCCCTCGCTGGGGCTGGTCTCCTGGGTGCCTGTTTCCTGTCTGAGGATCTGCGAGGAACCCACTTCCACCACCCAGCAGGGGAAGACTGAAAGTATTAGAGGGCCGGTCTGGAGTCAGTCCCGCTGCGGACTTGGGCACTGCCACTCCACCCCCCCTGCTGCCACAGGCAGTACCCAAAGGTGGTGCATTCGGACCCTGAACCCCTAGCTTCATGGGTTCTAGGACCCTCCTCTCCATAGCTCAGCTTCCAACTGATGACCCCTCTCTAGAGCCAGCCTCTCTCCTCCAGCAGGAGGTAGCTCTGGCCTCTCTTGGTCTCTGACCCGCGTGTCCCTTCTGCGCTGCAGTCTCCTGGGCTCAGGGTCCTCCTTCAGACTTCTCCAGGGAGGCCACACCCTCACACAGACCTGCCCTGGGCTCCCTTCTCTGCTCTGAGCAGCCCCTAGTCTTACAGGAGCTCTGCAGAGGCCCTTCCGCTGCAGAAGAGCTTAGGTGACAAGCCAGAAGCCTCCGGTGGCCTCCTTGTTTTGCCAGCCCTCCCCCGTCGGTTCCCTGCTTTTTCTACCCAGCTTAGGTCTCAGGGGGCTGGCGTGGATGGATTTTGTCAATGACTCACTTGCCCTTTAATGATCATTGCATTTGGGAAGCCCTGGCCAGAGAGGCAAGTGTAGAAGGCGAGGTTGGAATATTCCTGTGCGTCCTCCTGGAGCTGCTGCTGTGGGGCAGGGAGACTTCTTCCTTCTGGTGGCCTCCTCTCCTCCAGCCCCTCCTTCTCACGAGGCTCTGTGAGACTGTTTTGGGCCTGGAGGCGGCAACAGCTTTCCACAGGGCTGGGTGCCGGGTGCCTCAGTGTCCCCCACTGTCCCTCCATTCTGCCCACTCCTCTGCAAACAGCCTCTGCATCACGTGTTCTTCAAGATGCCAGCTGAGCGCGCCTGCAGGAGCCTGTCCTGCTCAGGGGCGGAGGGCTCTGCTCGTGTGGGCACAGCTCTGAGGCGGTCCTTGTAGCAAACATCGCTGACTGCCTACCACACGCCAGGGGACCTCCTGGGCACCTGTCAGTCATGAATGTAACAGGTTCAGGTTACCCAAGTCCCATGCCCTAACTGGGCAGTTGCACCATGGGCAACAACAGACCCTGGGCTTCAGGATGTCCCAGCAGAGCCGCAGCAGTCACAGAGCAACCCCTCTTCACCCTGGGATGGGGCTGGGCCTCTGAGAGCAAGCATGAGATTGCAGAGCCAAAACCCAGGCTGTCAAAATGACCAGCAAGAAAGACAGTTTGGATTAATTGGCACACGGAGGTCCCTAGACATTTAGATTACGGCTGCTCCTGGGCTGGAGCGTGGAACCCAGAGACATTTCACAAATTAACATAAATCCTGTGAACCCTCTGTCCATTTCAATGCTTAATGCCAAACATAAACAAATGAAAGTCATTTCGGAATCTGTAGGAGTTTGAATAATTCAGTCCCATCATCATTTACTCCAAAACGCCTCATTTCATCTTATGAGTCATCGTTGAAAGGAAAAGAAGAGATTCTACTTGGTATTAGAACCGGGAGAACTGGAAAAGCTTCGAAGAGGAAGGAGGCTGCCAGCTTCCTGGGTGGACAAGGCTGTGGCCAGCTTCCGGGCTCAGTTGTGGACAAAGGCCTCTTGGACAGACAAGTGGCCTCTAAGCAAAGGCAGCGGTGTGACGCTGGCAGGCCTGTGTCCAACTCCTGGTCAGGCTGCTGACTGGCGGGGCTCTGGGGGTAAGGTCTTGGTCCTGCCGTGCCTCAGCCTGGCTCATCTGTGACACAGAAATGACAATTCCTACTCCCCAGCTTGTGCAGGCCCAAATGGGATGGGGTGTGTGTGTGAGGACTGGGGCCTAGGCCTGTGCGGGGCAGGTGGTGTTACTAACGTCCCCCCGCACTCCCGGGTTAGCGGTGCACTTCTCCGTCCTGCTTCACTGCTTTATGGCACATGTCCATTTCCCCAACCACTGGTGGGCCCCGGGTGGCTTGGCCGGCCTGGTGTCCCGTGCCCAGCATGGGCTCTGGCCCAAGTTAGCACTTGCTGCCTAAGTGCCTCTGCATTTTCCTCCCTCCACCTGGAGTGGGCTCAGCGGGGTTCCTGCTGGGGCTCTACGGGGGCATACAGACTTTGCCTTCTGACCAGCCCCACTGTCCTGTCCTTCCCTCCCCTGCATCCTCATCCGTCACTCCTTGGTCACAGCCGCCCCCTGACTTTCCTCCCTGCCTCCTTGGCATGGTGGGAAACATGCGAGTTCCATTTCTGGGGCTGCCTCATGCCTGACCTTGGGCGAGTTGCTTGCTAGACCTCTCGGCGTCTCTGTTCTCAGTGGTGCGGGTAACCTGGCCCTGTGCTACTGTGTGTGGGTTTACAGCCAAGGCCTGTGAGGCACGTGCCCGCCAAAACCCTCACGAAGCCACGTGGTCGTGGCTACGAGTTTAATCTAAAATTCATTCTGATCCCTCAGCCTTGGAAAAGGCACTTAGCAGGGTGGTGAGGGCCACAGGTGTGGTCTGAGCTCCTGGGGAGCTACCGAGGGCAACAGGCATGTTCTGGAAGACCCACCGTCCGAGGGGTCATGTGACAGGTGGGCTAGGTGGGCACAGAATGGGAAGAGAGGCAGTGTGGCAGCCTCTCTGCAGAGGGGGGGCTTCACAGAGGAGGCAGCGGCTCAGGTGGTCCCAGGAGGATGGATGGGGTTCGGAGGCAGAGGGTTGGACTTGGGAGGAAGGAAGGAGTGTCCCAGACAAAGTGAGCCGCGTTTACCTGGAGACCAAGGGTGGGAAGCAAGGGAGAAGAGGTTGTGGTGAGCCTCGGGTGGACCCATGTGGCAGACCTGTGAGTTGGTCCCCAACAGCCTCCTGCCTTTCTCCCTGACTGCCCAGCAGCAGTGTCCTTGGGCCTCAGGGACGCGTCGTGACTGGCTGAAGGCTGTCGTGGTGGTCCTGTGTAGGACTGGCTGCCACAGGTAAGTAGTGACCTGGCCTGGCCAATGCTGTGTTAGGAAAACCTGCTAAGGAGGCTCTGGAAAATAATTTTCCTGCTTGGACAAGACAGAGACTCATATGAGGAAATCCCTTTTGTTCCTACCCTCACTTCCAGTGTTGAACACAGTCATGCTAGAAATGGTGCCTGGTGCCACTGCAGCCATCTTGCCACCAGCAGGGCAAGGCAGAGCTGCCCGCCCAGGGACCTGCCACTGTGGGGTGGCCGAAGCAGCCCTGGCACCACAGAGCTGTTATGTGCTGTGGTCAAAAGTCCTTATTAGGTGAGCAGTTAGTCAGATGTGTGGCTTCTCACCCTGTATTTCCTCCGGCAAGACCCTGCGGCACTGCAGACCCCTGTCCTCATATGAGGCCTGAGCAGTGAGGAGCTTCAGACCCGTGGGAAGACAGAGGGCGCGGGGAGCAAAGGTGGCCAGAGAGGGGTGGGATGGGCCACGAACCCCCACCAACTGCAGGCCCATGGCCCAGCAGCAAGCTGGGGTCTCCCAGGCAGCCTTCTTGCCTTCCTTCCATGGCTCCTTGGAAAGGGCTGGGTTTCATCTCGGGGCGCAGTGGCATTAGGGATCGGCACAGACCAGCAGGAGCCCTGGGTCCAGACTGTGGCTGTTTCTGTGTTGACCAGCAGCCGGCACTGCCTGGCAGTGCCTGGGAGTGGACATTGAGGACACTGTGCCCAGGAGGTCAGTCTGCCCACCCAGGCTGTGTCCTGGCTGCTGGGTGGGGTGTGAAGAGTCCAGGACCAGCCGTTGTCCCACCCAGCAAAACCCTCTGTGTGTGGTCCCCGTGGGGAGCCGGGCTCTGGGGATGCACAGCCAGCAGCCCTGGCCTGCACAGCCATCCGGCGGAGGGAGCAGACAAGAAACAGGCAGTGACCGCACAGGGCGACGGGGCCAGGCAGTGAGGAGGCAGGGTCGCTGTGGCCAGATGCCAAACCAGAGCCGGGAGGCCAGAGGGAGGGCCGCAGCCGGGACAGGAGTGACTGATGCCAGGGCCTCAGAGTGAAGACAGGGCTGGGGCCCCCGACCCCTGATGGGAAGGAGACTGCGTGGCTGGGGTCCCCGGGAGCGCGTCCCTTTTGAGGCCACGCTCCTCAGCAGCATCTCCCTCTCTCAAGCACCAACACTGGCCTTTTGGCTGTCTGAGAAGGTGCTCCGGGGTCCAGGGGAGCCAGCTCAGCTCACCCCAGTGAGCTCCCCACACTCAGACAAGGCCTTACTCCAGGGCAGCTCGGCCTGCCCCTGCCCCTGCCCCTGCCCCTGCCACGGCGTCTCCCCAGGCCCTAGGTCTATACTCACATAACCCAGCCCCGCATGGTGCTGACTCAGTCTCTGAGCCTCACAATTGCTCCTTCAAGTGGGGACAACATCCCTGCCTCTGAGGGCTGGTGTGCGGATCGAGGGAAGTCACAGGTAGTCACAGCTCTGTGAAGGGTAACGTGAGTCCCTGGCTGGAAGGCTGGGTCTGCAGCTGCCGGCTCTGCAGGCCATCTCTGCCTCTCCCTGCCTGGCTCTCCTGGCTCTTCGTTTCGTCATGTTCCTTCTGCCCAACCAGTCCTGGGGGGACATGGAGACTCCTGGGCACAGGGGCTGCTCAAACTGGCCTGGGACAGATGGCCTCCTGCCCTGCCCCAGGCAGCACTGGGCAGCAGAAGGGCTGGAGAGCATTGAGCAAAGCCTGGAGAGAGCACACCTGTGGATGGGCATACCTGCGGGATGGGCACACCTGCAGGCTAGGAGGGAGGAGGCTGCACGTGGGCCCAGGGGAGGGTGTCACTGAGTTAAGTGGCCCCCAGTGCTCCTGGTCCTTTCAACCTTTAAGTTGAAGTCACATTTGCAATACTAAAGACCAACAAATTCTAATTTTCACTCCCATGCAGGAACTAAGTGTCTGTTACCTGCTGTCCTGCTTGTCCCATCTTAGGGTTTCCCAGGGCCCAGCAGAGCCTTTGCCATACCTTCTCTAAGGCCCAGGCTCTGGGAGGAAGGACACTCAGACTTTCAGCACTGCTGCTGGTGGACGGGGCCCCTCTCAGAGGCCCTGGGTCCTGCTGGGCCTATCTGCCTGTCTGACCACGGAAGCCTCCAATGGGGCAGGGTCCAGGTTTCCCTCCCCACAAGCACGCTCCTAAGCATGTCTGCTCTGTTGTCGTAGGTGTAGAACTCAACAATTACACCCCCCAAAGGAGGAGGAAACCCTCTTCCTTCCCCAGGGCCCATTCTGTGTCTCAGGCCCTGCCTCTCCCCTATATGTACCGCGTACATCCTTTTTGGGGCTATGCACAGACTTCAGGGGAGCCCCACCCACGGGGTGCATCTTCAGCAGGACAATCATCAGAGAACATTGTGGTCCAGGATAGGGCAGTCCTCCACTTCTGGTCCTCCAGAAGTGGACTAACTAACATCTCCTCCAAAGTCATTCTTCTTCCATGTTTACAGTGACCTCTGTGTTCTGATCCTGGGAGAAGCCCTAAGCTGAGCTCACGGGAGCTGGGAGACCCTGCTGCCAAGCTGGGTCTCAACATCTTTGGCCCATTTATTTTTTAGACAGGGTCTTGTGCTGTTGCCCAACCTGGAGTGCAGTGGTGCGCTCTTGGCTCACTGCAGCCTCAGCTTCCCTGGCTCAAGCAATCCTCCAGCCTCAACTTTCCAAGCAGCTGAGAATACAGGTGGGCACCACTATGCCTGGCTAATTTTTTGTATTTTTTGTAGAGATGGGGTTTTGCATGTTAGCCAGGCTGGTCTTGAACTCCTGAGTGTAAGAGTTGAAGAAAGAAGAAAGAAACATGAAAAGTGGCTCAACAGTCCAAGACAGGTTTATTTTGGAGAATAAACCTGAGAGGGGCTTCTGGCCGATTTCTGTCAGTAGCATTCTGTCTTATGGACTAAGGGTCTTTAAGGGTTTAGGGAGGGAGAGCTTATCGCAGGTTCGGAATGTTTCTGGTCAGAGGAGAGTTTGATTTCGGGGTAGGAATATTTCTGGTCGGAGGGGGCTTTATCTCAGGGTTGGAATGTTTCTGATTGGAGATGTCATTTGTGGTTTATGGTCATGCTGACATTAGCCATTAGGCTGATTTTTTGGGGGCTGGATTTAGGCGGTTTTTAATCAAGGGGAACTTAAAATGGTGGTGTTTGTCCAAAATGGCGATACTCCTGCTTTGTCAATCCAGACCTTATAGTTATAAAAGGATGAGGGGCGATGTGCTCTTTCTGGCTACTTCCTGCTGAGAGAGGGTTGTCGTTGTTATGGGACACTGAACGTGGTGCTGGAGTGGAAGAAGTCAATTTGTTCTGGGTAGCACTCTCTGCCTCAGAGGCCCAGAGGCAGCACCTGCTGAAACATCTAATCTTCAGCTCACAGGGCTTCAAGAAAGCACAGCTTAGGTTTTAGTGATCTCCAGCTAGAAAACAAAAAGGGAAAAAAGGAAAAGAAAAAGAAAAAATTGAACACATTATTTTTGAGACTTGTAGCCAGAAAAATTAGAATTTAATCCAAACTGTAGAAAACAATAAAAATTGAAAAACCTCAGACAAGATTAGAATTTAACAACAGATGTGCTATAGTTTTTGAAACACAATTCTCTCTCTCCAGTTTTCCATTTTTATTAAAAGACAAATCATGGGGCCAGGTGCGGTGGCTCACGCCTGTAATCCCAGCACTTTGGGAGGCCGAGGTGGGCAGATCACAAGGTCAGGAGATCAGGACCATCCTGGCTAACACAGTGAAACCCCGTCTCTGCTAAAAATACAAAAATCAGCTGGGTGTGGTGGCAGGCGCCTGTAGTCCCAGCTACTCGGGAGGCTGAGGCAGGAGAGTGGCATGACTCGGATGGTGGAGCTTGCAGTGAGCTGAGATCATGCCACTGCACTCCAGCCTGGGTGACAGAGTGAGACTCAGTCTCAAAAAAAAAAAAAAAAAAAAAAAAAAAAAAGACAAATCATGGTATGACTAGTTTGCTTTGCCAGATTTTTTTTTAGGTAAAGTTTCACTCTTGTCGCCCAGGCTGGAGTGCAATGGTGCAATCTCAGCTCACTGCAACCTCCACCTCCTGAGTTCAAGAGATTCTCCAGCCTTACTTCCTGAGTAGCTGGGATTACAGGCATGTGCCACCATGCCCAGCTAATTTTTGTATTTTTAGTGGAGATGAGGTCTCACCATGTTGGCCAGGCTGATCTCCAACTCCTGACCTCAGGTGATCCACCCATGTCAGCCTCCCAAAGTGCTGGGATTACAGATGTGAACCACCGCACCTGGCTGTGGCCAGATTATTTGTATAAAGTGCAGCAAGAATAATTATTTTTACATAGTCCTTTTAAATTGGCTTCAAAAAAACTCTGTTTCATGGAAGGAATCTGAGATAAGACCTTTTAAAAGCCAATCCCAGCCATGGAACTGCACCATCAAATACCTGTGAGTTGGGTGAACTCTTCCCCTCTTGAGGCTCCAAGATAACCTGAGGTTCCTGGCCTGTGAGAAAGTGACATTTCTTTACTTACCTCAGGTCAGAAACCTGCACAGGGACCACGCGCACAAAATATGAGGCCCACAGGGACCGCATGCACAAAATATGAGGCCCACAGGGACCATGTGCACAAAATATGAGGCCCACAGGGACCGCGTGCACAAAATATGAGGCCCGCCATCTAAGGGCTCCACTGGCTTCACAAGTTTGATTCCTTAAAGGAGAGCACACCATTCCAGTCAAAGCCTTGGTAAAACAACCAGTTCTTCCAATTGTGTCCTGCCATAAAAGAAAACAGACTTTTGGTCGGGTGCCATGGCTCACACCTGTAATCCCAGCACTTTGGGAGCCCGAGGCAAGCAGACCACCTGATGTCAGGAGTTCAAGACCAGCCTAGCCAATGTGGCGAAACCCTGTCTCTACTAAAAAACACAAAAGTTAGCTGGGCGTGGTGGTGCATGCCTGTAATCCCAGCTACTCAGGAGGCTGAGGCAGAGAGAACTGCTTGAACCTGGGAGGTGGAGGTTGCAGTGAGCCGAGATTGCACCACTGCTCTCCAGCCTGGAGGACAGAGCAAGATTCCATCTCAAAAAAAAAAAAAAAAAAAAAAGAAAGAAAGAAAACAGATTTTTATTGCACCTATGCAAATAACCGTACTGCCATAATTTAAGGATACTCACAGGTAGTTTCCAGACTCTGGAGAAAACAAGGCAGAGAGAAATAAGCATGCCTCAAATTTTGTTCATGGGAGCACACCAAACTGTCAAAAGCTGTCAGTAGCTCAAAAGAAAAGCCTCTTTGACTCTGAAAAGCAAACAAAGGACCAGCAATATTCCGAGCAAAACATCAAAAAGATCACTCCAGTCTATTAGTTCAGTTCACGCAGTCAGTTCCCGTCCTGCCTGATATCAACGAACATTCCAGCTCTTCAAGAGTCCTGAATGTCCTTCCTCTATTCTGATGTCACAATCTCCAAAGTTATCAGAAACCTGCGTTCAAGAGCACCTGTCAGAACTTTATAGCTGATCATAGAACCAGCTTCTACAGATGACCAAAACAAGACAACAATTGTTCATGGATGACAAAAAGTTTTAGGGTGGCTGCAGTTAAAGACACAATTGCCAAGGAAATCTGTTACTTACGTGGCACACAATTTTAACATAACAATTATAATTATTACTGATAATGTACACTAAAACATATCAGGATTGTAGGAGTCTCCCACAACCTTGGAACACATATCAAAAACATACCTACACAAATATAGCCCAAAGAAAGCCAAACACCATTTCGTATTTGACAATGTTTTCTGTAAAATTTTTATACCAAATAAGCCAAATTTCACCTTTACATTAGTGTACTATGAATGTTAAACCGAATTAGTAAATCCTTATAGACATATTTACTCAATTTTAATGTTTGACCACAAGGTAAGATTTTTATAGACTTTTTACAATCCTTTACAATTTTTGTTAAAGAGCAGGTTAGTGCTCTAAGAGAAACCCACTGTGATTTTATTTTAATAAAATTTAACTTACAGAAAAACTGGAGGATACCCCTTTTAGCCAATATGTTTACACACAGAACTGCCTCCAAAATCAGCCTTTCACAACTGGCCCAAACCTTCATTTTTATTTTATCCAACTGAAAAAAATCCTTCAACCTTTAAAACTTGGCAAAAATCCACATTCTCATGCCTCCCTGCAATCTTTCTACCAAAAGTATATTTTACTTTTCCTACGTACCTTGCATGTAAGGACAGTGGCTTGGAATGTTGGAGCCTTTCCTTGGAATGTTCTGGGTTTCAGCACCAAATGTAAGACTTGAAGAAGGAAGAAATAAACATGAAAAGTGGCTCAACAGTCAAAGACAGATTTATTTTGGAGAATAAACCTGAGAGGGGCTTCTGGCCGATTTCTGTCAGGAGCACTCTCTCTTATAGACTAAGGGTATTTACGGGTTTAGGGAGGGAGAGCTTATCACAGGTTCAGAATGTTTCTGGTTGGAGGAGAGTTTTATTGTGGGGTGAGAAGGTTTCTGGTAGGCAGGGAAGTTATCTCAGGTTGGCATTTTTCTGGTTGGAGACAGGTTTATCTCAGGGTTGGAATGTGTCTGGTTGGAGGTGTCATTTATGGTTTATGATCATGCTGACATTAGCCATTAGGCTGCTGTTTTCGGGGTGGATTTAGGTGGTTTTTAATCAAGAGGAACTTAAAATGGCAGTGTTTGTCCAAGATGGTGTTCTCTTGCTCTGTCACTGAGCTCAAGCGATCTGCCTGCCTCAGCCTCCCAAAGTGCTGGGATTACAGGCGTGAGGCACTGTTCCCAGCCGTTGGCCCATTTTCTAAAGCCACGTCTTCCTCTGAGACCATCCAGAGCAACACAGATTCTCCACCTCCTCTTTTTCTAAGCTCTTGCTGCAAATGCTGGAGAAAGAACAGCGACTGTTCAGGCTGCAGCTTGGCCAAAAGGCCAGTGAGGGAGAAGTAATTACCCTGGCAATGACAGGCGTTCCATCCTTTCTTCTCCCCTGGAAATATCAGCCATCCATCAGCCAGGGCCAAACACCCACCCACATCTGGCTCGGAAAATAGTGATGCACCAGGAAGCAGCCGTTTTCGAGAGAAGCCAGCCCTCTGTCATTTACTAGCTTATTCTCTCATTCATTCAACACTCATGTGTTTATCATACCATCCCAGGGGCGGTGTGGCTTAAGGATGGGTCTGGGGCTGGCTTGGCTGCTCCTGTTTCCTGACTGCCACCCACTAGCTGTGTGACCTCAAGCAAGCTGCTTAACCTCCCATGCCTTGGTTTCCTCAACTGTTAAGTGGGAGGTAATAATAGTGGCACCTATGCATAGATTGTTCCTGAGGGGTAAATGAATTAATACATGTGAGGGTTGGCCAGGCACGGTGGCTCACGCCTGTAATCCCAGCACTTTGGGAGGCTGAGGTGGGCAGATCACAAGGTCAGGAGTTCGAGGCCAGCCTGGCCAATATGGTGAAACCCCATCTCTCTACTAAAAGTACAAAAATTAGCCAGGCGTGGTGGCGTGAGTCTGTAATTGCAGCTAGTCAGAAAGCTGAGGCAGAAGAACCTCCTGGGAGGCGGAGGTTGCAGTGAGCTGAGATTGCGCCATTGCACTCCAGCCTGGGTGACAGAGCGAGACTCTGTCTCACAAAAATACATACATACATACATACATACATACATACGTACATACATACATACATGTGAAGGTCTACCAGACATGGAGTCCGGCTCCACCTTGACCAAGGAGACGGGGCTTACGGTTAAGTCAAACCCTCAGGCTCTTTCTCCAGAGAATTTGAACTCTGAGCCTTGGGCTGATGACACAAAGACTCAAATGGTGGCTGTGCCTTTCTCCCCCAAGTGCACCCCCAGAGACTGCTGGTACTTCCTGCTAGCTGGATCCCTGGAGCTGCTTGGTCCCTGTTCTAGGTGAGGCCATTCAGCAGTCCTTGTGATTTTCTGAGCATGCCTTAGCCTTCCAGCATACTCCTCTCTTCCCCTAAAATTAGCCAAGATTGGGTTTCTGTTGCTTGCATCCCAACTACCCTCATTGAGACAGAGCCCCTGTGCTTGAGACAAGCAGAAGATAGACTTCTTTCACCTGGGGCCTGGCTTCGTCCAACAGCAGAGCCCAACCTCCAGGGGAGACTGACCTGTGATGGGCCTGGGAGCCCACAAAAAGGCCCCATCTAGCCTGTGGGATCAGAGGAGGCTTCTTGGAGGAGGTGATGCTGGGCGAGTGTTAAAGGATACCTAGGCATCAGCTAGGTGAAGAGAGCAGGGAAGGAGACTCCATGGAGACGAATGTGTGAGAAAATGGGGAGGAGAGGGAGGAACAGTTGGTGGGCAGCTGCCACTCTGTCCACTGGCAGAGGAGCAGCCAAGTCTCTGATGGAGCCCACCGGAGCAGCCTAACTGGCTTCTGTGGTCGCTGGCTATGACCCCGCCAGCTCTGCTCAGCGCTGTGCCCAGCCCTGGGTGCAGGGAATTGCGGTTTGCTCTCATGGAGCTGCTAGCTGGGAGCAGCCGAGGCCATTAGGGACAGGACGCTAATGCATCGGCGCCCCATTGATTCTGTCTGGCTTTTGTGAACACGTCTGCACTGACTAATTTGTTTAATTACTCATTGCCGCATCCGTTCTCAATTGCACTATGCAGATACGTAGTCTGTGGCTGGGAGCCAAGCCTCAGGGTCCCTTTTCCTCTTCCAAGATGGGTGGCACTGAACTCTGAGGCCACGGCCCCTCCTGATGTGGTCAGAGATGTCGTCATGTGCCACTAACATTGAACAGGCATCGCCAAGACCAGCCAGGTGCAGACCTTGGGTGGGTCCTGTGGGGTCCTACAGGAAGCATAGGCCTGGTCCCCGGTGGTCCCCATGAGTATGGCTCTAAAACAGCCGAGGCATAGTGTGAGCAAAGTCAAACGCAGTGGTTAGAAGCAACCCCACGTGGTCTGCTTCAAATCCAGCAAACTTTTGTTTTCAACGCCCAGCTCCCTATGGCTTCTTTGTCCTTACCGTCTCTTCAGAATCTGTCTGCTTCACCCTGAATCTTGTCTATTGTCCTGGCTAGTTCAGCTGGCGGCCAGGAGTCAGAGACCCAGAGAAATGAGGAGGGGGCGTGGAGCAGGGGCTGAGGCCTGAGCTGTGAGGGGGGCTCAGTATTGACAATTAGTGAACCATCCCCTGGGGAGTCAGCTTGAATGGGGCCTGTGATATCTGCGGCCACTTCCCTCCGTATGTCCCACTCAGCATCCTCCCCAGGTCAGAACACGTTTTGGGGCAGAACCCAGAGTTTTCTCATCACTTTCAGACTCAAGTCCAGCTTACTGGGGCTTATGAAGACTTCCACCTCATATTGGATGAATGATTCTCTTCTCCATTCCCTCTGATGCTCGTGGACACTCGGAGGTGGGGGAAGGCTCTATTTTACTTTTCTGGTTCTAGTTTCTCAGGGGATGAGGCAGGAGGAGAGACATGGAAAGGGAGAGAGACACCTTCCATTTCAAGGAATATGCGGTTTGGATGTCTGAAAAAGATTTATGGCAGAGACGCTGGATGGAAAACAAACACACAGTTTGAGAGGGTCCTTTTTATTTTTATTTTATTTTATTTATTTATTTTTTTGAGATGGAGTCTTGCTGTGTCACCCAGGCTGGAGGGCAATGGTGCAATCTCTGCTCACTGCAACCTCTGCCTCCTGGTTTCAAGTGATTCTCCTGTCTCAGCCTCTGGAGTAGCTGGGACTACAGGCACCCGCCACCACCCTTGGATAATTTTTGTATTTTTAGTGGGTGGAGACAAGGTTTTCACCATGTTGACCAGGCTGGTCTGGAACTCCTGACCTCATATGATCCTCCCGCCTTGGCTTCCCAAAGTTCTGGGATTACAGGCATGAGCCACTGTGCCTGGCCAAGAGAGTGTCTGGGAGGCCAAAGCGGGAGGATTATGAGGTCAGGAGATCGAGACCATCCTGGCTAACATGGTGAAACCCTGTCTCTACTAAAAATACAAAAAATTAGCCAGGCATGGTGGCGGGCGCCTGTAGTTCCAGCTACTCGAGAGGCTGAGGAAGGAGAATGGCAAGAACCCGGGAGGCAGAGCTTTCAGTGAGCCAAGATCGTGCCACTGAGCTCCAGCCTAGGCAACAGAGCGAGACTCGGTCTCAAAAAAAAAAAAAAAAAAAAAAAAATGTTAAACACACGTCTAACCTATGACCCAGAAACTTCAGTTCTGGGTATTTATGCACAAGAAATGAAAATGTATATATCTGCATAAAAAGACTTGTATAAGATTTTTCATAATAGTTGTATTCACCATAACTAAAAATATAAGCCACCTAAACATCTATTATGTGAAGGAGTACCCATGGAATGTATAGCTTGGATACTACTCAGCAATAAGAGAAGTATGAACAAGAGGTAGAATGCAGTTCAGAGACAAACACATGAAAAACACAAAAGAGAGGCAAAAAAAGGTGGCAGTGGAATGAGAAATTCTGACACATGCTTAACCGGAGTTCGAGAAGAAGATAACACAGTGAAGGGGACATGTGATAGTCAAAGGCAGGCCCCAGTCCTCATCAGGAACCATAACAATTCTCAGAGAGAATAAATGAACAGAAATCCATATTTAGATCCATCAGAGTGAAACTGCAGAACACCAAAGACAACAAGAAGATTTTAAAAGAAGCAAGTACAAGAGAGATTACCCTCAGAACACCAGCAACAGATTGACAGTTGACTTCACAACAGCAATAATGGAAGACACAGAGCTGGATACACAAAGGAAATTACTAGAATCTAGAATCCAAAAGATTCTTGAAGGATGAGGGCAAAATAAAGCCATTTTCGGATACACAAAAGCTGAGAGCAGTTATTGCAGAGACTCTCACTAAAGGGGCTCCACACCAATGCATTTCAGGAAGAAGGAAAGAGGTTTCAGACGGAAGGTCTGTGTGCAGAGGGAATGGCCGTCTCAGAGGCGACTCAAACTCAGTATGTCCAGAACGAACTCACAATCTGCTCTCCCAGCCCCGCGCCTCCTGGGGCTTTGGCCTGTGGATGATGACCACAATCACTCGGGCCAGAAACATAGACATCATCTGGACACCCCTTCTCCCTCACCTCCCCCATATCCAATCACCCCCAGTCCTGTCATCTTTGCCTCCTAATCTCTTTCAACTCTGCCCTTTTCTCTCCATCTCCATGGCCACCCAGCTGCCACTGCATTTTGCTCACCACCTGCAATTGGCCTTCCGGCCCCTGAACCCCTCTGATCTGCTCAGCCCGCTCTCCACACTGAACCTGAGGCTCTCTCTTTGAATGGCAATCTGATAAAGTCTCCCCTCTGTTTAAAACATGAAATGGTATCCCACTACCCTGGGGATAAAAACAAAAACGTTTAAGAGGTTAGAGAGGTCTTCATGGCTCGGTCCCTGCCCACCTCTCAGACTCACCTCCCACCCCAACTTCTCTGGACTCTTTTGGCCCCTCGTGGGTGCCATCTTTTTTGCCCACATAGACTCTTGTCCATGCTGTTTTCACTATAGAGTGGATCCTTCCCTTCTTTGTTTGTCTAATTCATGACACTTATCGTTTAGTTCATTTGGCACTTCCTCCAGGAAGCCTGCCTTGACCTCCCTGACTACATCAGCTCTCCCCCATTAAATGTTCCCCTCGTGCCATGGTCCCCTCATCTGTGACATTGATCACATGAGCAATTTCACATTTATTCATGTAGCTAGTTATGGTCTGGATCCTCCTTTGGATTTTAAGTTCCTATAGGTAAAATCCTTCCTCTCTTTTGGCCCCTGAGATATCTCCAGGACTACCATGGACACGCAGTAAACATCCACCAGTTGTTGAATTTATGAGTGAGTGAGTGGTGCCTGCCACCCTAGAATTTCCCTTATTTGAAATTCTAGAATAAGCAGATTCACTTCTTTTTCACATCCATGTGAATTTTTGTTCTTGTATAAACGAATTGTAAGAGCCATAAGAAATAATTGAAGAAAGAAGGAATTGGGAATTGGGAAGAGAAAATAGAGAAAAACAATAGAGGCAGAGCAGGGGCTTTTTGCAGTGATGCTTGGGGAGAAGAAGGAAGCCGTAGGGACAGCAAGTGGGTAGATGGCAGGTGATTGGCACCAGGTTATCCAGAGCAGAGCTGAGACCACCCAGTCCTAAGGGGAAGGGGCTGGGAAGGAAGCCACTCAGCTCTGCCAAGCAGATTAAATACAGATCAACAAGAGCCTTTCCCATTTTGAAAATGTACATTGCTCTGTGTCGCTGGGACTGCAGTGAGACCCAGGAGGCAGGAATAAACAATTCTGAGTCATAAAATCATTAAGGCATCAAACATTTGGATCCATGAGCAGACACAAAAGAATATGCTTCCTATACACATGTTAAAAGCCTAACTCTTTTGACAAGGATCTCACCGAATCTCTTGGGCAGAAGGATTCTGTAATGGAAAGTAATTGCACGCCACTCATCTTTGTTAATTTAAGATGAGTAAAGGGTTATTGATTCACTCTTTGTTTCATGAGCTGTTTTCATGTTGAATTTCAGTGAACAAAAATATTTTTAATAAGGATTTCATGGGCTCACTTGGCATCTTTCTCTCCCAAGCTGCAAAGCTATAGATCTAACTGCCAGCTGGACAAACCCAACTCATCTCCAGCCATGGCCCCTCCTGATGTGAGCCTATCTCACGTGCTGGTACCACAGTCCACCCAGTGCCAAGCCAGACACTCACGTATCACCCTGCATGGCCTCTGCAGCCCCTCACCCATCCAACAGATGCCCCATCCCTGTGCCTGCTAACTCCCTCCCTCCTCTCCAGCTCAAGGCCTCCCTCCCATGCACTGGATCCTGCCAGTTCAGACCTGTCCTGGCTCCTGCCTGCCTGGTGGCCAAATTGGCCTCCCCAGTCAGTCCCTGCTGCAGAAAGTGGTTTCTTTCTTTTTTTCTTTTTTGAGATGGAGTCTTATTCCATCGCTTAGGGCCTGGAGTGCAATGGTGCAATCTTGGCTCACTGCAATCTCTGCCTCCTGGGTTCAAGCAATTCTTTTGCCTCATTCCCCTGAGTAGCTGGGATTACAGGCATGCACCACAATGCGTGGCTAATTTTGGTATTTTTAGTAGAGGCGGGGTTTCACCATGTTGGCCAGGCTGGTCTTGAACTCCTGACCTCAAGTGATCCACTGACCTTGGTCTCCCAAAGTGCTGGGATTACCCCTGTGAGCCGCCGCGCCCTGCCTGGAAAGTGGTTTCTATAGTAGAAAGCCGGGGGTGCTGCTCTCCTGCCCCACACACCTCAGCACCTCCGTGTGGCTTCCTGTGGAGTAGACACTTTTGTTTTGTCTGCCCAGTCTCCTCTTTTCTTGTGGGAATATGCTTCTGGAATATTCATCTGGAAAACCCTCTCCTTTTGATAACTGTCTTTGCCTCCCTGGAACTGCAGCTGATGTGCGTGCGTGCATGTGTGTGTGCATGTGTGTGTGTGTGTGTGTTGGGATCGGCTTCCAAATCTTCCTACTGGGGGAATGCCCATTATCCATTAGATGCCACTCAATGGGAGGCGGTGCCCCACCCATCCATGGAGACCTAAGGGGCTTAATAGACCCTCCCTGCATAGCCAGAGACAGATACAATCTGGGCTCAGTGAATCGGTGCTTTGACTGCTCTCATGGTAGCTGAGAGCTTATTCCCAGAATGGTGAAGGTGGCAAAGAGTCCCCGTAGCTGGTGTTGTTGGCTGCCATCACCCCTTTTATCCAGGGGCACAGCTGAAATCTGTGCCACTTGGCTTTGCTGGCCAAGTGGGATAAATCTGCCCCAGGTTCCGTGCTGTCCCCATTCCTGATCCTGCTGACCGGCAGCCCAGAGTCCTTCTCCAGACTTCCTGTAACTCTCTCCCCAAGCCAATGCCCATCCTCGGGTGAACAAGGGCCCCTCCTCGTGGCCCATGGTGCCTGGCTTGCCTTGGCCCCAGTCCTCCTCCCTGTGCCGAAATCATCTCTCTGCGGATCTTTCTCCCTCATGGACTCCAACCTCCTTGTGGGCAGGGACCAGCCCTTGGCCACGTTCTGGCTCCCTAGTGCCCAGTATGTGTTTGATGAATTTGGGGGCATGGGTTGGATGATCTCAGTTCAGTTACCAAATCTTTCTTTCCAGTCCAATCAGTCTTCCAGGATCTCAACCGGTTCTCTCACTGCAGAGTCTGGAGAAGCCCAGCCCTCAGTGTGAAGTGAGAGCCACCGTGGTGCTCACAGCAAGGCACCCAGAGTCCCTTCCGGGCAGGGACACCCCTGGAGCGACCCTGTTTCAGTATGAAGTTATCTGGGTGGGAACTCAGCAAGCATGTACAGAGGGCCCTGGGCTCTAAGCTTCAGCATATCCTTTCACTGAATTCCACACAGCCTTGCTGAGCAGGTGGGCCCACCATTCTCAGACCCCCAGGGCCCCACAGACAGCAGATGTGCTGCTTTTAACCACACCCACTGCCTCTCATGCCAGAGTGGGGGAAATGGAACCTGCAAAGCGTGTAGGCCAGGGAGGGTGGGAAACTGGGGTGATGTGAGCCCATGGGGTGGAGCACTGTGGACTGAATGCCTGTGTCCCTGGGATTCATATGTTGAACCCCTAACTCCCAATGTGATGGTGTCAGGAGGTGGAGCCTTTGGGAGGTGGTTAGGCCATGAGGGTGGAGACCCATGCTGGAGTTGGTGCCTTTATGGTTCTCTCATGTGAGGACAGAGGGCAGCCATCTACAAGCCAGGAAGAGAGGCCTCACCAGACACCAAACCTGCCGGCACTTTGCTGTGAGATTTCCAGCCCCCAGAGCTGTGAGAAATAAATTTCTGTTGTTTAAGACACTCAATATTTTGTTACAGTAGCCCGAGCTGACGGAGCAGATATTCATATGGAAAGTGAACTTTGATCTCTACTTCATGCCATACAGAAAAGCCAATTCCAGATTGACTGTAGATACAGATTGGCAAAGCAAGACAGTACAGTTTCCAGAAAGAAACAGGAAAATGTCTTCATGCAGTGGTCAAATATTTCCTAGAGAGGACACAAAAAGCACTAACTACAAAATAAACAATGATAAATTGGACTGCATTAAAATTAAGAACATCTGTTTAACAAAAGACCCCATGAAGAGCGTGAGAAGCCAGAGCACAGAGTGGGAGGAGAAATCTGACCTGAGATGGGAAATTAGAATATGAAGAACTCCTTCAAGTCAGCAAGAAGACAGGCATGCCAAGAGTAGGACGGGCAAACGACCTCAACAGACACTTTACAAAGGCGATATCCAGGCCAGGTGCAGTGGCTCATGCCTGTAATCCCAGCACTTTGGGAGGCCGAGGCTGGTGGATCACCTGGGATCAGGAGTCCAAGATCAGCCTGGCCAACATGTCGAAATGCCATCTCTACTAAAAATACAAAAATTTGCTGGGCTTGGTGGCGTGCGCTTGTAATCCCAGCTACATGGGAAGTGGAGGTGGGAGAATTTCTTGAACCTGGGAGGCAGACGTTGCAGTGAGCTGAGATCATGCCACTGCACTCCAGCCTGGGGGATAGAGTGAGACTCTGTATCAAAAAAAAAAAAAAAAAAAAAAAGATATACACATAAGAGAATATTCAACTTTATTAATCACTGGGGAAATACAAATTAAAGCCAAAGTGAAACAACACTCCTTACCCCTAGGAATGGCTAAAGTTAAAAAGATGGGAATACCCATGACAGGAGGGATTTGAAACAACTGCAACTCCCATACGCTGCTGGTAGGAAGTAGGAGGCAGGCCTCCATTCCAGAGGAGGGGCTCAGATGCCACACACCGAATTGAGGACTAGCTAGAAAAGGGATGGCTGGAAGCAGCTTTCCATAAGACACACCCACAAATGTGCCACGTCAGTTTACCATTGCCATGGCAACACCCAGAAGTTAATGCCCCTTTCCATGGCAAAGACCTGATGACCCAGAAGCTACCATCCTTTTCCTAGAAATTTCTGAATAATCCACCTCTTAATTTGCATGTAATTAAAAGTGGCAATCAATCTGACTGCACACTGCCTCTGAGCTGCTGCTCTGGGCACACTGCCTATGGGGTAACCCTGCCCCACAGGGAGCAGCCCTTCTGCTGCTGCTGTGCATGGCCACTTCCGTAAAAGCTGCTAACTTCATTGGCTCACCCTTACCTTCTTTCTTGGGTGAAGCCACAAACCCTCCTGGGGTAAGCCCCAATTTTGGGGCTCGCCTGCCCTGCATCAGTGGGAGTTTCTGGCAGTATAAGTTAAGCTGGATACAAGTATTCTCCATGATGTGACCTCTAGGCAGCATATAATCAATTAAAATGCATACATAAGTTACCAAAAGACGTGTACAAGAATGTTCCTAGCAGCCTATTCATAACAGCCAGAACTGGGAGTACTCTGGATGTTACCAAGAGGAGAATGGGTAAGTCGATTGTGGTATATTCATGTAATGGAATACTCCACAATGAGAGCAAACGAACCACACCTTCATGCAACAGTGTGGATGGCAATTCGAGTTCAAAAATAGGCACCATTAGTTGGTCATATTAGAAATAAGTCTATGCTGGCCAGGCATGGTGGCTCACAACTGTAATCCCAGCACTTTGGAAGGCCGAGGCAGGTGGATCACTTGAGCCCAAGAGTTTGAGATCAGTCTGGGCAACATGAGGAAACCCTGTGTCTACAAAAATACAAAAATTAGCTAGGCATAGTGGCACATGCCTGTAGTCCCAGGGAGGGAGGCTGAGGTGGGAGGATCGCTTGAGCCCGGGAGGTGGAGGTTGCAGTGAGCGAAGATTGTGTCACTGCACTCCAGCCTGGGTGACAGAGTGAGAACCTGTCAGAAAAGAAAAAGAGAAGAAAGAAAGAAAAGAAGAAACGAAGGAGGGAAGGAAGGAAAAGAAAAGGAAAAAAGAAAGAAAGGAAGGAAGGAAAGAAGGAAGGAAGGGAGGGAGGGGAGGGGAAGGGAGGGAGGGGAGGGGAGGGGAAGAGAGGGGAGGGGAGGGGAAGAGAGGGGAGGGGCGGGAAAAGATAAGAAAGGAAAAGACATAAGGTTGTGTTGGCCGGGGGCAGTGGCTCACGTCTGTAATCCCAGCACTTTGGGAGGCTGAGGTGGGTGGATTGCTTGAGCCCAGGAGTTTGAGACCAGCCTGGGCAACATAGTGGGGCCTTGTCTCTACAAAAAAGAAAAGAATTAGCCAGGTGTGGTGGCAGGTGCCTGCAGTCTCAGCTTACTCGAGAGGCTGAGGTGGGAGGATCGCTTGAACCTGAAACACGGAGGTTGCAGGGAGCTGAGATCGTGCCACTGCACTCCAGCCTGGGGGACAGAGTGAGACCCTGTCTCAAAAAAAAAAAGAAGGCTGTGTTTACCCTTGGAAGGTCACGAGGGAGGGAGGCTTCTAGGGGTTCCAGCAATGTTTTATTTTTTGATCCAAGTACTGGTTCTCAAGCATGCTCTCTTCGTGAAAATTTACTGGGTGGAACTGTGGGGAAAAGAAAGAGAGATCAGATTGTTACTGTGTCTGTGTAGAAAGAAGTAGACATAAGAGACTCCATTTTGTTCTTGTTGCCCAGGCTGAAGTGCAGTGGCGCGATCTTGGCTCACTGCAACCTCCACCTCCCAGGTTCAAGCAATTCTCGTGGCTCAGCCTTCCCAAGTAGCTGGGATTACAGGCATGCACCACCACGCCCGGCTAATTTTGTATTTTTAGTAGAGATGGGGTTTCTCCATGTGGGTCACGCTGGTCTCAAACTCCCGACCTCAGGTGATCCGCCCACCTCGGCCTCCCAAAGTGCTGGGATTACAGGCGTGAGCTACTGCGCCCGGCTAATTTTTTTGTATTGGTTGCAGTGAGCCGAGATTGCACCATTGCACTCCAGCCTGGGCAACAAGAACAAAATGGAGTCTCTTATGTCTACTTCTTTCTACACAGACACAGTAACAATCTGATCTCTCTTTCTTTTCCACACATGGAACTAAATTTGTATTTTTCAAACAAAGATGTTACACCTTGCAGTTTGTACTCTGTTAAATGCTTTTAAATTTTACACACAAATAAAACTCCAAGGGATCACATGAGTGACAGAATTGAAACACTCACACTGTTTTTTGGGTTTGGAAACCACCCCCGCTCCATCCCACACGGGGGCTTGCGGATCCAGCTCTGTGCCCGGCCCCACTCTTGCACACATCCTGAAAGCAGGTGGGCAGGGAAAGCAGGTGGGTGTGGTCTGGAGGACACAGGGGCACAGGCTGAGAATGGTGGGGGGGTCTCCTGGGCCCTGCGTGGTGAGAGGAGGCCCAGAGCAGGGCCTTCTAAAATCTGAGGCCCCCACAGCAGGGTCCCTGGCTGCCTAGGTCTAGGGGCAGGACCGAAGGTCATCGAGGACGGGTGGCCTGGGATTGCTGGCACCAATTCCTGTTACCTCCAGGGTGGGGCCTGCCAAAAGGAGGGATTAGGATGAGGAGGCAATGCCTCCCTTAAGGAATTCTGACTGTGACTGGGTGGTTGTAGGGAGGTGGCTGTGGATTTCAACGTGGGCAAGTCAGGCCCTGGGCACATCCTGGCTCCTGTCTTGGAAGCTGGTGAACACCCTTAGCCACTGTGGCCGAAGGCAGCATTCTGGACCAGTCCAGGCCTTCTGCACGGGTATAGCACAGCCCTTTGCCTCTCACTATATGGGCTGTGCCAGGACATAGTACCTTGACCTTCAAGTTCTTTTTTTTTTTTTTTTTTTTTTTTAAATTGAGACAGGGTTTTGCTCTGTCGTCCAGGCTGGAGTGCAGTGGCACGATCTCAGCTCACTGAAACCTCCGTGTCTTGGGCTCAAGGGATCCTCCTGCCCAGCCTCCTGAGTAGCTGGGACTACAGGCACCTGCCACCATGCCTGGCTAGTTTTAAAAAATATTTTGTAGAGACAGAGTTGCCCAGGCTGGTCTCAAACTCCTGGGCTCAGGCTGTCCTCCCATCTTTGCCTCCCAAAGTGCTGGGATTACAGTTGTGAGCCGCTGCACAGCCCCCCACGTTGTTATCACTCATCACAGAATGTTCTCAGCTTGTTCTTCTGTGTGTGGCCAACCTGGAGGCCCAGGACTGGGTTCCCATGTGGCCTCCTTGCCACAGGGTCCAGGAAGGCTGTTTCCAAACTCTCTTGGCAGGAAGATACACTTCTGGTGGGATTCAGGTGGAAAGAGGCCCCCTCACTACTGGAGGGCAGGCTGGGGTCCGTGCGCTTGGATAGTTATCCCACAGAGAGGGACTTTACAAGCCCGAGAGAGAACAGTCCCACCAGGAACAGAGGAGGAGCGAGTAGCAGAGAGACACGGACAGGCAGGACTTTTCTGAACAGTCATTTGAACCAGAGAACAATTTTTCAATGGACAATAAACGTTGCATATAATTGAAATCTCGGTTACATTCCCTGAAAAGTGCTTTCTGTACAACCTGAGATAAGCGACTCTCCTGGAGCTGCAGTTACACACGGGTTATAAGGCCTTGCTGTCTCCATCAGGGATGACTGGGAGATTCCTCTGGAAAACAACTACAAATGCAAAGATGAAGTATTTGATGATGTGTATATGAGCACTTCCCAGTGGGTTTTGTGGTCTGTGGGCGTCTCCATAGGTCAATAGGTCTTAATAATTTAAAAAAGATTCCTTGGTTAATTAATCTGATGCAACACTGGGTTAAACACAGTCAAGCAGATTTCCTTATTGCAGGACTTCTGAAGGCCTTTAGTATGTTAATACGCATTGAAAATTGCCAGAAGAGGGGTATTCTATGTGGCATATCTCAGACATATTTACCTAGAGAAGGGGGTGTGGTGTGTGTGTGTGTGTGTGTGTGTGTGTGAGAGAGAGAGAGAGAGGAAAGAAAGAAAGAAATAAAGAAAGAAAGAAAAAGAAAGAAAAGAAGGAAGGAAGGAGAAAGGAAGGAAGGAAGAGGAAAGGAAGGAAGGAAGGAGGGAGAGAGGGAGGGAAGGAAGGAAAAGGAAAGGGAAGGAAGGAAGGAAGGAAAAAATTTCATGGGGTTAATTCAGGGGAATTCTGTGGTAAACTTCAACAGCAAGTGAAGAATGCGTTCACTACTGGAATATGCAGGTATTTGTTCCACCATGTCAATTTTACAGTGCAAACTGAATCTAACAGGTCGGATTAATTTGGGGATACGCATTGCTCCACTCAGACAGTCACTGCATAGATTGCCAGGGCGATGGGAACTAATTCAGAAAAGCGGAGGAAGACTGTGGCTTGCAAAGCCCCCAGATCCGTGGCTGCTTTGAGGATTTTCTTTTGCTCAAAGGATTTAGGGTGGGGGTGGGGAGTGCGGAGGACGGGAGGTGCTTCTTTGCTTAGAATAAAATTGCAACCTGGAGGCCAAATGACAGAGGCTTCTCAGCGTGTAGCTGGAGAAGTGCAAATGAGAAACAGTTCTGTTTTGGTGAGTGTTTTGGCTTTGCTTTTGATGAGTTTTGATCAGTTTGCTTTTTTCTAAAACACAATTTTTTAAATGCTCTTATAAAACACATTTTAATTGTTGAAATTCCTGCAAGAGAATGTGTTATTGCGCATATAAAGCACTCTAGGTCGGTCCTAACTCCTCATTCCCAGAGACGCGGTGTTTTCCCATCATGCATTTCAATAACGTGAGGTTTCTTCGGTGCATCCGGTGACCTTTGGTCATAGCAGAGTAGCCTGGGCTGTGTGGGAGACAGGTTCTGGGTGGGTGTGTGCAGGCCGAGGCGTGGGCCCTGGTTCCCTCTTGGCGCTGTTCCGTCTGCTCTTTCACTGGAAGAAGTGAAGCCTCTCATCTAATTCTGTCACCAATACTAAATGGCCTTTCTATATTTTGACACACTGAATCACCATGTCCGAGTTTGTTCCATTATGTATGATGGCTCATGTTTGGGGATGATGAATCATGACATTTTTTTTCTGAGCCCCTGCCTCCTGGCAGGGCCTCCGTCCTCTCCTATTCACCCTTCTTTGAAGCTGGACCCCTGGGCGCGGGGCCCACCGGGAGGACCGAGAGAGGTGGAAACGCAGATGAAAGAGCAGCTCTGGAATCTCCCAGGCCTGTGGGCACGCAAATCCCTGCTCCACAGACAAATGGCAGAAAGACAACTGGATGCAGCAGAAAACAAAGCATCATTGGCCCAGGTCTCCATGGCAGCTAGGAGGGGAAAGAGAGCCGCTCCCCCTCCAGCCCTCACCTACCACGGAGCCTGGTGTGCAGACAGCAGAGCCCGGTGCGGCAGCCTCTTCCCGCTGCCACACATCTGCCTGCCCAGTTCCAGGCTGGGGTTCAGCCCCCACCTCAACTCTCCTGGGAAGACATGACTCTTAGGCAGCTCCAGGCCTGTCTCCTGGGCTCCTTCCCCATTTCCTGGGATGGCTGCATGTGGGGCCTGGGCCTCCTCATGCTTCCCTAGCCTCCATGTGGTGCCCAGGCCTGGGTGAGTGGTCTGTGGGGAGGGCACGGGCTCACCAGCGTGCAGTCGCCGCCGTAACCAGCCCCCTGCAGCTCATGTGTGGGTGATCAGCCAGCATGTCCTCCTCTGAGACTTGGCTCTGACCCTGACTAGGTGGGAGGGCCACCCATGCGATGCTGTGTCGGACCAGCCCCTGAGAGGCCCCTCCCCAGCCTACCCCTCTCTCAATCTGTTTTACTTTCCCTTCCTTCAAAGGGCTCCCTGGGCAGCTGCCTTGGGCCTCAGGCTGGGGCAGGGCCCTCCCCTCTGCTGCTCTCTGCTTTTCAGACACTGAGTGAGCCTTTACTGTCATCACCCATCTGGGGCAGCCTCCCTATTAGACCATGATTTTATTCACTTTCACATGCCCGCCTCTCAGAGCACCGAGCTAGTAAGCCCACTGGCTTTCCGGGTCTGAAGGCTGCCATCCGGTCAGCACAGCTTCCCCACTGCTGCCAGTGCCCGGCCTGTGTGCAGGGCCGCTCGCCACTCCAGGCCACCTCTGGCCGGAGCAAGGACACAGGACCTGGTGGTACAGGAGAAGGCTGTCCTGCTAGAAAAGGGGGTGGCCCTTGCCATCTAACCTGTAGCCAACTGCACCTGCCACGCTGGCCCCTTCTGCGGCAGCAGCCCAGGTTCTGGCTGCCTGTGCCCAGGTGGTCCTCCCGTGAGCACCTCTTCTAAGGACTTCTGCCTTGCAGTGGTTGCAGGACTGCCATGCTGAGAAGCACAGGCACTGTGCACAGCCTTGGACATCTGGGGCCAGTGCCCCAGCAGGGGGTCGGAACTCTTCTGCTCCTGGGGGCCTGGTGTCTACTGTGCTAGATGGCCCCCCTCAAGCATCCCACCCCTCACTCCCCAGGTGCTCCTATTTGGATTTGAGCTTTGCTAAGCACCATCCCTACTCTGTGTTGGGTGCTGGGGCATCTCCCAGAATGCCCCACCATCTGTGACCCCATAGGAGGAAGAAGGGGCTCCGGGGCTCTCATTTGCTGAGGCCTTCAGAGGCATGAGCTCATGCCATTCTTGCAAACCTCCAGCAAAATTAGTGTTGTATTTCTGTTTACAGATGAGGAAACAGAGAAGTTAGGTGCCTTGTTCAATGCCCTAGAGGTAGTAAGTGGCAGAGCTGGGATTCAAACCTAGAAATACCTGTCTCCTTATTGCATGCACCATGTCAGACTCTGGAGAAGCCTTTTGTGGATTGTCTCTGCCATGAGACCTCACAGACCCTAGGAGAGAGACGCTGTTTGCTACGGTTTGAATGTTTGTCCCCTCCAAAACTCATGTTGAAATTTAATTGCCCTTGTAGCAGTATTAAGATGTGGGGCCTTTAAGCAGTGATTAGGCCATGAGAGCTCTGCCTGCAGGGATGGGATTAATGCCATTATAAAAGGCCAAGTTCAGCTTCCTTCTGTCTCTCTTTGCCCTTCTGCCTTCTGCTGTGTGCTGAGGCAGCAAGAAAGCCCTGGCCAGAGGTTGGGTGTTGGGGTTGGGAAGGCCTTGGACTTCCCAAGCCCCAGACTGTGAGAAAATAAATTTCTGTTCATTAAAGATTGCCCAGTCTCAGGTATTCTGTGATAGCAACACACTATTGCTGCACATTACAGACAAGACACTATTGCTGTCTGTTTTACCAGTGAAGAAATTGAAGCCCAGAGAAGCCAAGCAACTCACACAGCTGGGAAGTGGCAGGGAGAAAATTGGATCCCAGTCTGTCTGTCTGGAGCTGTGATCACGCTGCCTGCTGCCTGCCACCAGCTGAGCACACAAGAGGCCCGAACAATCCTTAGGGGTGCCATCCTTCAGGAGGCCTCGCCTCTGTCTGCAGGACAGGCTTGGCACCATGGGATGAGCTGCAGTTTCCTTTAGAGGTGAACCCTGTCCTCCCCGGAAGGAGGCAAGCCTTTTCTCTTGGAATCTTTTTTTTTTTTTTTTTTTTTTGAGACAGAGTCTCACTCTGTCACCCAGGCTGGAGTGTAGTGGTGCGATCTCGGCTCACTGCAAGCTCCGCCTCCTGGGTTCAAGCCATTCTCCTGCCTCAGCCTCCCGAGTAGCTGGGATTACAGGCGCCTGCCACCACGCCCGGCTAATTTTTTTGTATTTTTAGTAGAGACAGGATTTCACCATGTTAGCCAGGATGGTCTCAATCTCCTGACCTCGTGATCCGCCCACCTCGGCCTCCCAAAGTGCTGGGATCACAGGTGTGAGCCACCGTGCCCGGCCTTCTCTTTGAATCTTGATCATGGCTTCCTACCTCCGCTCGGCTGAGGCTAGCTGTAGCAGGGCGTGGGGTTCAACAGACAAGAGCAATTAAGGCCTCTGAGCCATTTGTGCTGATTTTCCTATTAAGCTGTTGTTACCATCCAGGCCGAGGCGGCCAGACTTGGGATAATGACTGGTTTTGCAGATCAGCAGGGTGTAAAGGAGATTCTGCTGTGGGTAAACAGTTTGGCAATTTGAAGAGCAAATTGTGGCCTGCACGAGGATCGGGGCGGATGCCAGGCTACCCCCGTGGAAACACTGGGGAAGGAAGCGGCATCTGCAGCGGGGGCGAGAGACTGGAGGGAGAGAGGTGATGGCAGGAGGCAGGCGGAGTTGGCATGGACTGGGCGCCATCTCCATAAACTTCCAACCCTGTGGCTGCCAACGTGCTGGGGCTGAGGGGTCTTGTTCTGGCATTGTGGTCTGATGGGAGACAGACACATGGGTGGGTTCTTAAATACAACACACGACCACAGTGCGACACCACTTCACACCCACCAGGATGGCTACTACCCCAAATCGGAAAATAACAAGTGTTCGTGAGGATGTGGCGAGGTCGGAACCCTTGTGCACCATTGGTGGGATTGTAAAATGGAGCAGCTGCTGCGGAAAACAGTCTGGAGGGTCCTCAAAAGATTCATTGCAGGATTATCAGAGCATCACAGAATTCTCATATGATCCAGCAATTTCTCTTCTGGGTATAGGTAAGAAAACTGAAGACGGGGACTCAAGCACATTTTTGCACAGCTGTGTGTACAGTAGCATTATTCACAATAGTCAAAGTTGGAAACAACTCAATTGTCCATCAGTGATGAATGGATAAAAAATGTGATGTGGTCTCACCATACAGTGGAATATTATTCAGCCTTATTAGAAGGGGAGGGAATTCTGACGTATGCCAGTAAATGGATGAACCTTGAAGACATTGTGTAAAGTGAAATACAGCAGTCACAAACAGACAAGAGCTGTGTGATTCCACTTCTGTGAAGTGCCTAGAGTGGTCAAATCCATAGAGATAAAGGCAGAATGCTGGGTGCCGGGGCTGGGGGGGTGGGAAGCTGCTGTTTAAGGGGTAGGGAGTTTCGGTTTGGGAAGATGAATCAGTTCTATGGACGGATGGTGGTGATGGTTGCACAACAATGTGAGTGGACTTAATACCACTGATCTGTACGCTGAAAAATGATTAAAATGGTAAACTTTATGTATATCCTGGCAATGACAAAACAGTGCTCAGGTGGGAATTCTGGAGCCCCAAATCTGCACAATGAAGCTGCAGCCAATTCCTCTGGGGGTGGGGGGTGGCAGTGACAGTTCTTGTAAAAAATACTTGTGGTGAGGGCTGGTTAACTCATTCATAAACCAGCAAGCGCTGGCTGCACCTGCTCTCTGTGGGACCCTGGGAGATGGCCAGCTGTGGGTGCCCGAGGGTGGGTTTCAGCACCACTGCAGGTGAGGAAGAAGGGTTGTGGGGATGGGGTTGGGAGGTCTCCCCAGGCCTCAGAGGCTAGCTGGCCCTGCTGCCATCAAGGGCAAGCAGGCGCTCCCTGCGGGGGGATTTGTGCCTTTCCCATTAGGCCCTTATCAATAGCGCAAGTAATTTCAGATTTGGCTGGGAAAAATTCACTCAATCAGCCGGCGTCTATCATTTCCCTATAATGACTGTGTTTTGCTCTGGCTGCGAGATGCCCTGGAGCACTTATTTTCTTGAACTCAGAGCAGCTGCAGGGGCCGACTGTGTGAGCTGCCTTGGCAGGGGTCACACTTCCTGCCTTTTTCTTTCTCCTGCAGGAATTTAGCTGTCAGCGCCAGGCGAATCGGGTCCTTGTGGCGGGTTCCTTCTCCCCAGCCCCCTGCTCAGCTGTCGGGATGGAGGCTAGAAGTCACCTCTGCCATGGCCCCCCACCAGAGGGTAGGTGGTTAATCAGGGGGATGATGATGAAGATGGCAATGACCCCTTTGAGGTGCACAGCCCTTTACTGTTGACATCCCCTATTCCTGGTTGATCTCATTTCATCTTCACAGCCATCCCAGGGGTTCAAGGGTTATCCTTATTTTCCAGGGAAGGCTCAGAGAGAGTCAAGAAATGCATCGCCCAAATGGCCACCGGTACAGACACTCTAACACCAGCGTGACTGATTCCATCACAGAGCTCACCCCATGCAGTGGGAGTTAGGGATTTTGTGGCTTGATGAGAAGCCTTTTGTCCTCCATAAAACAGGTGTGACATGCCTTCCCAGTTGGCCTCCCGGGCATGGTGAGAAGAACCAAAGAGACATGGTGGATGGGGCGGGAGGGCATGAACTGGGAGGAGCCACCTGATGGGAGAAAGGGTCAAGGGTGGCGCGACTGCAACTGACCTCCAGCTAATTCACTCCACCTGCCTCAGGACAAGTTCCACCGCTGGGGGTCAGCCTTGAACACCGGGAAATGGGGGTGGGGCGCAGGCAGGTTTCATCATGTTGGCCAGGCTTGCCTCAAACCCTGACCTAAGTGATCTGCCCGCCTCAGCCTCCCGAAGTGCTGGGATTATAGGCATGAGCCACCACGCCCGGCCACATCTCTGTTGTTTGAAGCCACCCAGTCTGTGGAACTCTGTTAAGGCAGAGTCATAGGGAACTCACACACCCTGTAAGCTCAGCGTGACCCGGCCACCGGGACATGCAGCTGGGAGTGCTAAGTGGGGAAGCGGGGCGGGTGAGGGAGGGACAGGACTGCCCACTCTAGGTCATGAACGCCCCAGAGTCAGCCTTGGCCCATTAAGGAAGGAGTAATAACACCAGCCTGCTCCCCTGCCCTCTCCTGAGGCTGGGCTGTCATCACAGAGCGCTAATGACACCTTCCCTTTGAATTGGAAACAATGTCCTCCCAGCTGCAGTGCCTGAGCCAGAAGCACAGGAATGCTTTCAAAGGAGGGAGGGTGTGACCCCAAGAGAGGTTCAGATGTTCATTAAGCAGGCCGCCCTGCACCTGGGCTGCCAGGCTGGGTTAACCCCCTCCACCCCAGAAGCTGTCAGGCAGCAAGCTCCCTTCATTCAAGGCTGCCTTGCCCCCCAGGCAAACTAGCCTCGGCCTCTCTCACTCCTCTCCCCTCTCCCCAGCCCCCCTGACTGCAGTTGCTGGTGGCTGCTTTGTTCTGAGGCTGAGTCCTCCCTTTATCCTCTGTCCCAGCTCCGGCGGCCTGGCTGGGAGGTCCTGGGCTGAGGCCACAGGCCCTTTGCACCCAGAGCCTACCTCCCAATGCCCCTGCTGACCTGGGTCTTGGTTTTGTGCTCTCAGTGGGCCTCACCGCTCTGCCCCATGCAAGGATGCAGCCGTGCCAAGACCCCAGCACAGACTTGCCCGACTTTGTGTCACTCCCTGAGACATTCCCAGCATGTGAAGGTCCACGAGTCACTAGAAGCCCAGGTGGCTGTTCCCCAGCCTGTATCCTCTGCCTTCTGAGCCTCCAGAGTACACAGCTGAGTTGGTTATGGCCCTGAACTTTGCAAGCCTCTTAAACAGCATTTCAGCTGCGACCTGGAAGCTTTTGAAACATTAAAATCTTGTTAGCTCCCTGAGCTTTTCCAGGGCTTCGGATTCCAGTGACTTCCTCTGGTTTCACAAGTCAAATTCAGGCCATGGCCGTTCGCCTCCCTTTGCAGGGTGAGCTGGGGCTGCGAGAGGACGCCTCTCCCCGTCTCCATCACCTGCCCTTAGCTCTTGGCCTGATGCCCGGTGAAGATTTACGGGTCCTCTCCTGATCCACCCTCACCTTGGCTGTGGCATTCTGACAGGGAGTCCTGGCAGCCGCAGCGGCCCCCACAGCGGGCAGAGCTCTGACCCCACTTTATTAGTGGGACCCAGCCCGGGCTCGCCAGGGCTCTCTGTTGCCTGACTTGGGATTTCTGCCTATGTTCCATGAGTCACAGCAGACGAGGTGTTCCAGTTATCTACCGCTGTAAGAAATCACCCCAAAACACGGTGGCTTAAAACACCAAGATTTTATTCTCTCTCATGGCTTCTGTGGACGGGAATTTGGGACACACCCAGCTGGAAGGGCCTAGCCTGGGACCTCAGATGGTTGCAGTCAGACATGCCTAGAGCTGGAACAGTGGGGCTGAAGCCTCTTTTCTTGTAGCCTCTCCTCTCCCCCAAGCCAGAGGAGGAGGCACAGAGGGTTGCTAAGTTCCCTCCATACCAAGGGAGGAAATTAAAAAAAATAAGGACCCACTCTCCATTCTCCCCATCACTTCATAAAAGAATGGATGTGCCAGGTGCAGTGGCTCATGGTTGTAATCCCAGCACTTTGGGAGGCCAAGGCAGGAGGATCGCTTGAGCCCAGGAGCTTGAGACCAGCCAGGGCAATATAGAAAGACTATGTTAAAAATTTAGTCTCTACTAAAAATTTAAACAAGTAGCCGGGCGTAGTGGCACGCTTCTACAGTCCCGCCTACTCTGGAGGCTGAGGCGGGAGGATTGCTTGAGCATGGGGGGTTGAGGCCGCAGTGAGCTGTGATCATGCCATTATGCCACTGCGCTCCAGACGGGGCAACAGAGTGATATCTTATCACTTAAAAAAATGGATGTAGTTACACATCTGAGTGCAAAGGTCAGTTATTCACAGTGGATGTATTTGCTTTAGAAAAAACTCACCCCACAGATATTGTTCTCCTTTTGTTCCACACCAGCAAAAACTTGATCCCAGAGGCACATCCCTGGCCCTGGACTCCCCTTTCACAGGGTTGGAGCAGGACTCCAAGGTCAAGGTTCCTAACAGCATGGCCCAACCCCAGGCAGCCCCTGTACGCTTCCTCCTGCCTGCAGGACAGAGACCTCTGGCCAGTCAAGGCCACGGATTTCAATAGAAAACCCGTCAAGAGCTGCTTGCCTGTCTACGGGGGAGGGAAGATGCTGAAGGCAAGGCTCACACAGGCCCGCGCCCCTGCTAGCCTGTGAGAACAGAGGCACTTAGTGTTGTCCAGGATTCACTCTTTTGTCTCCTAGGATCCCTCCCCTCAGAGCTGCCTTCTTAGAGTCCCTCGCTCTGAGTCACTGCCTGGCTCGTCGCCGGCTGCAGGAAGCCTGTCCTTTTCCTTGGAGCTGAGCACTTCTTGCCCCTTAATTGAATGACCCCATACTGTGGTTTGTCCCCTCATCTTCCATTTGCAGGAAAGTGTTTCTTTTTTGTCTCCTCTTCCAAAAGGTCATTTAAAATCAGATCTTAGCTGTGGGGTACAGGCTTTGAGACTTGTTTTGACAGCCTGGAAGCTTCCTTCTTGTTCTGTTCTGTTCCAACTAGGAGAGGTTGCGCCCGGGTGCCTCGTGCGCGATGGACAGTTAGAGCCAGCTCCATGGTTCCCGAGAGCCCGGAATTCCATGGGAGGAATGGTGCAAGCTGGTTGTTGAAATGTGGTTGCTTGGCGGGAATATTTACACTACTGAAATGGGAACCATCCCACGCAGTGTCTGACCCCACTTAGTGAGGGGGGTTCAGCCCTGGCTCGCGCTGCAATGTCTGGGAGGCCTTTATGTCAACTGCCTGGGCCACACCACAAACTAATCAAATCGAAGTCCCTGGGAGTGAGGCGGGTGCACTGGCATTTTAAATTCCCCTGGAAATTTCAATGCACAGCCAAGGTTGAGAGCAAGGCGAGGGGCTCCTGTGTAGAGATGTCTGCTCTAGGAGACACGATTGATGGGCCAACTCCCTCCCAGGCCCCACTGCTCACTGCCCGAAGCAGGGCTGGGGGCTGTCTGGGAGTAGGGGAAGACTTCTCCTTCATTGAAAAAAACTGATCTATGTCCCAGACCAGCACCTGATTCCAAGCCCAGTTATTTACCCAGTTATTTAACTAAGCTCTTTATCTTCTTGGTCAATAAAAAGCACCATAAAAGCTCTGACATCAGGGAGGGGTGGCCAAGCACACCTTTCCTGGGAAGCACAAATACACCGTGTTTATTAAGGTGCTTGGCGACCTGGGGCGAGTCCCTGCCCTACCCCGAGCATCTGTCTCCAGGTGTAAATGCGGGTGTTTTGCTGAGAGATGGCAAGTCCTCGCCAATGCTGCCCCCTCAGACTGCCCAGGCTGAAACCATGGCCTTTTATCTTTTAAACACACTGACTCAGAAGGGAGGAGCTCAGCCCAAGGCCCCAGGGAGGGGAGCTGGGCCGGGCTGCCACTGAGGTATGGGCTCTAGGTGCCCTGTCTCAGGTGGCTCTGCAAAGAAGCTCTGAGACTGGGCCTCCAGGGCCTGAGGAGAAGTGTGAACAGGGGGAGGGTGGGGGGCTCCACAGGGGGTCAGGGGCTGGAGGATTGGGGTGGAGCAAACCAGGAACCCACCCTTTC
Source organism: Symphalangus syndactylus (assembly GCF_028878055.3). Classification (NCBI taxonomy): domain Eukaryota; kingdom Metazoa; phylum Chordata; class Mammalia; order Primates; family Hylobatidae; genus Symphalangus; species Symphalangus syndactylus. The sequence continues at coordinate 102,087,765 of NC_072440.2, read as the reverse complement.
AGGATGTCTTCACTCTTCTTGTTGGCAGCAGCCTCAAAAGCTGAATGGAGCCAACTTCATTATCCTCTTCTAAATGATCTGATTCAAGTGGGGCCTTGCTGGGGAAACTGAGGCCCAGCCACCAACAGCAGTCACGATGCTCCTGTAGCTCCCTTCCCCCAGTTTGCTCCCAGAAAGGACTACATTGTCAACAGCCGCAGGGCTGACCCTCATTCCCACGTCCAGGCCCTGGCCAGGGCCATTGCTGGAGCCCAGTTAGGTGCTTCTGCTGTGCCCCACCTGGGAGCCGTGCCCCATCCCTCTTCCCTGCAGCACCCACTGACTCGCCTGGCCCCAGGGCCTGGGCCCTTACTGTCTGTTCCATTTCATTTGGAATTGTTCTTCCAGTGTTTAGAGTGTTCCTAGAAAGGGACTGTAAGCTCCACCAGAAGAAAGGTCATTTGGTATCCTGTCCCGATTACCAATTCAGGCAGCATGGAGAGAAGGGAAGTGAGTGGGACTTGGGCCCAGAGAGTCCTGAGTCCAAATCCTGATCTACTCCGTTAGCAGTCTGAGCCTCTTATTCACCCACAGAGCGGATGATCCCTCCCTGTAGGAGAGGCTGCAAACTCTTCCCTAGATATCCATTTCCTTGTCTTTCCAGGTACACTCCACACCCCCTCCATTTTTTTTTTTAGACTAGGTCTTGCTCTGTCACCCAGTGCAGTGGATCAATCTGGGCTCACTGTAGCCTCAACCTCCCAGGCTGAAGGGATCCTCCCACCTCAGCCTCCCGAGTAGCTGGGACTACAGGAGTATGCCACCATACCCAGCTAATTTTTTTGCTGTTTTGTAGAGATGAGGTATCACTATGTTGCCCAGGCTGGTCTAGAACTTTTGGACTCAAGCAATCTGCCTGCCTCAGCCTCCCAAAATGCTGGGATTACAGTGTGAGCCACCACACCTGGCCTCCAGGAGCACTGTCCATCCCCCTAACAGCTCGGTGTGAGTGAGCTTCAGTCAACTGAAGGCAAACGGAGCAAGGCATGCAATTCCTGTGTCAAGGATGTTATTATAGAAATAGCTGGGTCCCCTCCAAGCTCTGCCAAGCTTTTCCCAGCTGAAAGCAGGGGAGATTAAGGCCCTCGTGGCTGGTGACCCTGGGATGGAAGGAGCCTGGGTCTCTGTGTGGTCACTGCACAGAGGAGAGCTTCTGCTGGCCAGGGACATCTGCCTTGGCTGGGTGTGAGTGAGCAGTAAACCCCTATTGTCGAGCCAGTATACATTTTGGGTCTATTTGTTAGAGCAGCTAGAGTTATCTGAACTAATACGCTGCCTCACAGCTTTGTTGGGAAGATGAAACAAAGTATGTGAAAGACCTGGCATAGTGCCTGGGACACAGCAAGTGGGGCACTTACGATTTTAGTTTCTTTCTTTCCTAATTAAGATTAATCGTTCCCAAGCACATAGGTAGACACGGCCTCAGTCCTTTTTTATGACTCTGAATTGAAGGCTTAGCTTTAAATATTATTAGTTAATATAAATGACATACATAATCGTAAGGATTTTACAATTAGTAGAAGCTTAGACTTTCTTAGGAATCCAGTCTTTAAGGTGCCACTAGCAAAGCTGCACCAATCAAGAGCTTTGGGCTGCAAGCGACAGAAATCCATTTGAAACTGGCTTAAGCAGCTGGGCGAGGTAGGTCATGCCTTTAATCCCTGCACTTTGGGAGGCCGAGGCGGGCAGGTCATCTGAGGCCAGCAGTTCGAGACCAGCCTGTTCAACATGGTAAAACCCCGTTTCTACTAAAAATACAAAAATTAGCCGGGCGTGGTGGCGGGCGCCTGTAATTCCAGCTACTTAGGGGGCTGAGGCTGGAGAATTGCTTAAACTCAGGAGGCAGAGGTTGCAGTGAGCTGAGATTGCACCACCGCACTCCAGCCTGGGCAACAGAATGAGTGACTCCATCTCAAAAGCAAAACAAAGCAAAACAACAAATAAAAAAAGAAACTGGTTTAAGCAAAATAAATGATTGAATGATAGGTAAATCCACACATAGCAACGGATAGGCTTGTGATATCATCAGGTATGGCTGTATCCTGGCACTTAGATGGAGCTTCCAGAGCTCTCTCCCCACCTCTTGGCTGTTGTAGCTTATTCTGCAAAAAGATTCTCATGTGAGGTGGGCAGGATGGTCCCGAGAAGCCATATAGCCACATCCTCTCATGATAATAATAAAACTGGCTGACGCTGGTGGCTTCAGATTTGAAATGAAGTGAGTTTGCCACCACTTCACCCCTAAGCTAGGCTGAACGGCCTGCCAGACCTGGCACTGCTGGACAAACACAGGCCTCCCTGAGGGCAGGCAGTGAGCAGCACAGACCCAGCCTGGCTCAAAGGGGAGGAAGGCCTGGAAGGGACGGAGCCTGGAGCTCAGACCCTTCTGGAAATGCCTGTCAGAGGTGCTTCTTCTCCCTCTGCCCCTCATGTTTGTGTTTCGAAAAGAGATTTCAGTTTTGAGTAACACACAGTCGGCTGCAGATTGAGCCCTGCCATCAACAGGTATGAGACAGACTTACTGAAGCCTCCAGGCCCCTTCCTAAAAACTCAAAGCAGAAATACCTTCTTCTTGCCCCTACGGCTAGTTGGATGGAAAACGAGGTCTTGGGGAATAAGCGGAAGGAAGTGGGAATGTTCTAGGCTGGAGCAGTGACACTTGTGGAGGTCATGAGGGCCATCCTCAACCTCCCTGTGCCGTGCAGCTCTGGAAGGGGGCCCTGGGATGGATACAAAGAAGCTGATTTTGCTCAAACAAAGGAAGCGCTTTTTGGAAGTCAGGGCAGCCAGTGCTGGAAGGGCTCCTCCGGAGGTGGCGAGGGCTCTGTCAGCGGCCGTGAGAGTAGGAGTTGGGAACCTCAGGTGGAATCCGAATCTGAGTTCTGAGTGTGCAGGGCAGGCCAGCGCAGCCACCAAGGCCATGTGCTCATCCGTGTGGAAGGGAGAGTGCGGTCCTCACAGGGAGATCAAATGAGGGTAATTGGGGTGATGCTTTGCAAACAGCAACATGCTAAGCAAATATTACCATCCTCAGCCCAGGAGACTTCAAGGGCTAAAGGCAACCGGAGCTTCAGGGTCAAGGTGGGGCTGCACCAGCAGGTGGAGTCAGGCCCCGGAAGCCGCGCAGGGCTGTGCTGGCTTGTGAGCACAAGGTGCCCATGGGGTGCTGTTGGCCAGAGCTCTGCAGGTCCCTACAAAATTCCAGGGCTGGCCCCCGGCCCCAAAGGGAGCTCACATCCTAGTGTGGAGGGGAACAGAGATTGAACAAGGAAGTAATAATGAGTGAGCTGTGTCGTGGGAGAGAAGGTGGGCAGTGCAACAACGGCCCAGGTTTATTTCTTTAAAAAAACAACAGAAGTCCGGATGCGGTGGCTCATGCCTGCAATCCCAGCACTTTGAGGCTGAGGCAGGTGGATCACGAGGTCAGGAGATTGAGACCATCCTGGCCAACATAGTGAAATCCCATCTCTACTAAAAATGCAAAAAAAAAAAAAAAAAAACACCACCACAACAACAAAAAAACAAATCAGCTGGGCGTGGTGGTGTGTGCCTGTAGTCCCAGCTACTCAGGAGGCTGAGGCAGGAGAATCACTTGAACCCGGGAGATGGAGGTTGCAGTGAGCCGAGATCACGCCACTGCACTCCAGCCTGGCGACAGAGTGAGGCTCTGGCTAAAAAAAAAAAAAAGTGGCGGTTGGTGCTGTGAAAGAGAAAGTATGACAGGATGAAGATTGTGAGTGTGCGTGTGTGTGTGTCTGAGTGGGTGAAAGTGAAAGTGTAAGAGTGTGATTGTGTGGGTGTGAGTGAACCATTGGGGGTGTGTGTGTGTGAGAGTGGGAATGGGTACGAATGTCTGTGTGTGTGAGTAAATGAGTGTGTGTGGGTGTGAGTGAATGGGTGTGTGACTGTGCGTGAGTGTGTGTGAGTGTGAATGAGTGTATGAGTGAGTGGGTGTATGAGTATGTATGTGTGTGAGTGAGCAGGTTGTTGAGCTGTTATACATTTTGTCTGGTGAGTTTGAGTGTGCATGAGTGTATGTGGTGAGTGTGAGTGGGTGTGAATGTTCGTGAGTGTATGTGGGTGTGTGCATGAGTGTATGTGGGTGAGTGTGAGTGTGCGTGAGTGGGTGTGAGTGTGCGTGAGTGTATGTGGTGAGTGTGAGTGGGTGTGAGTGCATCAGTGTATGTGGTGAGTGTGAGTGGGGGTGAGTGTGCATGAGTGTATGTGGTGAGTGTGAGTGGATGTGAGGGTGCATGAGTGTATGTGGGTGGGTGTGAGTGTGCATGAGTGTATGTGGGTGAGTGTGCATGAGTGTGGGTCGGGGGAGGCTGCAGTACTACATACAGGCCTCAAGGAGAAGCTGGGGTTTCAGTGGGAAGTGGAGGACTGGAAGGGGAGAATTGGGGTGAAAAGCCTCGGTTGGAGCCGGCCGTCTTGGGGAGCACGGGAGCCCCACTTCCACTCTAGCCACCTCCTCTACCGCAAGCTGAGCTCAGGAGCCTGGCAAGAACAGTGGTGGGGCCAGGAGCTGGGGGACGAGCGTGAAGGCCAAACTATGCCAAGTGGAGCGACGTCTTTCCCATGGTCTCCAGGGAACCTTCACGTCCCCGTAGTGAGAGGGCCCTGCAAAGAGACAGCTGCAGCTCTTACCTGCGGGGGCCACCCTGAATTGGAGCCCCACATCCGCCCTCACCCCTCGGCTCTCCCCCCAGCTCCCAGCAATGAGGGAGCCGAGCACAGCCCAGGAAGCACTCAGGGAGCCCCAGGTGGCCAGATGCCTGAAGGGGCCTGGCTTGCGCCATGGCCGTGGGCGGGGAGTGGTTTCCCAAAAAAGCACTGGGCTGAGGGGTGTGAAGGAACAGCCCCGGGAGTTGGGTGGGGAACAGGAATCAAGGCCAGTGGGGCTTCTCCTGGATCCCCCCAGCATCGTTCCCCTGCCCTGCCACCCTATGGCTTTGCGTCTGGGAAGACGCAAGACTCACCCGCTCAGCGTCCTCCCTGGGGCAGGAGAGAGGTTTGCCTTCCCCAGTGCTGGAGGATGGTCACCAGCAGGGGAGGGGGCCACACAGTGGCCGCAGCTTGGAAGGCCCCAGGTTCGAGGGGAAGCTGCCCCCATGGTGGGTCAGTGGGCCTCCTTGTCTCAGGAGGAAACCAGGTCGTTCCAGGTCACCACAGGAAGTGATGGATTCTCCACCCAGCAGGGCCTGCGGACTTCGTTTTATCAAACTCTCTGGAGGCACAAATCCATGTGGGTGTCCTTCTGGCTGCTCCCCATCAGCTGGGCTCTAGGCCAGACCCTCCCTACTTTCCTGGAGACATCCTTGGGGGAGGCGGTGGGCTACAGAGCCAGGAGCTGGCCAGTCAGGCACAAGAGGATCCTAATCCCCCTGGGCCCTGGTGCTGGGGAGTTGACTTTGGGGGCCTTCACTTCCTTCTCTGAAAATGGGGAGCACAGATACCTCCTCCTAGGGCGGGGGTCCAATGGGACCATAAAGAAGGCCTTTGGCCCAGCGCCGGTTTGACGAATTGCTCAGTAATTCCAAGCATCTGGGGATGTGGGCTGAGGGCTTAAGCCTTGGACTGGGCTGCAGAGGTCTGGATTCTGGTCCCAGCCACACCACTAATAAGCTGTGGGGTGGCAGGCAAGCCTTTCAACGTCTTGGGGACTGAGTTTCCTCATCTGCACCCGGGAGGTGCCATGCCAATTCCATGCAGAAGAACCTTTGGGACGGTCCTGGGATAGCAGCTGGGAAGGGCTTCCCGGGTAAACGTGAGGCGTGACCGGGCATCTCTAGTCGGAGGTTTCCGAGGGCTCCTCACTAGCTTGCCGCCCCCAGAAACGTCCTCCTCTTTCATCCCGGTCCGTCCCTGAAGGGGTAGGTGGTGCCGTCTGTCATGAGGCCCATGGCAGTGCCTTGTGGCTTCTGATGCGTGCCCTGTGGTTTACAGGCAGATCCACAGCTGTTCTTTCCTTGCCTTGCACTTCCTGTGGGCTACGCATGCTGCGCCCATTTCACCAACAGAAGACTGAGGTCCAGAGGGCGTGGGTGTTTGTGGGGGTGCACGCTGCTGAGTGCGGAGCCAGGGCTAAGCTAGTCTCCGGCATGTGTCCTGTGTCCTGGACAGCTCCGGTGGGCACCTACCACCCGGGGACAGTGGAGAGAGCCCTCTCCCTCTCAAGGTGCCTTACTCGAATGCATGATTCCAGGGCCTAAAACAAAGTCCACTTCAGTTTCCACCATCTCCCAGCTGATTCGATGGGGCTCCACACAAACCGGGGATCACCGTATTTCCCAATGAATTGGGGTTGGGAAGTGGGGAGAGGTGCCTGTTCCCAGTGGGCACTGTCCCCTGCCTTCTGCCTCAGGCAGATTTTTCTCAGCTTGTCCTTTGCCGGCGCCAGGGGGTGACACCCTTCCCACCCTCCTCCCTTTTCTCCATCCTCCTCAGGGCTCCCTGCAGCCCCAGCCACCTGTGCCTCCCCAGCTGCTCAGAAGCCACAGGCAGGACCTCAGGAAAAGGCAGCCATCTGTATCCACCCCCATCCTCACCATGGAGGACCCGTCTTCATCCCTACCCCCGTTCTTCCCATTGAGGGACCCATCTTCCACTGACCCCCACCAGTCCTCACCATGAGGGGCCTATCTGCATCCATATGCAGAGCCCCAGGACCCCAGCGAAGTCAGCCAGGCATCACCAGGTGCCACCTCCTCCTTTCCAGCTATGCCCAGCTAACTCGTGGTTCCCATGGCACCAATGGACATTCAGAGAAATGTTCTAGATCGGGGGGTGTTGGACAGAGTAGGAGGGATCCCCTCAATTCACATCCAAGCCTGTTGAGGGTGTAATGGAGCCCAGGACCTGTCTCTTGTGGAAGGTGGTTCCCAAACCCTGTGAAGTTCATGGCTTCTTGGTTGCGCTCAGGTACCCGGCTGCCGTGGGTGGGGTGAGTCATGCCCTGCTCTGGAATGGCTCCCCAGGGGCTCCATTCTGGGAGCATCCTGGAAAAGTACAAAGCCATTACTTACAGGGCAGCACAATGCCAGATTTCCTTGCCATTGTTGTTGGTTGGGCTGCTGCAGCTGCATACATTTCTGAAAATGCCTCCAGTGGGTGACATTTATCAAATCAAGTGCTTTCTAGTTTTATTCCCCAAATACATAGCCAATTCTCTTTGTAGATCATGCTGCCAGCCCGCCTGGGTCTGTGCGGCTGGGTGATTTGGTTGGAGAAGAGGTGATGTCTCCCACCAGCAGAGGGAAAAGTGGCGACAGGGCTGGGGAACTTGCTGATGTGAAAGCAGGTCCAGCCATTTCCTCCCGCTGTCGCCTTTTCTAAGAGTGGCAGGGAGGAGGTGATGGGGTGGGATTGAAAGATCCTAGCCCTTTTAGTCTTGTGCACACGCAGATGCTGGGAAAATACCCAGGCCACCTCTTGCCTCCCTGCAGGCTGTTCCTGTGCCCCGGGCACCATGGCTCAGCATTGTCTGGGAGGAGCTAGAATGTGTGGGCAGCAGCTGCCCTGGCCTGAATGCTGGCAACTGAAGGGGGCTCAGCCGTGGGCCAGCCGTCTGCCTGCCCACAGCAGCAGAGGAGAGCTCAGCCCTGTGACCCCACCCTGGTGCACCTTCCCTTTGCCACCTGTTTGAAGAAGAGTTGGCTAAGGAGGATGTGCTGGAGTCCCCTGGCACCTGCCCTGGGCTCTGGGGGCTAAGGAGGATGTGCTGGAGCCCGCTCTGGGCTCTGGGGGCTAAGGAGGACGTGCTGGAGCCCGCTCTGGGCTCTGGGGGCTAAGGAGGATGTGCTGGAGCCTGCTGCAGCCCCCCTGGGCTGAGGGCTCACTCCCTGCGGCTGCCACAGCAGTGCTGACTGCACTCCTACTGCTTACTCAGCTATGTACAGCTGCCCCATTTACCCCTTAGAGGCAGAATTTGGTCTCCTCCCATTTTATGGGCAATAATACAGTGTTTCCTTCCAAGGTCACCCATCTGGTGTTGGTCAGAGCTGGGGTTCCATCCTGCCTCCTCCCCCAGCACTTGACCTTAACATTGTGACGCCTGCTTTTCCTCTGGGCAAACCCTGGCCGAGCTTCTCCTGGGGCTGACCCTGCCTCTCAGGACACACTGGGGGAGCCCTTGGCAGAACCTCTGGGATAGAGGAAATCAGCTTGAGACTCAGCCTGACCTTCCTGACCTTCGGGAAGTCGCTCCCCTTCCTCTATAGGAAGGGCACGGAGAGGCTGAAACAGTCTCCAGGTCCCTCTGGCCCCCACGCGAAGCTGTAGGGCCTTCGACTGTTCTGGGAGGGGCAGGAGGCCAGTCCTTTGGAGGACGGTTCCTTCAGGGCAGCCCCTAAGTAACGGCAGCAGCAATGCTCTAGCCGTGTGGACAGCACTGGGTGTTGGCAGAGCCAGTCTGAACGTCCCCTCTGATTCACTGGTGGCTCCTCGCCTGCGACCCCTGAGCCTCGCAGGAGGCACAGCCACACCTGGGAGTCAGGTAAGGCGGTGAAGGCCAACGTGAGGACTGTGTCCACTGCCCCTTCCGGAAGGGAAAGCCCTTTCTCCGGCCTCTGCCTCTGTATGAATACAGCATGGAAGAGGCGGCTGTGGAATCTCAAGTGGTTGAGGTCACCTACTTCCAGCCCATCTCTGTGGATAAGAAATTGAGGCTCAGGGTGGGCTTGTGCCTTGCCCAGGGTCATGCGACATTGGTAGCAGAGCTGTCCAGCAGTCCTGCTGTTTGGACGGGTCTCTGCAGCTCACATGTATGTCTGAGGCTGGGTCAATCATGGCGGCGTGTCTCTGGCCTGGACCTCCCCACCTCCTCCTTAAAGACCCTCTGGTTGGCATTGATGGTCCTGACATCCTGACATCCTGCACCATGGACTACTACATCGTTGGCCTTGGTGTGTGTTTGTTTTGAGACAGGGTCTTGCCCAGTCACCCAGGCTGGAGTGCACTGGCGCGACCACAGCTCACTGCAGCCTCAACTTCCTGGGCTCAAGGGATACTCTCACCTCAGCCTCCAGAGTAGCTGGGACTATAGGGGCATGCTACCGTGCCTAGCTAATTTTTAAATTGTAGAGACGGAATTCTGCCATGTTGCCCAGGCTGGTCTCGAATTCCTGGACTCAAGTGATCCTCCCACCTGGGCCTCCCAAAGTGCTGACATTACAGGCATGAGCCACCGTGCCCAGCTGACCTTGGTGTTTCCAGGGCAGCACTTGGCCCCCTCTTGCTCGTCAGTCCTGAGCCTGAGTGAGGCCAAGTGTCTGTGTTTCCTTGCGGGCTCGGCGGCAGCCCCTTCCTACCCCCCACGTCTTGCAGAGGAGGGTCCAGGGCTGTGCTTGGGTCCTCTGTGTCCTGGAGTCAGGCAAGGCAGGGCTCCCAGGTGGGCCCTGCATCTAGGCTTTGGGGCCAGGTCTCTCTAGAGCCCACCTGTCATGGGGGGAGCTGGCCAGTGGGACATCTGGGTCCCCAAAATGAGCTGTCCTCTTTGGTTGATTCCCATAAAGTCCCTTCCTCCACACTCCTAGCTCTGTGCAGGGTCTTCAGGCTGCACAGGGAGCAGAGGGGCCTCCTTGGGTCCCTGCAGAGGCTGGCCGGGCTGTCTTGGGGTGGAGGCACCCGCCTCCGTAGGCTTCCATCCCACTCCCACCCCAAGGTCACAGGCAGCATGTCTACACCTGCTTAATTCTCTTTTAAATGGAAGGGAAAAAATAGCAAAGTCCCAGGTGCTCTAAAAGGCTTTCACAGGCTCCGAGCAATTAGGAGGCTGGGCTGCGGGAAGCGCTGAGTGCTGGGAGGTTACTCAGGGAGGCAAAGTCACGCGCAGAATTTTCCATTTCGCCCTCCTCCAATAACAGCGTGTCCATGTGAGGGACACGGGGGAGTTCACACTGCCCTCCCTGATGGTGTCCAGGGGCAGGCAGGCAATGGCCCCTCCCGAAAGGAGAAGCACCAGCACTGCCCGTCCTTGGGAGCCCTTCGGGGCTTCTTTCTAGTTCCTTCAACCCCTACTGTGTGTGCTGCCCCTGCTGGCGAGGCCGGCCCCCAGCGCAGACAGGGCCTCATCGGTAGCTGCACTCAGGGTGCTGTCGGGGAGGAAGGCACCAGCACTGCACACCTTAGCCCAGCCCAGAGTCATAGGCCCTCCTGTGTGCAAGACCCCAGGGGAGCGCAGGGCTTCAGAGGGGCTTAGTGTGGTCCCCCTTATGATCGTGGACTTTCATGGGGGAATGGTTAGAAGGAGGCAGAGAGCCCACTCTTGAGGAGTACCTCCCACCAGATGCCCTTTGCCTCTTCCCCAATAGCCTCACAGTGCAGGGTCTCAGCCTGCGGACAGCTCAAGGGACCTGGCAGTGCTGGGCCTGGCTGAGAACAACACATGCTACATGGACCAACATGCACCCCACTCACACCGCCACGAGAACCACCTAGTACCTGCAGCTGCACCGGGCCAGAGGCCCAGGGTCTTCTGCAGGTATCTTAACTTCCCTGAGCCTCTGCATCCTTGCGGGTCAGAGGGCAGAAGCCTGGGGACCTCTGCAGACATCTTAACTTCCCTGAGCCTCCGTGTCCTTGTGGGTCAAACAAGGCCAGCCACATTGACCTCCCTGGGAAGTGCCATCCTCCCAGGCATGTCCCCAGAGGCCGGCCTAGCACAGAAGGGGCTGGAAAGGGATGCGGCTGCCATCAGACGTGCACAGCACGCACACACGTGCACATTGACAACCCTACCTCAGGGAAGCAGAGGGCTGAGCCGAGGGCCTGCAAGGAAACCTTGGGAGGGAGGAAACTGAGGCAAGCACGGGGCCTGGGTCAGCATATCCAGGTGGAAGGGGGTGAGGCTGAGGGCTGGGGGGGACTGGGTGCAGGGTGGGAGGGGGGTGCTGGAGAGACGGGGTTTCACACTCCTGCCCTCCCCACAGAGGAGCTGCTTGGGTAGGCTGAAGCTGTGCCACCTGAGGCCTTCCTCTTAGCCTATTCTCGCTTGCCTGTCCCTGTCCCCTGAGCTATCCTAGAGCACCCACCCTCCTCTTGTGTCCAAGCGACTAGAATCAGACCTGAAAGAAGGAGGTTCCTTAAGGCAATGCTTGAGAAAAGACCAGCTGGGGCCAGCATAGAAGATGCTTTTACCCTAACCCTAGCCCTGACCCTTCCTGTGGGGAGCTCAGCCCTTCGGCCCTGCCCGCTGGTCCCCTAGGCCACCCTCTTAGGTCCCGGGCCTGGAAGCATGTGCCCTGCGTCCCAGGGAACCCAGGAGTGCCCTTCCTGTGCAGGCCCAGAGGAAGGGCCCTGCACCCAGCATGGGGTGAGGGGCAGCAACAAACCTCTCTAGAGGGAGACCCAGAGCTTCCTCCCTTCAGCCGTGGCTCCCATAATCAAAAGCCCCAGCCCATGGCCGTAGCGAGCGTTACCCAGAGCCCAGAAGCAGAGATTAATCAGAGGAGCAAACACCGCCAGCCCCGTGGCACATGGCAAACAGGAAAGCTGAGGCCCGGCCTGGGGGCCGTGGGCAGAGGCCACCGGGGTATGGCTTCAGTCAGCAGGTCCCAGCAGGCTGGCCACGACCACTAAAGGTGCCACAAAACAAGACCGGGAGGCGTAGCCTGGAGCTTTGGTGCTTGGAGTGATTCATCCTCATACCCACCTGGGGCAGGGCTCACGGAGGGGCTGGGGATGGGGAGCCTGGACTGTCCACTTCATGAAATGTGCTCTCAAAACTCCCCCTCCCTTGGCCAAACCGCCGCCCCCAGCCCCTGCCTCGCCGCATCCTTTCAAGCAGCCTCTTCTTTTTGGCCCAGGGATTTTTGTAAACCAGGTCAACTAAAGGCACTTCGGACTCAACCTTGCATTTCTAATAATACTCAGATTCATGGGCAGCGCTCACCAACGGTGGATTGGCCCCACACCTGCTGCTGAGCACCCGAATCACTGCTTTCCATCTGCCTCCAGGCCAGGCCCGTCTTGAGCCAGCCATTGGTCTGAAGAAAGATCAAGAGGGTTGCCTCATTTCCCAGTTGTTGAGCAAGGAGTTCACTGGCTGTGACGCAGGGCGTGCCCGATGCCGCGGCACAGAGAGGGACTCCCATTTCCTTCCTCACTCTTGTTGCCGACTCATGGAGCTGAGCTTCAGATTTTAGCTGAATCTTGGCCTGGTTATCCAATCCCCTCTCTGTGCCTCAGTTTCCCCAACTAAAAGTGAGAAGGTTGCAGCAGACACCACTAAGCCCTCTGGTAGCCCTGGTCCCATATCTGGTGAACTCAGGGCCTTTCTGAGGGACACCCAGGCTAGCGTCCCCAGCCAGATTCCATGTGGCCAGTTGGCTAAGCCATGTCCTGACCAGATATAGAGACCTTCACTTTCAGCCTCCACCCTAAACCCAGATGCCCCCTGCCCAGAGCTGGGAACTGAGATAGCTTGAAGCACCCTGTTGCACCCCCTTTCTGCAGAGGTGGGCACGGGGAAAGGAGGTGACCCCAAGAAACTGCATTTGACCTTCGCTAAAATTAGGTTCCAAGCCCCAACGGGAAATTGAAATGAGGATGAAATGAGAAAACAAATTGAGGGCATTGGCGGATGTTAAAAATATGTGACTATATTAATGGAAGCAATGGAAATGAGAGCTCCTGTAAGCACGCAAAGCGCGTGCGGCTGTCATTGTTTCCAATGCAGAATCATGGAGCACCCGGTTCCTCCGGGTCCCGCATCCTGCAGAGAGGGGGAACTGAGGTCTGCGGACAGCGGCGACACCCAAGGCCTTTGCACAGAGCAATACCAGAGCCAGGCCAGTCAGGCGGGCACCATCTCTCCCTCCAGGAGCTTCCTCTGGTCTAGGAAGTCAACAGTCGGGGAGGTCCTCTTGGAGCCTGGGGTGCATCCCTTGCTGCTCGCTGAAGGAACTGGGCTCCACGGGGGGCTGGGAGGCTCCTCAGGGCCCCACAGGTTATGACGAGCTTATACAAAGTGATGACGACAATGAGCTTCTGGCAGTGACTGGTATATAATAGGTGCTTAATAAACCTCGGTTATTATCTTCATGATTAATATTGATCGGTGGTGTGGAGTGACATGGAACAATATTTGCAGGAAATTATTTCTCCTCTGCAGACAGAGTAAGAAGAGTGATGCCAGGGCTGGCCCGGCTCCAGGAGACCTCAAACACTCTGGGAGCCAGTGTGTGGGCAAGGTGGGGTCTCTGTGGGGGATTCACATGTGGCTAGGACAGCCCCTTCCCCCACCCCAGCCGGGAGTGATTAAAACCAGGCTGGGTCCTGAGCTCTGAGGAGAAACCCCGTGCTCTAAGAAAACACAAGAAGCGCTGGCCCTGCCAGGTGCCCTGGGGAGGCCATCCTCGCTGGCGACGACACAAGAACTTGACCTGTTCCCTGTGACCTGGGGAGAGGGGCTGACAAGCAGAGATGCTGGCAGGACACCTGCCCATGTGTCACTCCCACAGCATAAATGGCACCCGCTGGATGTTGGGCTCTAGGTTGGGCACCGGGGAGGGGCTGGAGAGAGACAGGCTGGGGCCGGGAGTCACAGCCTGGTGGGAAAGGCAAGCTCAGAGCCATAACCCAAGGCAGAGCGGTGGGGCGGGTGGTGCCCATGCTCCAGTGTCCAGAGAGGGAGGCCACACCAGGAGGGGAGGGCCTGAGGGCTTCTCAGAGGAGGTGGCCCAGGCCTGGCCACCCTGCCCATAAGGTATGACCCTACCAGTGAACCTGTGGCATAGGCAGGACAGAGATCAGTGACCCATTAGGTTCAGAGAGGTTGTGTGACTTCCACAACGCCACACAGGTAGAGCAGGGCTGGAGCAGGAGCGCACCCCCAAGGCATAGATGTTATGCCCCACACTCTATCCCTCCCCACAACCCACAGTCAGTCACCGGGGCATGCCGGGTCCACAGCCTCTCTGAACCCCTGGCCTCTCCCCCCACTCACATCCTGTCCCTTCTCACTGCGATGCCCGCCCGAGGCCCCACGTGGCCTCCTCGCTTCCACTCTTGCCTCTCTACGAGCTGTAATTCCTCCGCAGCCTGTGTGCTGGTTCAGAATCCAAAATTGTACTCCTCCTCTGCTTAAACTCTCCAGTGGCTTCAATCATAGCTAAAAGCCACACTCTTTACAGGGTCTTGCAAGCCCGATCTGGTGGCCTCTGTCTGCTGAACCTTGGTCACTCTCCGGGCTTCTTGTGCTCCCTGAACGCCCCGGCTTGCCTCCTCCCAGGCTCTGGTGCGAGCCATCCTCTCTGCCAGCAGCGCTCTTTCCTCCAACCGGCAGAAGTCTGGTTTTTCCTGTGGCTCAGGCCTCAGCTTCGTATCACCTCTGCAGAGAGGCTCTCCATGGTAGGAGACAGAGTGCTGGGATGTGATGTTTGGGGTGATGGTGGGGAACTGGGAGAAATACGGCTGTGAACAAGAGATATATGAGAAAGTCCCATGGGCATTGTCCCTACCTACTGAGGCTTCCCCAATCGTAACGTCTCACACAACTATAGTACAATACGAAAACCAAGACACTAGCACTGGTGCAATCCACAGATGTTACCGGTTATACACGCGCTCCTGCGTGTCTGTGTGTGTAGCTCTATGCAATCTGATCGCACACGCAGCCTTGCATAATCCCCCCCAGAATTAAAAGCTGCCCCACTGTGCCACGCCGGGCCCCCTCGGCTTACTCCTTCACAGCTACACCTGTCCCTTCCTCGCCCAACCCTAATCCCTGGCAAACACGAATCTGTTCCCCATTGCTATGATCACGTCATTTCATGAGTGTTACATAAATGGAACCATGCAGTATGTATCTTCTCAAGCTTGGCTTTTTCTAATCAGCGTCCTTCCCTTGCATTTCATCCAAGTGTTGTGTATTAGTAGTTTTTGGTTTTTTTTTTTGTTTTGTTTTGTTTTGTTTTGTTTTTTACTGCTGAGCGGTATTCCATGGTATGGGTGTGAAAGAGTTCGTTTAATCATTCACCTGTTGAAGAACATTGAATAGTTCCCGGTTTGAGGCTACTGCGAATAAAATAAGCTTTAAAAAAAAAAATCCTAAAGGCCGGGTGCGGTGGCTCATGCCTGTAATCCCAGCACTTTGGGAGGCCGAGGCGGGCGGATCACGAGGTCAGGAGATCGAGACCATCCTGGCTAACACGGTGAAACCCCATCTCTACTAAAAATACAAAAAATTAGCCGGGCGAGGTGGCGGTCGCCTGTAGTCCCAGCTACTCGGGAGGCTGAGGCAGGAGAATGGCGTGAACCCCGGGGGGCGGAGCCTGCAGTGAGCCGAGATCGCGCCACTGCACTCCAGCCTGGGTGAAACAGCGAGACTCTGTCTCAAAAAAAAAAAAAAAAAAAAAAAAATCCTATAGGCCACTATATAGAGAATGGATTAGAATGGAGCAAAAAATGGAAGCAGAGGGAAGTGCTTTTTCCGTGGTCCAGGCAAAAAATGATGGTGGATTGAACCAGGCTGCTGTTGGAAGAGATGGGAGAAAGGGGCCATAGTCAGGTCATGCTTTGGAGGTGGAGTCAATAGGACCAGTTGATGCTCCCAAGGAGGTGGGGAAGAGGGAAGAGGTGGATGGGGGTTGGAGACAGGAGTTGAGTTGTGGTAGACTTGTAGAAAAGCTTATTTTTGCCCCGGGGGAGGCACTCTAGTTTCGCTTGGGCCCTGGCAAGCCTGAGGCACCTGTCGGTACTCTCGTGGAGGTGGTTTTCTGAGAAAAGCCCAGGGCTGAGATACAGATGAGAAAGACTGGAGTCTGAGACCCAGCAGGGTCACTTGGGCATCGCCGGCCCAGCCATCAGCAGGAGGAGACAGAGAACACCAGGCAGCCAGAGGGGGCCGTGGGGGTGGCTGCAGAGGGAAGAGAAGGGAGTGTCCCTGAAGGAGCGCGTCGCCAGCCGCACCAAATGCCCTAGGAGCTCAGGGAAGATAATGACGAAGAAGTGACCATTTGACTTAATGACAGGAAGTCACTAGTGACCTTGTCCAGAACAGTCTCAGAGGATGATGGGAAGAGCCTGGTTGCAGGGGTGGAGGAGAAAGCCAGGGTAAGGATGTTGGGCAGTAACTAAAGACGATGCTTTTAGAAAGTTCTTCTGGAAAAAGGGGTGGGGGGCTTAAGAGGTGCAGCCCAAGAGGGGGCTTTTGTTTCCCGTGATGGAGACAGCACTGCCCCTGTGTGCACCAAAGGAACGACGCCCGAGCGAGAGCAGGACAGAGGGACCTAAGAAGTGGGTGCACTGAGACCTAGAACACAGGTGGGAGCCTGGCCTCGGCAGGGAGCGGGGACGTGGACTCCGTGGTGACAGGAGGGGAGCAGAGAGCTGGGCCCAGATGCCTGAGGCTGGTAGCCTCAGAGACGCGGCCATAGGAGCACGGCAGGGTTGCCTCTTGCTCCTCAATTACGAGGCAGAATCATCCGCTGGTGACGTGCAGGAGCGACGGCAGTTGTAGGTTTGGAGAGGAGGAGGTGTGACATTATTTGTGACATATTTGAGTGGGGAAAAGAACATATTTGAGAAGGACAACACCGATTGCCCATTGATATTGAGCCTTGAAATTTCTGGCCATGACTTTGGTCTGTGACCATTCAGAGGATTCCCTGTCTCCAGGAATGTTGATCTTCTCAGATGAAGACATAGAGCTTTAACTGGTACTGGGGCCTGGGTCATGGAGTTCGATGAAGAGAGGAAGAGCTGAAGAACCTAAGTGAGTTTGCAATGCAGGGATGATGATGAGGAGCCAAGGGTTTGCAGTGGGTAAAGCGGGAAGTGTAGACATGAGGGTGACTGATAGTGAAGAGAATGAATTGTCAGTAGTTGGGGGTCTAGGTGAAGTTCAAGAATTGATTAGTGGCCCGGCTCACACTTGTAATCCCAGCCCTTTGGGAGGCTGAGGAAGGCAGATCACTTGAGCCCAGGTGTTTGAGACCAGCAGACCAGCCTGGACAACAGAGACCCCATCTCTATTTAAAAATGCAAAAATTAGCCTGGCGTGGTAGCACACACCTGTAGTTCCAGCCACTTGGGAGGCTGAGGTGGGAGGATTGCTTGAGCCTGGAAAGAGGAGGCTGCAGTGAGCAGGTCACACCACTCAGCCTGGGCAACAGAGCAAGACTACAGAGCGAGGTACCCAGGAAGGGCCCTCCCACTACCATACTGATGGATTCTGGAAAAATTACAGCAAATATATTTCTTAATGTATTGCTGAATTCACAAGAGAGTTAAAAAAAATCTCCAAGCAATGTCTTCATGTCTGCTAAAAAGCTGAAACCTGAATAAAGGATTGTAAGCAAATGAGAAATGGGGAAATGCCAACTTAGCTCTGAGACTGGGAAGTTAAGCTTTGGGACCACTATAAGATTGCGAAGTTAAACTTGAGACTTCTACATTGTTGTGGGACCTGTGATGGGGCTAAAGGGTTTGGAAGTGGTAGAATTGCCTAGTTCCCCAAAGAAACGAACGCAAGCCCTCTCTGGAGGACAACATCCCTCATTTAGGCCCACAGGGTTACCGCACATCAAATGAAACAAACATGAGTTCATAATCACAGATCACCATATGAATAAGGAAACAGGTCATCATAAATCGTAGAGCAGAAACAGCCACAAACGATTTAGTCTCCCAGAGATGTCGGATGTTGAAATCGTCAGATACAAATTTGGAAACAGTTGGATGGAACAATTAGACAAAATGTTTAAAGAATAAAGGGTGGAATCCCAAAGTGGAACAAACAACCAAAGCCTATTTGGTATGATCAAACAGATGAGAAAAAGAGCTAAATGAAACATTTAGGACCAAAAAATATAATCATTGAAATAAAAATTCTATTGGATGAGTTAAATAGAAGATTAAACACAGTTGAGGAGAAAATTAATGACTTAATAATACAGCTGAGGAAATTGCCAGAACACAGAATAGAAAAACAAATAGTTAAAAAGTGTGAGAAAGAAATTAAAAGATATAGAGGACAGGGTGAGAAGGTATATAATACATGCTACATGGAGTTATATAAAGAGCAGATAGAGACACTGAAAGAGAGATAATGACAAAATTTTCTGTATTGATGAAAAACAAAGTCTAGAAATTTCCCTAACACAAAATTCTCAAGAAGAAGAAACAAAAAGAAATCCATACCTAGTTAATTCCTTGTAAAACCTCAGATCCCCAGTGACAAATAGAATATATATAGTATATATATATAAAATTCTATTATATATATTCTAGATATATTCATATATATATTCTAGATATATTCATATATATATTCTAGATATATTCTATATATATTCTACATATATTCTATATATATTCTACATATATTCTATATATATTCTATATATTCTATATATATTCATACAAATATTCCATATACGTTCATACATATATTCTGTATATATTCATACATATATTCTGTATATATTCATACATATATTCTGTATATATTCATACATATATTCTATATATATTCATACATACATTCTGTATATATTCATACATATATTCTGTATATATTCATACATATATTCTGTATATATTCATATATATATATGATAGCCAGAGACAAAAAGCAGAAAAATCGAGGATGGAATAACAATTAGGCCAACAGCAAATTCCTCAACAGCAACAATAAAATTGTAAAATGATATCTTCAAAATTTCAAGAATAATGTTCAAATAAAGGTATTTTCAGATAAAGAACAGATGCTCAACTTCATTAGTAATAAAGAAAATTAAAATTGGATCACATTGAAATACCATTTTACTCCCACTTACATTGGTAAAAGAAGTCTGACAATACTAGCTGTTAGGGTGAATATGGATGCTATGGAAACCCTCATACACTACTGGTGAAAATATGACACTCAGGGGCCTATTGTATTGGCCATTGCTATATTTTCTTTGGAGAAATGTCTATTCAAATCCTTTGCCCATGTTTTGATTGAGTTTTTTTTTTTAATGATTGAGTTGTAAGAGTCTTTCATATGTTCTGAATAAAAAATCCCTTAGTAGGCTCATGCCTGTAATCCCAGCACTTTGCGAGGATGAGGCGGGTGGATCACAAGGTCAGGAGTTCAAGACCAGCCTGCCCAATAAGGTGAAACCCCATCTCTACTAAAAATACAAAAATTAGCTGGGTGTAGTGGCACGTACCTGTAGTCCCAGCTGCTTGGGAGGCTGAGGCAGGAGAATCGCTTGAACCTGGGAGGCAGAGGTTGCAATGAGCCGAGATCATGCCACTGCACTCTAGCCTGGGCAACAGAGTGAGACTCCATCTCAAATAAAATAAAACAAAATAAAATAAAATAAAATAAAATAATAAAATAAAATTCTTAGTAGACATAAGACTTGCAAATATTTTATTTCATTCTGTGGATTGTCTTTTCACTTCCTTGATGGTGTCTTCTGAAGCATAAAAAAGTTCTTGAAAATTTTGATTAAGTCCAATTTATCTTTTTTTATAAATCATTTGTGATTTTGGTGTCATATCTAAGAAACTATTTACCTATCCAGGAATCATGAAGATTTATGGCTGTTTTCTTCTAAAAGTTTTATAGTTTTCACTCTTACATTTAGGTCTTTAATCTATTTTGAGTTAATTTTTATTCATAGTGTGGGGTGGGGGTCCAAATTAATTTCTTTTGAATGTGCATATCCGGTTGTCCCAGCACCATTTGTTGAAAAAACAATCTCTTTCTCCATTGAATTGTCTTGGATCCATTGTCAAGAATCAATTGACCATAAATGTAAGGGTTTATTTCTGGACTCTCAATTCTATTCCATTGGTCTATATGTCTGTGTCTTATGCCAGTATCACATTGTCTTGGTTACTGTGGCTTTATAATAAGTTTGAAATTGGGAAGTATAATCCCTCCAACTGTGTTCTTTTTCATGATGTTTTTAGTGTTCCAGGTCTCTTGGATGTGAATTTTGTAGGATCGGCTTATCAATTTCTGCAAATAAAGATGAGATTTTGCCAGGAATTGCATTAAATCTGTAGATCAATTTGGAGAGTACTGTCAGCTTAACAAAATTAAGTTGTCTGATCTATGATTATGGGATTTTTTTTCATTTATTTAGGTCTTCTCTAGTTTTTTTTCAACAATGTTTTGTAGCTGTCAGAGTATAAATCTTGTACTTCTTTTGTTAACTTTATTCCTAAGTACCTTTTGATGCTATTATAAATTGAATTATTTTCTTGATTTTTTGGATTGTTCATTGATAGTGTATAGAAATATAATTTATGTTTGTACACTGATCTTGTATCCTGCAATGTTGCTGAACTTGTTTATTAGTCTTACAGTTTTGTTGTTGTTTTTTTCTTGGCGGGTTCCTCAAGATTTTCTGTATATAAGCTCTTGTCATCGGTGAATAGAGGTAGTTTTTCAATTTGGATTCCTTTTATTTATTTAATTTATTTTAAAAAATTTTGGCCAAATTATCATGGTAAAAGCTTTCAGTACAATGTTGAACAGAGGTGGCAAATGCAGACATCCTTCTCTTGTTCTGGATCACTGGGAGGAAACATTCAGTCTTTCACTATTAAATATGACATTAGCCATGAATTTTTCTTAGATGCCTTTAATGAGATCAAGAAAGCTCCTGTCTCTTCATGCTTTGTTAAGTGTTTATCATGAAAAGGTGTTCCATTTTGTCAAATGTTCTTTCTGTGTCTATTGAGATGATCATGTGTTTTTTGTCCTTTATTCTATAATTACAGTGTATTACATTGAGTGACTTTCATATGTTGAACCAACCTTGCATTCCTGAGATAAATACAACTTGGTCATGCTATATAATTCTTTTTTATATTTCTGGGTTCTGTTTGTAGTATTTTGTTGTGTATTTTTTTGCATCAATATTCATAAGGGATGTTGGTCTGTAGTTTTCTTGTGATATCTTTGTCTGGTTTTGATATTTGGATAATACTAGGACCTTATTGAATGGATTGGGAAGTATTCATTCTTCTATTTTTGGAATAGATTGTGAAGGATTAGCATTCATTCTTCTTTTGTAGCATTTATCAGTGAAGCCATCTGGGCCTGGGTTTTCTTTGTGGAAAATTTTTAAATTACTACTTCAATCAGTTCATTTGTTTTGATTCTATTCAGATTTTCCATTTCATCTTGAGTCAGTTTTAATAGTTGTTTATGCATAGTAAGTTTTTAAAGAATTGCTAGAGTAGAGATAATAGAGGAGGTGAGGTAGAAAGAAATGAGCTGTTCCCCAGAGGGTGTGATGCTTAATGTTAAGATTTCAGATGAAATGTTTTTATTAATGACAACAAGGTCAAAGGAAAACATTGCCCTTTTCTTGGCACCATCCTATTCAACCTTCCCATCTCATCCTAGCTACCATGCTCCCTAATGGCTTCCTAGCTCTCTCAGTCTGGGTTAGGTGCACCCCCGAGCGCTTCTCCTGTAAAACACTTGTCATGCTGCATTGCAATGGGATGTTCAATAATCTCCTCCTGTAGAAGTTTTGTGGGAAGAATGGTTTGTTTGCCATGTTTACCCAGTGTTTGGCACATCATAGGGCTTCCTTAACACTTGTTGAATTTGATTGACAATGTAGGCCATCATCCTGAGGATTTCCTTTGCCTTTCTTTTATATTCAGTCCCCCATTTCCTGAATTCCATGTGTTTCTATTTCTTACTTTGCTAGTTTGCTTTCTCATTTTGAGGAACATATGTTCCAGTAACTTCTTAAGGAAGGAATATGCAATATAGTCCTTTCATATCTGAACTGTCTCTCTTCTACCTTCACACTGATATTCATTCTAGTTTGGAAAACACCAGCTTCCAGGACTGCTGTTGGAAAGATGGGTGTTGTTCTAATTCTTATTTTTTTTTTGGATGTAGATTTTCTTTTCTTCTGGAAGCATTTTAAGAACTTCTGTATCTCAGATGTTTGGGATTTACTTGATGGAGCACCTTCATGTGCTAGGCCAGCGGTTCTCAACCTTTACCTTACACACATCAGAATCACCTGGAGGGAGGGATGTTGCTGCTGTCCAGGGACCACTCTTTGTGAACCACTGTGCCAGGCCATCAATGGGTCTTCAACCCAGAGTCGTGTCTTTCAGTCCTAGAAGGTTCAGTATAATTATATATAATATATATAATTATATATATTTGTATATTATAATGTACATATGTGTATATATGTATACAAATATAATTATATTTTTATATATATTATATATAATTATATTATATAATGTATATAACATATATATAGTGTATATATAATTATATATAAAATATAATTATATAATGTTTGTTGGCATCTTGGTTGATTGGTCTTTCTTCTTATTCTTCTTCTTCTTCCTCCTCTTGTTCTCCTTCTCCTTCTCCTTCTTCTTCCTCCTCCTCCTCCTTCTTCTTCATCTTTGTCTTTGTCTTCTTCTTCTACAGGATTTCACTGTCCCCCAGGCTAGAGTGCAGTGGCATGATCATAGCTCATTGCAACCTTGAAGTCCTTGGATCCGAGTGATCTTCCCATCTCACCCTTCTGAGTATCTTGGACTACAGGTGTGCACCACTATGCCAGGCTAGTTTTTATTTTTATTTTTTTTTTAGAGATGGGGTCTTGCTGTGTTTCCTAGGCTGGTCTTGAACTCCTAGCCTCAAGTGATCTTCCTGCCTAGGCCTCCCAAAGTGCTGAGATTACAGGTGTGAGCCACTGCACCCAGGCTGATTGGTCTTCTAACCTTCTGAAATTCCTATTAACATGCTGAACCTCCTAGAATAATCTCTTCATTTGCTTTTCTCTCCATTTCCCCCCGGTCATTTTGTTAATCTTTCAAGGAGATTTTAGCTTCCAACTCTTTCTATTGAACTTTTCCTTTGGGTGATCATATTTTTGATTTTCAGCCCTTTCTTGTCTATGAATTTTTAAAACAAGCACTCTGTTCTTACTTCATGATTGCAATATCTTCTGTATTCCTCTGAGGATACTGATTTGGTTTTTTAAAACTTCTCCTTGCAGAATTTACTCTCCCCACTCCACCTCCAAGTTTCCCCAAGCTGGTGTTTGTCTTTGATATGAGAGCTTTTCTCAGACGTCTGGGAGCCTTGGCTTGACTCATGTGTAGAGTGAGACACCAGAGGCTGACTGGAAGACTTGTGTGTGCATGCGTGTGTGTGTTGTGTGTGTGCCTGCGTGTGTGCATGTGCGTGTGGTGGTGGGAGGGGTGCTTGTTGACTGATCTGTGTCACAGAAGGGTGATTAGGCGGCCAGTTGGCTTTTTGTCTGTGAGAGGTCCCTCAGAATACCTTATCTGCAGTTATTCCTCTTAGGGTGATTCTGTTTCTCTAGTAAAGAGTCCTCTCATCTCCTGCCAGGGGATATATCTCCGGCTGCTGGGGTTCTAGGAGGGGCACCCCACAACTCCTGTGGCACTTGCCTAAACCACTCCCACTTCATCCACCACCTCCTACTGTGCCCGGAGTTCCCAATTCCGGAGCCTTCTTGAGCTCTCCAGTGGACGGACCTCCTGCCTGTCCTATGGTGGCAGCAGTGGGGAGAGAGGCAGGAGGAAACCCTTGGTGTTTGTGGTTGTCTAGGGAACGTAACCACCCTACATTTCAATTGTCATCCAATCTCCCTGCTCATTTTCTGCCCTTGCCTCTCTGCTGCCTTCTGTGGGACCTGGTGCCTCCAAGTTCACCCTTCTTAACTTCCTTTTCTGTTATTTTAATAGCATTCACTGGAGGAGGAAATAAACAGTTGTGTTTAAGTGGACATTCTCTGGGTGATTTTTCTGGTTTTTTTTGTTTTGTTTTGTTTTGTTTTTTGAGACGGGTTTCACTCTTGTTGCCCAAGCTGGATTACAATGGTGCAATCTTGGCTCATTGCAACCTCTGCCTCCCATGTTCAAGCGATTCTCCTGCCTCAGCCTCCCGAGTAGCTGGAATTACAGGCGTGTGCCACCATGCCCGGCTAATCTTTTGTATTTTTAGTAGAAACGGGGTTTCACCATGTTTGCCAGGCTGGTCTCAGACTCCTGACCTCAGGTGATCCTCCCATCTCAGCCTCCTGAAGTGCTGGGATTACAGGTGTGAGCCACTGCGCCCGGCCCCCTGGGTAATTTTTCTGTCCCTGAAGTTGGCATACGCCCACCCAGTGTCAAATGGAGCTCTCCCAGCAGGACAGGACTCCCCAACAGCTGCCTGCGTCTCGCTCCGTGCTCTGACTCCAAGGGGCACACAGTTGCTTCTTCAAGCCTCCAGCCTTTTTTTTTTTTTTTTTTTTTTTTTGAGACGGAGTCTCACTCTGTCGCCCAGGCTGGAGTGCAGTGGTGCAATCTCGGCTCACTGCAAGCTCCGCCTCCCGGGTTCACCCCATTCTCCTGCCTCAGCCTCCCGAGTAGCTGGGACTACAGGCGCCCGCCACCACGCCCAGCTAATTTTTTTTGTATTTTTAGTAGAGACGGGGTTTCACTGTGTGAGCCAGGATGGTCTCGATCTCCTGATGTCGTGATCCTCCCGCCTCTGCCTCCTAAAGTGCTGGGATTACAGGTGTGAGCCACCGCGCCCGGCGCCTCCAGCCTTTTGCTCACGCCATTCCCCTTCCCAAAAACACCCTTCCTGGCTAAGACCCAGTGAAGGTGCGCCTCTTCTGGAGAGCTGCAGGACTCTTCCTGTTCCAGCCCCCAGGCTCCTGTGTTTGTCTCCCGTTTGTCCCCTACTCCTGGAAGGCAGGAGGGAGCACCAGCTTTAACCCACAGGGGAGGCTCTTCACACGCTGCCTGACCGAGCAGGACTTCCCAGCAGCTCCTCCTTCCGAGGAGCCCAGAGGGCTGGGCTGTGTTTGCGGGCGGTGGGGCCTGCATGTTCTAGAGATTGCCGCCTCAGGTCACATACTTGCCCTGTTTATTTCCTGGGGCTGTCCCCTTCCTTGGAGGCTCTCCAATTTGAATGTTCATGGCAGTCACTGTGAACAGGCAGTCCAGGCCCAGCCCAAGAATTCCAGTCAGGGCAGAAGGTCGAGCAGGACTCAGGGCTCTCGAGGTGATTCTGGGGCAAGAGGCCCTCAAGCTGGGTCTTCCTTGTCTACAGAGGGCTAGGGAAGAGGCTGTGGGTGCTTGGGCCCCAGGATTAAAGGAGAAGTGAGCCCTGAGGCGAGTGTGGTGGCCGCTGCCTGGAAATGGGGGTCTCGGGGAGCGAGGCCAGCTTTGGTAGCAACTCCGTCTATGAAGAGCTCCGGTCCCCCTGACTGCCTGGAGACCAGGGTGGGCGCTGGGAGAGAACAGGGTGTTGGGAAACCCTCTGAAAGGCCTTGCCTCCAACACAGCCTCCCAGGTTCTGCTGGCCTGGGGGAGGAAGAGGGCTGACGGGTGGGGCTGGGTGTGGTTGACTTCTGGCTTGAGATGTTGCTACCAGCGACTTCATGAGACTCTGATCTGGAGCCCCACATTCAGAGCAGGGTGACACACTGGAGACATCAGCCTCCCAGGCAAGGGGACAGAAGACTGTGATTCCCCCGGAGGCTGGAGAGAGCTGGCCCAACTCAGGACACGGCATTCCTGGCAAGCTTGCCCTGAGCCAGGCCTGGTGGGGCAGTTCAGATCTTCCCAGCACCGTGTCACTAGGGATGGGGGGAAAGGCAGAGCTGCCCAGGTGGGTGGCCAGATGAAACAGAGAACGCCCAGTCAAGTCTGAATTTCAGATAAACACCAAATGAGTTTTTAGTATCTGTCCCCAAAGGGCATGGGGATCCTATATTTTCTTCTGCTCCATCTGGCAACCCTGCGTGCAGGACTCTAGCGCTGAGATCTGAATTTCCCCAGCAGGCCTGGCCCGGGGCCGGCTCGCCCAGAGGCAGCTGGAGGGCTCCTGCGTTCATCAGCCTTGCTGGGGCTGGGTTCTCAGCCGCTGAGTCACAGGTGCAGGGAGAGGCAACCTCCTGGGCCTCATTCATCTGAAGCCTGGGAGAATATGGGCTTGGAGCATCAGCTGATCCTGAGGGGAACAGTGAGTCTTTCTGGCAAATGATCTGATACCCTGGGATACCTGGAATACCTTGGGGTGCCCCAGGTGCTGCTGTTAGTAACGCTGTCAGGAGTGCTCTCCGTGACCCGTCTCTGGGGGGTCCTGGGGAGCGGACACTAGTGTGTTCTCCTCATTGCCGATGGGGACTTGAAGGCCCAGGGAATGTGGCAGGAAGACTGGCTGGAGGGACTCAGAGCCAGGGCTGTCGGAGTCTAAGCCCCGACCAGGAGCCGGGTGGACCGGCCCCTCCCTCTGGTCACAGCTACGGAGTCTAGATCCTGACTCAGCGGACAGTCGCTTGCTGTGTGCATGGCACTGGGGTCAGCCTTCACCCCCAGAGGCCCCCTTACCGTTGACCCACTTTATGGGTGAGAAAACCGAGGTCAAGGACGTTAAGTAACTGCTTGAGAGGCCCACGCTAGGAAGCAGAAGAACCGGCTTCAAGTCCAGGGCTGTTGGCGCTCAGTCCAGTTCTCCCAGAGGTCCTCTGTCCCACGTGCTCCTGAGGACAATGCCGTGTCGGGCTGGCAGGGTCCTCTTCTGCGGTGGGGGCAGGATGAGGTTATGAGGTTAAAGAGTCTCACTGGAGAGGGAGCCACACCCTACAGAGCCACACTGACCCCTCGGGGCCTGGGAGGCAAGCCAGCTGGGAAGGAGGGGGTGTCCTTGGGCACTGAGGCTGGTTCCTGGTATGCAGGGAGCAGGGCCAGGCTGTGCCACCAGGAGGGACAGACGCTTCCTCATGCAGCGCAACATGGTTCACTCCTCAGGGCAAAAAATGGATTCTTGCCTTAGCCAGGTGAGCTTGCTCTGTGCCACCTCTGCCATAGCAGGTCAAGCTCCCCTGCAGGGAGGTCACACTGGAGTCTGCGTGCACTCCCCAGCACCCACACATGGGCCAGAGCCCACATTTCCTTCTTTGAAGCCAGCCCAGCTAGGGCAGAGCACTTCTAGCCAAAGCCTGAAGCTGCCCGTTCACCCAGAAACAGAATCATCCCCCTAAGAGAGTGACAGCGCTCACCAAGGGAGGGTCAGAGAGTGCCAAACTGGGGGTGAGGTGGGGGTCGGAAAACGAGTGTTGGGAGGGGCGGCTTGCTGAAGAGAGGGCACATCCAGGCCAACTCTTTCTTCAGCTGGCCCTAGTGCAAGGCCTCCTTCCCACAGGCCTTGGAGGAGCGGAGAACAGTCATGGGCAGGGTTGGTGCCCACATCCCCTGCCCTCGCTGCTGGAGTGGTTCTGCCGGCAAAAAAGGAACTTGGGCAGAGGGAGCCCAGCCTGCAGGCCCGCAGCCACCAGGAGAAGCCAGGGGAGGGCAGGTATGGGAGCAGCGGCTATCCAGGCATGGTGCCTGAAGCTGGGGGCAGGGCCAGAACCAGTTCCTGGGTGCCAGCATTGGGGTCTGCATCTGCAGTGTCAACCTGAGAATTTGGGGCTGGAGCAGAGATCAAGGTGGGCCCCATGGTGGACAGGGACACAGGTAGGTCCAAGGAGCGGGTGACCCGGTGGGGAAGCAGCTGGGTGAGATCCGAGCGATGGATGCAGCCTGCATGGCAGGCGCCAGGGGCCTGGGGGAGAAACAGGCTGGACAGCCCAGGCCTCGGCTCCTTCTGCTTCCTCACTCCCTGTCCCCAGTGCAGGGTGTCTGCTGGCCTCGTCCCTTCAGGGTCTGTCCTGACTGGGACCAAGGGGCAGCTGCCTAGCGTGTGGCCGTGGCCACAGGGGTGGCCTTCTGAGACCCTCCACCGCTGGCCTGGTGGCGCCTCTCATGGGCAGTGTGTTTGCAGCAGCTCAGCACCCAGCATGCTACACTGCAGAGGTAAACAGACTCTGCCTTCCGAGGCGAGGCGTTCACAACTCCGGGCCCACCACAGCTACTGCTTGGGCTATTGCCAGGAAATGAATGTGGTTAAGACTTTCTAATCTGTGAAGTGAGAATGCTCGCTCCCAGGGGCATGGAGGGGAAAGGCTGCAAGACGTGCCTCCCTCACTCAGCACTCCCTGATCAGCAGATGTGGGAAGCACCAGGACGTGCCTCTCCCTGCCGCCCCCCTCTCCTCGCAGGGACCAGTTCTTCCTAGAGTTCTGCTCTTATAATCATGTGCAGCATTTGACCAGGATGAACCAAGCCATGCCGAGGGTTAAGGAGTGACTTGGACTCCGCAGCTGAGGTACACAATGGGCCAGGTCTGCAGAGGGCTTATGGCAGGCCCAGACCTGCGGGACCCAGAGAGACCGCTGCCTCGACCCTCAGGCTGAGCGGGGGAACTCTCTGCACTGTGAGTGTGCGGTCACCACCCCTGCCATCTCCCCCACCCATCTGCCCTCCTACCACATTCACTGTCCCCATCGTTGTCACTGATATCTCTGCCATCATGCATTTGTGATGTCCTATATTTGGTGGGCATGGCTATGCACCCCCCCCCACACACACACCCCGTTTACACCACACCTTGTTGGTGTGGCCCCAGAAAAAAGGTCACAAACAACCATGGGCACAATGCGTCCAGCCCTACACAACACGCTGTTGCCTTGCTGGCCTGCACCGTGCACAGGGACATCATGGGATGCCCATGCAGAGAGAGGGAAGCGGGGAGCAAGATGAGCCTCGCTGCCCGGGGAGGATGGGGGCTGTGGTGGCGGCAGGGAGGAGGCACAAGGCAGAGTTCTGCAGCAGACCCTGCCCGTGGCTGCCAGTGCCCACGCCTTTGGGTCTGGCTGCCCCTGCTGCAGCTGTCCCTGCTCCTCCTGAAACTCAGAGTCTCTCTCTGTTCTCTCCCTGTGCCTCCACACCCAGCCGAGGCCCGCGGACACCCAGCCAAAGCTGCTTCTCCGAGGCATGTGTTGGGTGGGTGCTGCTGGTGGACACAGTGCGTGGTATGTGATGGACTCATCAACCCTCAACTGCCCACTGAGGATTCTGGAATATTCTGTCCAGAGTTCAGAGATGGATCTTAGCTGCCTCTGGCCTGGGAAGAGAGTGACCCTCTCACTATCTGGGAAGGTCTTTTCTGTGGCCCAGGAACTGCTCTTGTGGAAAAGGGAGACTCCATCTGAGGTGATGACCATGCTCACAGCCGCTGACAGTTTCCTAATGACACCCATGGGCCATAGTTTAGAGAGGGAGGAATTTTAGCCTCGGCTGAAAGTGGGGTTGTCTGGGCTGCACTTACAGCTCTTTTGGCTTTGGAAGGAGAACCTACTGCCCGCTGTGGTGGGAGTCGCGTTGCTGGTGAAATGCGGGGTCCCTTCCTCCTCCTTGCTCACCTTTGAACTCCTGGGGGCTCCCCTGCTACAGGCAGAGCTGTTATTTTCTCCAAGACTCTCTCCCAACTCACCCTCTACCAAAATGCCTTTGAGAATGTCGGGAGGGAACTGAAGGATGCGGCCTTGTTGAAAAAAGATGCAGACCCTCCCTCCCCGTAGGCTCTGGAAGGAGAAGCTTCACCCTAGGGGTAGCAGAGCACTGGGGACCCCCTTCCCCTCATGGTCCTGCCCTCATTGGGGCCCCACTCTGTCCCCACAGGGCTCTGCACCCTGAGCGATGCCCTGACCTGCAGCTGCCCTGAGTTAGGAGGAGGACAGCAATGACCTTGGCTTCCTTATGAGGGATTCCCACCTCTCCGCCCTCCGACCACCTTCTAGTAGTAGGAGGACCTGGTCAGGGTGGTTTTCACAAAGGAGATTTGCAAACTGCAAAGCACACAGGAAATGGGTCATCTGTCCAACGTGAGTCGTGAGATCTGATGGTATTAAATGGAACTAAAATGTGTTTGTATTTGTTCATGCAACAAATATTTGTTCAGTGTCTACTATATATGTGTACTGGGAGTAACTAAAGCAACCGATCATCTTGATTTACCCAGCACTGAGAAATTCCCTGGGATGCTAGACTCAATATGCAAGACTTTCAATCTTAAAGCCCCGGACAAAATGGGACGGCTGGACATCCTAGGTGAGGCCAGTGTCTCTATCCTTGTGGAGTTCATATGAGAGGAAGAAAATAACCCTGGCCATTTGCCACTAGACCCCTCTGTCTGCTTCCCCAGAGCCTCCTTTTTATTTTTTTATTTTTATTTTGACTTTTGAGACAGAGTCTCACTCTGTTGCCCAGGCTGGAGTGTAGTGGTGCAGTCTCTGCTCACTGCAATCTCCGCCACCCAGGTTCAAGCGATTCTCTTGCCTCAGTCTCTTGAGTAGCTGAGACTATAGGCACGCACCACAACGCCCGGCTAATTTTTGTATTTTTAGTAGAGATGGGGTTTCACCATGTTGGCCAGGCTGGTCTCAAACTCCTGACCTCAAGTGATCCACCCGCCTCAGCCTCCCAAAGTGCTGGGATTATAGGTGTGAGCCACTGAGCCTGGCCAAGCCTCCCTTTTAAATATGAGTGGTGACAGGAATTTCTCCCCAACTGCTCCTTGGACTTCACCATCCCTGTGGCCTGGGTGGGAGGGGGTGGTGGGTGTTCTTAATATCAGTGCACTGTATTAGCACAAGAAACAAATAGGACTCAAGTCTTGGGTTGATCAGTAATTCCTATTTCTTAAACCACGACAAGCAAACCTGTGTCTGTTGCCATTTGAGCCCAGATGTGCTCTCTCCAAAGTCACATAAACCTGTGACCTAAAGCAAACCCATAGGGTAAAATGCTTTCAGAAACTGGTAAAATCCCAGCTAAAATGCTTTCAGAAACTGCCCAGTGTAATCAGAGCTCACGCTAAATAGCGCATACCTTGTGCAGAGTGAGGTCTCAGAGCCCAGGCGCCTGTGCATGGAAGTATGTAGTGGTGAAGTCTGGGGAATCTTGAGGCCTGTGCACTATTTTCTATCTAGAGAGCAAAGCAGAACAGCCATCACTAGTGCTGGGGGCTCCTGTGTTCCAGGCCTGTCTGTGTGTATGGGCAGCTTTATAAGACGCCTTCTCAGACCCTGGCAGCAGCACCCCACGAAGGAGGCATTATGAGTGCCATCTTGTAGATGAACAGACTCAGTGTGCTTAAGCCTTTGCCCAAAAGGACAGAGCAGGCGATGAGGGAGCTAGGATTTGAACCAGCTCTTTCTGAGTCCAAAGGGCCTTCTCACCTGAGGCTGTCCTTAAGTCTTGGAGCCTGGCCCTGGCTGGAGAGATCCTTAGAGGGTGATGGAGGAGCCAGGACCTCCCAGAGTCAGCCCCCTCCACCTGCCTCAGTTTACCGATCCCAGGGACACTTGCAGTCAAGATTTATGGGGATGACAAATGTGAGCCTTCAGGGCTGCAGGGCACAGCCACTCTGGGAGGATGACTAATGCCCATCTTTTCAGAGCACACTTTGACCGTCTGGCACCCAGGGGTGGAGTGAGCAGTACTGGGAGGGGTGCCATTAAAACAGTTATTGCTCTATTAAATTTCGCAAGGAACAAAGAGCATCCCTCAGCCAGAGAGAACTGCAATTACAGCTGAGCAAATTATTGCCTTTTAAACAATTCTCCATTTCTGTGACGCCCTGGGTAATGTGTTCCCAGGTGGGAAATCACACCCACCCGGCTTCTAGTTCATGGGCTTCCAGCCTTCTCTTCCTGTGATTCTGGTTCCTTTTGCCACTTTCACCATCCCCCAATTGCCTTTATACGTTTTTGTTGATTTTGTAGTAGAGTCTTGAAGAACTGCACTGCACTGAGAGTGCAGGCTTTCGCTTTATTGATCAAGACCTGTAGCATCACTGAAAGCAAATTGGACTAGAATGGGAATCAGGAGAACTGGGCCTGACCTGTCTCTACTAAAAATACAAAAATTAGCTGGGTGTGGTGGCACGTGCCTGTAACTCCAACTACTGGGGAAGCTGAGGCATAAGAATTGCTTGAACCCAGGAGGCGGAGGTTGCAGTGAGCCAAGATCACACCACTGCACTCCAGCCTAGGCAACAGAGCAAGACTCTGTCAAAAAAGAAAGAAAGAAGGAAAGAAAGAAAAAGAAAGAAAGAAAGAAGAAAGAAAGAAGAAAGAAAGAAAGAAAGAAAGAAAGAAAGAAAGAAAGAAAGAAAGAAAGAAAGAAAGAAAGAAAGAAAGAAAGAAAGAAAGGAAAAGAAAGACACATCTTAAGAGCCAGGAGACTTTCAGTTGCCTGTGGAAGAAATCAACATAAAAAAGGAATTACAGTCTTTGGCTTATATGATTGAGAGTCCAGGGGCTGGATCCAGGGGCCTTAAGTTATGTTTTCTGGGCTGTCTCGAGCTCCTCCATTTCTGAGTTCTGCTCATCTCTGCTGTTCTTTGTGTGTCTGCTTCATTCTCTCTGGCTTCAGACATGCTCTAGACTTAGAGGAACAGACAGCTCCATCCAGCATGAAGCCAAACCAAGGACAAAAACAACCTTGTCTGTCTTTATTCATTTGCTGTTGTTTAGAACAAAATATCTGAAACTGAGTAATTTCCAAAGAAAAGAAATGTAATTTTTACAGTTGTGGAGGCTGAGAAGTCTAAGGTTGAGGGGCTGTATCTGGCGAGGGCCTTCTTGCTGGTGGGGACTCTGCAGTCCTGAGATGGTGCAGGGCACCACAGGGTGAAGGGGCTGAGTGTGCTAACTCGGGTCTCTCTTCCTCTTCTTATAAAGCCACCAGTTCCGGTCCCATGTTAGCCCACTAATCCATTAATCCATGAATGGATTAATCCATTCGAGAGGACAGAGCTTTCATGACCCAATGGCTTCTAAAAAGCCCCACCTCTCAGTATTCCCACATTGGGGATTAAATTTCAATGTGAGTTCTACGAGGATCAAACATTCAAACAAAGCACTCCCTTTCAGCAGACATATGTGAAATCTCATGACAGAATGATCGTGCCTGTTAGCTTTTGCTCCCAAGCAAACCTCTACAATTCAGTGTCTTTTTTTTTTTTTCCCCTTGAGACGGAGTTTTGCTCTGTAACCCAGGCTGGAGTGCAATGCCGCCATCTCGGCTCACTGCCACCTCTACCTCCCAGGTCCAAGCGATTCTCTTGCCTCAGCCTCCCGAGTAGGTGGGATTCCAGGCATGCACCACCACACCTGGCTAATTTTTGTATTTTTAGGACAGATGGGGTTTCACTATGTTGGCCAGGCTGGTCTTGAACTCCCAACCTCAGGTGAACTGCCTGCCTCAGCCTCCCAAAATGCTGGGATTACAGGCATATGAGGCACTGCACCCAGCCAATTCAGCATCTTAAAGGTTGTCTGGGGATCAGCTGATCCAGGCCGGGTTCAGCCGACCTGTCTCTTCAGTCTCTGTATTCAGCTGGACTTTTCTCCCCTCTGAAGTTTAGGCCTGATCCCTATGTGTGGACTTTGGGACTCAGACTGAGAGAAAGTAGCCACCTGGAGAAGCATGGAAACCAGTTAGGAGACTGGAGATGTTGAGGCCAGAACTAGCAAAGGGGGGGTGCAGAGAGGGAGTGGATCAAGAGCCATCTGGCACTACAATGGACAAGGCTTGGTTTCTGAGTAGGGATGGTGAGGGAGAGGGAAGAGTCCAGAGTGATGCCCAGGTATACTAGAACAGGTAGTGTTAGCTGCTGTAACAGATGAATTCAACACATCTCAGTAGCGCTACACAACCAAAGCTTGTTTCTTGCTCCTGCAGTTGTTCAAGTTGGGTGTCCCTGGTGGGGCAGCTCTCCTGGGCAGCTATTTTCCAAGCGATGATTCAGGGACACAGGCTCTTTCCACCTGTTGGAGCTCTATTTCCACACGTGGCTCTCCGGGCCACCCTGGAGATTGTCTCCCTTGCAGCCACTAGAAGGAAAAAGGGGTGTGGAGGACTAGGAGGAGGAGGTTTTTATGGGGCTGGCTTAGAAGGGTGATAAATCACTTCTGCCTAAATTTCTCGAGTTCCATCTTGGTCTCATTGCCAGTCCCACTGTGTGTCCAAGGAGAGGAGATGGCTTTGGTGGTCAGCTGGCAGCCTGTGCCACACCAGGCTTTGGCTTGGAGGAACCAAAGCGGGAAAGGTTGAAGAAGAATGAAGTTTGTGGAGGTGATGAGTTCTGAGAGTCTCATCATGAGCGACCTGAGGGACGTCTAAGTGAATGCATTGGGAGACAGTTGAGGCCATGGAGGTGCAAAGAGCAGAGGTCAAAAACCTGCAGGGAGCCCCCTCTCAAGGCCCTGAATAGGGGTAAGGCAGCTTACCCGGGAGTCTGAGAATGTAAGGCCAGGAAATGTGAACTTGATTCTGGGGACAATGGGGAGCCCTGAAGAGTTTTGAGCACAGGAGTGACCTAAACAGAACCCTCTTAAAGGAAGACTCCCCTCTGGGGTCGCCGTGGGAGTGAGACGCCGAGGGGTGGAGGCCTGGGGCCAGGTGAAATGAATGTTCTCTGAGCCCACGACACAAGATGCTGGGTCTTGGCTTTTTAAATCTTGTGCAGAAGCTTTTTCCTTGTCTTGAAGCTATTTTTGCTTCTTGATTAAAGCCAAATCCACTGAAAGGATTCTTGCTAACTGAAAGCTTCAGACATGAGAACTGGGGGAGGGCAGTGTTGGTCTAGACTCCAGTTAATCAAGGTTTTCTCTTCTACACATCTTCACTGTTCTATAAAATATGTGACTGCTGATAGTGCAGCCCTCTGTGATAGCAGAGAAAAATGGATTTTTAAAAGTCAGGAAATTAATTTTCTTTCTGTCTAATTGAGGGCTAACGTTTTTTTTTTCATTTCCTCATTTATTATACACCTCCTTTATTCCATTCTTGAATTCTGTTTAAAAAAAATAAAGGCACATGCACACGTATGTTTATTGCGGCACTATTCACAATAGCAAAGACTTGGAACCAACCCAAATGTCCATCAATGACAGACTGGATTAAGAAAATGTGGCACATATACATGATGAAATACTATGCAGCCATAAAAAAGGATGAGTTCATGTCCTTTGTAGGGACATGGATGAAGCTGGAAACCATCATTCTCAGCAAACTATCGCAAGAACGAAAAACCAAACACCCCATGTTCTCACTCATACGTGGGAATTGAACGATGAGAACACTTGGACACAGGAAGGGGAGCATCACACACCGGCGCCTGTCGTGGGGTGGGGGAAGGGGGAGGGAAAGCATTAGGAGAGATACCTAATGTAAATGACGAGTTAATGGGTGCAGCACACCAACATGGCACATGTTTACATATGTAACAAACCTGCACGTTGTGCACATGCACCCTAGAACTTAAAGTATAATAATAATAATAAAAACTCTTTGAAAAGCCATGCTCCCCCTTCTTAAATTTGGACTTCATGTTCTGTCTCACGTGGCCTTGTTTGGACCTCTCCAAGGCCACCAAAAGGCTCTGCTAGACTTGGGGAAAGGTTAGCTTTGAGAAGGTCTGACTCAAAGCCAGCCAATAGCCAGAGGCGAGCCTGCAGCCTGCAGGTATAGCTGGAAGGGCTGATGTGATGCCGGGACCCACAGGGGATTAAGGCCGTGCTGACCCTAAGTTTTGGAGGATTTGGGAGAAAAAAAGACTTGAGCTCCCAACAGTGATGGGATTTCTACAGTCAGCTGGGAGGAACTGCAGGCTCAGGATCCACCCTGTCTGGAGGTCTCACCCTGTCTGGAGGTCTCGGGTTGGAGGTCTTCCCTCTTCACTACAACTGGATTCTGAAGCCTGCCAGTTGTCAGATGCCTGCCAGGGTCGGGGGTGGGGGAGGGTCATACCCCCGAATGAATGTGGCCTTGACTTTCTCAGGCCCCCCAACACCACCAGTTCCACAGGCACACGATGCACTCGCCTTGGTTGGGGAGCCCATGGCATTGCCCTTGCCGGCCCCTGCCTTCCACCTGCACATTCCTGGGCTTGGCAAAGCATCCCCCGTGGGGCTGTATGGGGTGTGGTAAATCGTGGCTTCTCAGACCTGAGGGTCACTTCTCCAGTGGATGGTGTATCTGTTTCCTGTGGCTGCTGTGACAAAATGCCATTCATCTGATGGCTTCAAACAGCACACGTTTGTTCTCCTTCAGTTGTGGGGGTCAGAGTCTGAAATCCATTTCATGCAGCTCAAACTGTGGTGTCATGGGCTCTGGGAAAGAACGGCTTCCTCCACTTGCCCAGTTTCTGGGCTGTGTTCCTGGCATCTCATCCCGTGGCTCACGGTTCCTCCCTCCACCTGGCTCCAAGGCCAGCGGCAGAGCAGCTTCCAATCTCATGTCTTCACAGCGCCCTCTCCTCTCCTTGCCTCCCTCTGCCCCCGTCTTAGAGGAGACTTGCAGCTGTGCCTTGGGCCCATCCTGATGATCCAGGATGATCTCCCTGTCTCAAGATCCTGAATGTACTCCCACCTACAAAGCCCTTTCCTTACACCAGGGAACACCCCCAGGTTCCAGGGATTAGGACGCGGGCATCTTTGGGGACCATTATTCAGCCAACAACAGGTAAACAGGAGTCCTGGGCTGCACAAAGGCCTAACAGTCCAGGAAGTCCAGAGTCCCTCCCTGTGACAAGAACACCCCTCCCTGTCCCCTTCCCCTCTGTGCTTACTCCCCAGGGTCATCTTGAGGCCAGCCGCCACAGGGACCCTGCTCTGTTCTTCCCAGTCCTGGCAGATCTGAGGCTGGAGGGGCCTTCACGAGGATGGCCTTCTCACCTGAGGACACCGTGAAGCTCACAGTGGGGGCAGTGGGCAGAGTTTGCTCAAACCTTCAGCCCCTAGGTGACAGGTCAGACCTCGAACCCAGGACCCATGCTTTTAGTCTGAGGCTTGGCTCTCTACACTATCACCCCCTGCAGCTCCAAGTCCTGACGCACGGCTTCCCCAAGAGAGGTTCCAACACCTGCTCCGCTCCCACTCCCCCCGGGGCCGCTGCAGGCTTCTGCACGAGGTGGGCTGCCCTGGTGTTTTAAAGCCTCCCAGGTTCGGGGCCCAATTCTTAGCACCAGCTGACGTCTGTCCTGGTGGCCGGGTTCTGTGGAGCCTGCTGTCTTTGTCAACAGTTTGAGGAAAGAGTCCAGGGTGGCATTGACAGACTTAAGGCCAGTTGTGTTTCCCTGGACCAGTGGCCACATCCCTGGGCTCAGTGTTCTCACGCACAACGCGAGGGCAGGCTCTGCGTGCCACCACGCCAGCCCCACACCCCGCTACCAGCCAGCTCCCAACTTCATCAAACATTTGAGCACTCCTGGGGGAGGGAGCGTCTTAGTGTAGCCCAGGGGCTAGAAGTGTCCTTGAAGATTCTTGCTTTTCATTGGATACATGGGCAGGCACACTTTCTGCCTTCACTTCAATAAGGTATTCATGTTTGCTTTAACATAAAAATCGTGCTTCTCTTCAAGTCTGCAGCAAAGGATGGCCCAGGAGGGGGCGGTGTCCATGTGTGGCTTTGTTTGCTTGCACCCTACGGCCCACCCGAAGGCACTCACACCCCTATTTGAAAAGCCCACTTTCTCAGATACAGTGTTTTTGTAAAAAAGATCTTCATAACCCCCAAAAGTGAGTCATCAATATGAGGCTTTTAAAAATGATTCCAGGATGACAGTAGAAAAGCATGTGTGCAGCCAGGCATGGTGGCTTGAGCCTACAATCCTAGCACTTCAGAGGCCAAGGCGGGAGGATCACTTGAGGCCAGGAGTTCAAGACCAGCCTGAGCAACATAGCAAGACCATAACTGAATTTTAGAAAAGGAAAAGAGAAAAAGAAGCCCAGGTACCGTGGGATGCCTGTAATCCCAGCACTTTGGGGGATTGAGCCCGGGAGTTTGAGGCCAGCCTGGCCAACATGGTGAAATCCCGTCTCTACAAAAAATACAAAAATTAGCTGGGCATGATGGTGCGCACCTGTAGTCCCAGCTACTCGAGAGGCTGAGGTGGGAGCATCACCTGAGCCGGGGGTCGTCAAGGCTACAGTGAGCTGTGATGGCACCATTGCACTCCAGCCCGGGCCACAGAGTGAGACCCTGCCTCAAAAGAAAAGAAAAGAAAGAGAAAGAGAATGAGAAAGAGAAAAACATGTGTACATGTGGTTGTGGGAGGAGGGTCTTTCCTAGCCCCCCACATCACCACCTGCCTCCACCTGCGACATCTCAAGCCCTGCCTGGGAGGAGGATGAAGACCCAGACATACGGGCAGGCCCCTTTCTCCACAGAGGTTCTGAGCACCTTAGAATTACCAGGAGGCTGCCCTGGTGTCTGACCTTGTTCTCCTTTTGCCTTTCTTAAAGGCCTATGAGATTTCTAGAATTTTCCAACTCATGGCTGGCAACTCCATGAGGAAAGCCCCAGTGGCTACATGCAGGCTCTGAGAGTGGCCAGGTGAGCCCGGGCCTCCCGTGTTCTAGAGAGAGCGGCCTTGGAACCCTGTTCTGTTCCGCGGGTGGGTTCCTCACCTCCTCTGGAGAGATCCTGCTCAGATTTGCTGAGAATTCCTGGACACTCTGGCTGCCTTAGCTATGAGTGTCCAACGAGTTCCATTTTTAGGAAATCTAATTTAGAGAAGCCCATGTGTGTGACAGGGCTACTATCCTCAGTCCATAGTCAGACTCTGCTGACTGCGTGCGGCTCCTCTCAATATGCGCTTCTTGATGCATTTAAAACATTCAGTTCTGCAAACCCTTATCAGGTGCCAAATGCTGGGTGCAGGGCTGGGGTTCCCAGAGACCACAGGACAAGGGAAAAAATCCCCAACAACCCCGACAAGGCAGGGCACCATGTCCGGGTGAGGGAGGGGCTGGTTCCCTGGGAGCTGGGGGGCCCAGGACATCCGTGCACTTCCCTGGAGCCACAATGTTCCCAAGTTCCCTCCTCTTACAGGGACCTCCCAGTGACACCTGTCATTCGGGCCAGGCTCCAGCCCAGCGGCCTGCACAGCTCCTTTGGGCACCAGGCGCTGCCGGAACACGGTCTCCTCTGAGTCGAGTTATGCCCTTGGCTTTGCTGAGCGACAGCTGCCCTCCGTGGGATGCCCCTCCCCAACCCTGCCCTCCACCTGCTCCTCAGGGAACAGGCCTCTGGAAACTTCTTTCTTCGCTGACAGGGAAGGGCCTGCCGGCCTTCTTTATCCGGCATCTGAGGGTTGGCTCAGGGCCAGTCCTGGGCTGAGTGGACAGACAGGACGCTCTCTTTCCCTCAGATGCCCACAGCCAGGTGGGGAGGCAAACCCATGACAAACAGTGCGACAGCTTGTCCCTGAGAGCTCATGTGTACTAGGAGGGTGCACGGGGGCCCACAGGAGGGGCGAGGGGCTGGGGGGTGGGGGCAGGTTGGGCTGCACAGAGGAGGTGTGCTGACTCGCTCCTCCTGCCCGGTGGCACATTGGCCTGGTCAGGGCTCACCCCAATCCAGTGCCCCGCACCCCATCCTGGGTTCCATTAGGTTCCAGCTACCTGCCACTCAGGCCCTGGGAAGCTGGGTGGAGAAGCAGTCCCAGAGTCTCCCTCTGGAGGCAAGATGGCATCCAGAGGTTCGCCACTGTGAGGATTATAATGTGACGCCTCTGGCTCTAAGATTCTGTGAACTAAAAGATGCTCCACTGAATCAAGCATGCGGGGAGAGGCGCAAACCAAGCGCAGTTGGGAGAAACACTTGGATTTCACAAATCCTGTAATGTGTCGGCGGGGAGGGGGATGCATTTTAGAGTCAGGAGATGTCGGAATTGGCTTTGTGAATGACTCAGACCACACTCAGAGACTGCAGTGCAGTGATTCTCAAAGTGTGGCTCAGGGGCACCCCTGGGAATCCCTGAAACTCCTTCAGGAAGTCTGCAGGTCAAAACTATTTCCAAAACAATACTGAAATATTATTTGCTTTTTTATTCTCATTGTCTCACACATGTGCAGTGGAGTTTTCCAGATCTGTGCACTATTGCAATAGATTAAATGCAGAAGCAGGTATGTAAATCCTCTGTGAAGCCAGACATTCAAGATACTTAAACAAATGTAAAATCATGCCATGCTTCTCTCTAAACATTTTTTCTGTTTTGCAAAATATTAGTTTTTATAATCAAAAATTATTATGTTAACATGTAACAGACATTATTATTTTTAAGTGAGTTAAAATATTTCTAGAATTTTTCAGTTTTAGGTGTTCTTTTTGTTTGTTTGTTTGTTTGTTTGTTTGTTTTTTTGGAGGTGGAGTTTCACTCTTGTCACCCAGGCTGGAGTGCAATGGCTCAATCTCAGCTCACTGCAGCCTCCACCTCCTGGGTTCAAGTGATTCTTCTGCCCCGGCCTCCTGGGTAGCTGGGATTATAGGCGCCCGCCACCATGCCCAGGAAATTTTTGTATTATTAGTAGAGATAGGGTTTCACCATGTTGGTCAGGCTGGTCTTGAACCACTGACCTCAGATGATTCACCTGCCTCAGCCTCCCAAAATGCTGGGATTATAGGCATGAGCCACCACACCTGGCAGTTTTAGTTTTAAACACAGTAAATTAGTAGATACAGCCCTTATGTGCAAAACATGTTTGGAGTCCTCACTACTTTTGAAGACTGAAAGGGGTCCTGAGACCAAAACGTTTGAGAATGCAGTGTAGTGCTTCCTGTCCAGGCCAGCCCCACTGCGGCCTGAGAGCTGTGAAGCCACATGGGGATGCCCTCGCCGACTCTGAACTCAGATCGGATCTGAGGGTTGGAGGCAGCCTCTGCCCCACCAGGGCCCAGTGGCTGTGGGCAAATCACTGCGTCTCTCTGAACCTCCGTCTTCTCCTCTGCCCAGGGAGAATGATAATAGGACCCACTTCAGAGCCACTGAGAGGATCAGAGATGAGGCAGAGTGTCGGGAGAGAGGGGAGCTACGCTTCTGAGCTGCATGCTCTGTGCAAATAATAACTCTTCATCCCCTCCGTGGGATCTTCCGAGTCCCTGGGTATCAGGAGTGTGTCACCAAAAGCAGCCCAATGATGACGGAATCTCTGCGTAAGCGGCAGGCAGGGAGTGCTCTCCCCTCCTTCCCTCCCTCCCCACCTCCACTGCTTCGTCCTCCCCTCCGGGCTGCTCGCCAGCTGTGCCTTTACCCCAAGCCCTGGCATAAGCCAGGTGGGAAAGGCTTTCTGACTTTGAAAGGTGGGAGGCAGTGAAGACAGAGAGGAGGCCAGGGGTGTTCTTGGCTGGTCCCAGCCTTGTAACTGTTTCCAGCCAGGCAGAGCCAGGCCAGGGCTGCGAGTCGCGGCTGGGAGAAGGGCCTTCCCTCCCGTGGCTCCGGCTTTGGCTGGGTTCACCCTTGCCAGGCCACCCCCTCTAGACTCACAGTGTCCTGAGTGCCCAGGTCCGGAAATGCAGGGACAGGGGAACCAGGGCAAGCCTGGAGACTCGGCGGAGGGAGTGCAGGGCTTGCCACCCGATGCCTGGCTCTGCAGCTGACCAGCCAGGTGACTCTGGGCATGTCCTTTCTTCCCAGGCCTCAGTGTGCTAAGCTGTGACATGAGGGGGTTGGACTCTGCTCCAGGATCTGAAGCCTTTCCCCAGGGGCCTCACCCAGCCTGCTAAGGGCTTCTCCATCAGGAAGGTGCCCAGGGACTGAGCCCATGAGAGCAGCCTGGCTTCACCTGGCAGACAGGTGGAGGGTATCAGCCAGGGCTTCAGGGGCCCTGTGTGTGCCAACCCCCTTCCTCAGACCAGCACAGGAGCATTATATGGCCAGTCCTGCCCAAGACACCCCAATCTGGATCTTGCAAACCCAACATCTCAGGCTGGGTGGGTGTCTGTGTGTGTGCATGCATGCGCACACGGGCCCTGCCTCCATTCACACTGGAAGGACTCCTCGTTGACCTCAGGAAAGGGGCAGAGCGAAAGGCCTCCAGCCAGTTTCTCAGCTCCTGCCCCAGGGGGCAGGCTTGTCCCAGAGACCCCGTGGGAGAGGGCAGAAGGGAGGTGCTTCCTGGGTTTAGAGGCTGGAAAGTTCCCGCAGAGCCGTCAGTGCCAGCCCTGCGCCATGGAGGACCATGTCCTGCAGCCAGTGGGCCCCAAGTGATCCGATCATGCTCCCTGCCAGGAAGGAGGTTTCTTGCACCCCAATAGGTACACAGTGTTCGTTTACAGATCACACACAAGTGTGCAAATTATGAAACATTCCACAACTAAAATTTCACAAAGATGAGGTCGTTGTTCTCAGGGACTGGCTGTTCACAGGTTCACTATGCCAAGCTGTGAAGGCACACACTCCTCGTGCATCTGGAAGTCCAGGTGAGGTGGGAGAGAGTCCCAGGGTAACCTGCCTTCGTCTTCCCACAAATCGGAGTCCAGCACTTGCAGCAGAGCTGGCATGAGGCTGTAATGACCCTGATGTCAAAGGTCTGATGTCAAAGGTCCTTTTTAGGCCAGGTGCAGTGGCTCACACCTGCAATCTCAGTACTTTGGGAGGCCAAAGCAGGAGGATTGCTTGAGCTCAGGAGCTCAAGACCAGCCTGGGCAACATGGCAAAACCCCGTCTCCACCAAAAATATAAAAAACTAGCAGGGCACGGTGGTGCAGACCTGTGGTCCCAGATACTAGGGAGGCTGAGGTGGGAGGATCGCTTGGGCCTGGGAAGTGGAGGTTGCAGTGAGTCGAGATCACACCACTGCACTACAGCCCAGATGACAGTGAGACCCTATCGCAAAAAAAAAAAAAAAAAAAAAAAAGGTCCTTTTCAGTGGTTCAGGGGACATTGTCAAACGGGCCAGAGCTGTGTTGGGCTGATGGGCTTCGGGAAGGCAGCCCCCCACAACACACACAGACACATGCACACACACGCACACACGTGTTAGCACACATGCACACATGCACACGCAGACACATGCACACGCGCGTGAGCACACACATGTGCACACACGCCCACACACATATACACATGTACACACATGCACATACACGCACATGCACACCCAGACCCACGCATGCATGCACACCTGCAAACACACACGCAAACACACACATGCACACATGCACACACAGACACACACACGTACACACATGCACACACACGCACATGCACACAGATACCCACACACATGCACACACGCAAACACACACGCGCACCTCTCCCCACAGTTGTGCGCTCAGGCAGGGGAGGGGCTTGCCGGGGCTTGCTTTTCTCTTTTTCCTTCAGACTCTGGGCGATTCCTATTTTCCAAAAGGCCTAGTGGCACCGCCATCCCTTTATCACTCCTGCGCTTGTGGTTGGTTAAAAAAAAGTTCCCAACTTCCTTTTAGTCTTTCCAGCTGATTTAACTTTCCATGCTCAAGGCCAAATGACACACAAGCCCTCCCTTTTGAGTCACCAGTGACAAGTGTCCCGTGGCTTGGTGCATGGCGTTGGCTCTCTTTGCAGAGGTGGGACCTGAGGGAGGCTCTGGGAGGGAGAAGGTGGGCCGCGTGGAGGGGACCCAGGGTCTGCTTCTGGAACAAGGAGGGCTCCCCTGCCTGCCCCACCCTCCACATGCTGAACGGTGGTGGTCCCTCCTGCCCCCGCTGCAGCTCCCACAGAGCTCGTCTCCCCACCCTATCCCTGCCTGGTCAGAAAAACTCCATTCATCCTACAGGGTTCTGCATGATTGCTCCCAGAAGCCCACTAGGATCTCCCGGGTAAGTGGATGCCTGTTCCTCCCTGTTACGGGTGGAATTGTGCCCCTGTCTTGAAGTCCCCAGTACCTTAAAATGTGACTATACTTGGAGACAGAAGCTTTTAAAAGGTCATGGAAGTAAAATGAGGTCATTTGGATGGGCCCCAGTCCAACAGGACTCGTGTCCTTTAAGAAGAGATTAGGGCACAGACACACACAGCAGGAAGACCACGTGAGGACACAGCCACAATACAGCCACTTCCTAGCCAAAGAGCGGCCTCAGAATACACCAGCCCTGCCGACACCTTGATCCTGGACTTTCAGCCTCCACGACTATGAGAAGGTAAACGTCCATGGTTTCAGTCACCAGTCTGTGGGACTTTGTTACGCACCCAAGCGGACCGAGACTCTCTCCTGTGCTCCTGTGCCTCCGGGCCTCCTCCAGCCCCGTGAGCACCAGGCCGAAAGGTTCTTTCCCTTGTCTCCCTCCCTGCGCAGGGACTGGCCTGGAGAAGAATTTGTCTGAACGCCTTTGGTGCCTGGCTCTGCAGGTGTTCAGGAAACACTTGCTGAAGTGAATTAAATTCTTTTTTTTTTTTGAGATGGAATCTCACTCTGTCGCCCAGGCTGGAGTGCAGTGGCACGATCTCGGCTTACTGCAACCTCCACCTCCTCCCGGGTTCAGGCGATTCTTCTGCCTCAGCCTCCTGAGTAGCTGGGACTACAGGCACATGCCACCACGCCTGGCTGATTTTTGTGGTTTTAGTACAGTCGGGTTTTCACCATGTTGGGCAGGCTGGTCTAGAACTCCTGACCTCAGGTGATCCACCCACCTTGGCCTCCCAAAGTGCTGGGATTATAGGCATGAGCCACCACACCAGGCGTGAATTAAATTCTTCTTGGCCTAAACACACGTACTTTATACAGCTCTGAGGCTCACAGAAGAAATACACAGTTGGCGTGTGTGCAGTGACTCTGGGGTCACCAAAGGGTACATCAGGCCTCATCGGATCTAGCCAGCGACCCGCAGCCCCCGACAAGCCCTCTCGGCTGCAGCCTTCTCCCCATGTGCCCACGTACTTGGGCTGCTATGGCTGCCTGGATCTGTTCGCTTGTCAGTGAAGTTTCCCCAATCTGTTTATATTAGTTATGCTTATCATAATGGCATTGTGTAATTGAGTATACATAAAATGATAAAATATGAATATGAAAGTGATTTCTATGCACACTCATTAAATGCCTTGAAAACATTCATTAAAAGTGAATTGCTTTACAA
Source organism: Symphalangus syndactylus (assembly GCF_028878055.3). NCBI lineage: Eukaryota > Metazoa > Chordata > Mammalia > Primates > Hylobatidae > Symphalangus > Symphalangus syndactylus. The sequence continues at coordinate 102,042,975 of NC_072440.2, read as the reverse complement.
AATTGCTGTTGAGTTAAGCTTGGCATGACAGCCAGTCTCCAAGATGGCCCATGCTTCTCATCTCTTGGAGTTCACACCATGTGTGGCTCTCTCCCACCTCGAATCAAGACCAACTGGGAGACATAGAACACCATGGGAGTGACACTCTGTGTGCTCCAAGGCTGGGTCACAGAAGGCGTTGCAGCCTTTGCTTGGTTCTCTGGGGTCTCTGGCTCTGGAGGAAGCTGTCACACCATGAAGATGGCTCTTTGGAGGGGCCACATGGACAGGAGCTGAACCCTCCCACCTGCAGCTAGCACCAGCCTCGGGAATGAGCGGCACAGTAAGTTAAGAAGCAGAGGCTCCGAGTCAGGGGTCCCCTGGGCACCACAATGCCAGAGTCAGTGTGTACTCCAACCACGTGGCCCAGGCCAAGGCCCAGGGAAGGCGTTGCACAGACATCCAGATTTGACGGATGAAAGTACTTTTGTATGTTTTAGGTTAAAAATAAAAATATAAGGATATATGTGAATATTAAAAAAAAAATTTAGGCCAGGGGCGGTGCCTCACACCTGTAATCCCAGCACTTTGGGAGGCCAAGGTGGGTGGATAATGAGATCAGGAGATGGAGACCATCCTGGCTAACACAGTGAAACCCCGTCTCTACTAACAATACAAAAAAATTAGCTGGGTGTGGTGGCGGGTGCCTGTAGTCCCAGCTACTGGGGAAGCTGAGACAGAAGAATGGTGTGAATCCGGGAGGCGGAGCTTGCAGTGAGCCGAGCTGAGATCATGCCACTGCACTTCAGCCTGGGAGACAGTGAGACTCCCTCTCGAAAAAAAAAAAAAATTCTCATTGTAACCAAATTTTTGCTAAACAAAACCGATGCTAGTCCTAAAAGTTTGGGAAGAACATTTCTGAGGGTTTCTCTGAATACCTGTGGACGTCCCTTCATGCAGTGACCTGAAAGTTGTGTGTCAATCAAAGTTTCAGACATTCGAATGACACTTTAAATGTCCAATTAATTAGGCAGCTTTGCACAGAAGGGGCCCATGATGAACCCTTTTGTTACCGGAAAGGGGTCCAGATCCAGACCCCAATAGAGGGTTCTAGATCCAGACCCCAATAGAGGTTCTTGGATCTCTCAAAAGACAGCATAAAGTGAAAGCAAATTTATTAAGAGACCAAAGGAATACCAGAACGTCTATTCCATAGGCAGAGCGGCCCCGAGGGGTCCACTTTTATGGTCATTTCCTGATTATATGCTAACCAAGGGGTGGATTATTCATGAATGTTCCAAGAAAGGGATAGGCAATTCCCAGAACTGAGGGTTCCTCCTCGCTTTAAACCATATAGGGTAACTTCCTGACGTTGCCATGGCATTTGTAAACTGTCATGGTGCTGATGGGAGTGTCTCTTAGCATGCTAATTCATTATCATTATTGTATAATGAGCAGTGAGGACGACGACCAGAGGTCACCTTCCTCGCCATCTTGGTTTTGGTGGGTTTTGGCCGGCTTCTTTACCATGTGCTATTTTATCAGCAAGGTCTTTATCATCTGTATCTTGTGCCGACTTCCTATCTCATCCTGTGAATAAGAATGCTTGACCTCCACCGGGCATGATGCCTGTAATCCCAGCACTTTGGGAGGCCGAGGCGGGTGGATCACGAGGTCAAGAGATCGAGACCACCCTGGCCAACACGGTGAAACCCTGTTTCACTAAAAATACAAAAATTAGCTGGGTGTGGTGGTGCTTGCCTGTAGTCCCAGCTACTCGGGAGCCTGAGGCAGGAGAATCGCTTTAACCGGGAGGTGGAGGTTGCAGTGAGCCGAGATCACGCCACTGCACTCTAGCCTGGCAACAGAGCGAGACCTCCATCTCAAAAAAAATAAAAATAAATAAATAAATAAAAAAGAATGCCTGACCTCCTGACCTCCTTGGAATGCAGCCCACTGGCAGCAGGTCTCAGCCTGATTTCACCCAGCCCCTATTCAAGATGGAGTCACTCTGGTTTGAATGCTTCTGACACTTTGACCTCTTCTAGCTTCAGGTCCCAAAGTGGCCTAATGTACCCTTGGTAGCCTGGATCAGAAGTAAGTGCTCCCTGCCAAGAAGTGCCCTGCTGCTGCCCCCACCACCTTTGGCTGAGTGTCTGTTTGAAACGAACTGCATGCTTCTTCCTTTCTGTTTTCATGAACTGAAGAGGGCTGGCCCGGCAGCTCCGCAGCCCCAACCTGGCAGGCAGGTGATGGTCTTAGCATCACAGCCCCAGGCTCTGTCTCGGCTTTTCTTCTTCCCTCCTGTCTGCCCCAGTAGCTCTTCTCCTTCCACAGCTCCCTCACCTCCCCATGGCTGCCACCCCTTCACCCCTCACCCAGACCTCTTTCCTGCATCCTGTCACCTGAGGGATGAACTCTTCTTACATCCCTGACCCTCGCCGCTCCAGTGCCCTCTGCCAAGACTGGTGCTGCCCTCCACCTACCCCTGGGCCAGGCCCGGGTTTGCCTTCTCTCTGCCCGCCCCTGCTTTCTTCCCTTCCAAACAGGGACAGAGTCGCTCAGACCCCCGCCACCCTGTGCCTCCCCTTCTGCTTTCATGCCTGGCCCCAAGACCTGTCAGGACAGAGGGGCTTTCAGGCATTCAGTAAGCACTTAACACCTGCTGTGTGCAGGGCACTGTCCCTACTCAGGAAGCTCACACCAGCCGAGGAGGCGGCGGGTGGTCAGATCAGCTCACACCTGGTCAGTTGACCACAATCCCAGGGGTGCTGTTGGCGCCTAGGAGTGAGTCTCGGGCCACCTGCCTGACGGAGGGTTGTTAAAGTCGGGTCCTGAGAAGGGGCTGAAGCTGGGCAGGAGGAGAGTGGGGCCAGAGCATTTCGGGCAGAGCAGGTGGTGGGGGCCCTGCAGGACTGGAGGGGCGACGTGGGCCCTGCTTTCTCAGAGAGTGGTGGGAGGGGATGAGGCAGGGAGCAGGGATGAGGCAGGGAGCAGGGATGAGGCAGGGAGCAGGGATGAGGCAGGGCATTCCATTCCTCAGAGCTCTGGAGGGCTTCGGAGGCTTGGAGCAGGGAAGTGCTGGGATCCACTCCTGATCTAAGGGTTGATTTTGACACACAGGGGACCCAGAGAGAAGCTCTCGCGCAGGCCGAGGGAGGGCCGCTGCAGTGGCTGTGGAGGCGCAGATGAGGAGAGGATGTTCCTTCGAGGGACAGTTAGGAGGCTGGGCCGTGGGGACTTGGTGGTGGACCAGATGGAGGAGGGAGGAGAGGCGGGCCACAGGTGACTCCCAGCTGCAGGCTCAAGGCCTCAGGGGGCCAGTGACGCCGGTTCCCAAGACAGGCAACGCCGGGAGCAATGGGCCTGGGAAGGAAGAGAATTGATGAATTTGGGACACGTTCAGCCTGGGACACCTGAGGACAAGTAGGTGGAGATGCTGTGCTGGGAGGCAGAAGCGGGGTCCAGGCAGAGGCAGAGGGAGGAGGTGGCCCACCTGCTGGAGGTCACTGAAGTGAGCCATGGCCAGTGGATGGCACCTGGCAGACCTGCGTAGGAAGGAATGCTCCCCTGCTGAACCCTAATCTCTGGAGCGAGGGAGGAACTTCGTCCTGTGGCAGGCCTGCCCGGCAGTGTTGCTGCATCCCGGGCAGCGGCAGTATCAGGCAAGGGTATGGGGTGGAAAGAGCGGACTCTGGTCTCAGCCCTGAGGAGCTGTGCATCCGAGGAACAGGTGGAGGGGAAGCTGGCAAAGGGGGCCGAGCAAGAAACCCTGAGACATGGGGAGGACAAGGCTCTGTCCAGTACCGCAGAAGCCACATGGGGAGAGCTTCAGGCCAGGGCAAGTGGCCGAGTCAGAGGAGGGCGGAGGAGTGCCCGCTGGACCGGTGTCGGAGGAGGGCAGAGGAGTGCCCGCTGGACTGGGGTCGGAGGAGGGCGGAGGAGTGCCCGCTGGACCGGGGTCGGAGGAGGGAGGAGGAGTGCCCACTGGACCGGGGTCAGAGGTGGGAGGAGGAGTGCCTGCTGGACTGGGGTCAGAGGAGGGCGGAGGAGTGCCCACTGGACCGGTGTCGGAGGAGGGTGGAGGAGTGCCCGCTGGACTGGGGTCGGAGGAGGGCGGAGGAGTGCCCGCTGGACCGGTGTCGGAGGAGGGAGGAGGAGTGCCCGCTGGACCGGAGTCGGAGGAGGGAGGAGGAGTGCCCGCTGGACCGGTGTCGGAGGAGGGCGGAGGAGTGCCCGCTGGACCGGTGTCGGAGGAGGGCGGAGGAGTGCCCGCTGGACTGGGGTCGGAGGAGGGCGGAGGAGTGCCCGCTGGACCGGGGTCGGAGGAGGGAGGAGGAGTGCCCACTGGACTGGGGTCAGAGGTGGGAGGAGGAGTGCCTGCTGGACTGGGGTCAGAGGAGGGCGGAGGAGTGCCCGCTGGACTGGGGTCGGAGGAGGGAGGAGGAGTGCCCGCTGGACTGGAGTCGGAGGAGGGAGGAGGAGTGCCCGCTGGACCGGTGTCGGAGGAGGGCGGAGGAGTGCCCGCTGGACCGGTGTCGGAGGAGGGCGGAGGAGTGCCCGCTGGACTGGGGTCGGAGGAGGGCGGAGGAGTGCCCGCTGGACCGGGGTCGGAGGAGGGAGGAGGAGTGCCCACTGGACTGGGGTCAGAGGTGGGAGGAGGAGTGCCTGCTGGACTGGGGTCAGAGGAGGGCGGAGGAGTGCCCGCTGGACTGGGGTCGGAGGTGGGAGGAGGAGTGCCCGCTGGACCGGTGTCGGAGGAGGGAGGAGGAGTGCCCGCTGGACTCAGGGACACGGGGCCATCGGAGGCTTTGGGGGAAGCAACTCTGATCATATGATGGAGGCCATGCCAGAGTGTACCAGGAGCAAACAAACCCTGAGGCTTTTCCCATGACAAACTGTCCTACAAAGGAAAGCATAGGCCCATCGATGAAAAGGAGCGTGGAATCCTGGGAAGAGCTGACTGTTCTGTGTTTTCAGATGTGGGTGGTGGAGCACGTGGTCGGTTATGATTGGGGTTGGCTGTGACACTATTCCGTTAGGAGAGAAGTTGAGAGGCCAGCAGTTTGCGGTGGGAATGGCAGCGCCTCTGTCATCAGACACCCACGCTGCCTCTTCCTTCCTGCTCACTGTCCTGGCCACTTCCGCCTGTGTCTCACTGGCCAGATCGCAGGCACGTGGCCCCATCCCGCTGCCTGGGCTTCTGTGGCCAAAGAGGAAGAGGAGAAGGGAATTGCTGGGCAACTGGCAGCCTCTCTGCTTAAATATTAATGAGAAATGCCAAAGTCACAGAGAAAGGAAGATGGTTTTTGGTTTCAGGTTCCTGAGAAGGCAGGGGTAGGGGGAGAGGCAGCTGTCCAAAGCCCAGGCGAGGAGACCAGGCTTTGGGAGAAGGACAGAAACGGCTTCCATGGCTTCTCTCCTGCAGGAGGGATGAGGGAGGAGGGGTTTGAGTCTGTAGATGTGGCCACAGGAGGTCAAAGGCTTTCTGTCTGATGGCTTCTACATCATGAAGACAGGCAGGAGCTCTACCAAGAGTGTGAAGTGGGCAGAACAGGTCAGAGAATTTCATAGAGTGGAGAAGATACAAAGCCCTCCTTAAACAAGATGGGGAATCACATGGAGAAGGATGTGGGGGTTGCAGGGTAGTTCAAGATAGAACTCAAAAGCGTGGTTGACCATGTAGATGTGGGCTTCCAGCAGGCTGGGAAGTTGGGGAGTGGACTCCCAGTAAGGCCAATGAACAGCCTCGTAGGAGCCACTGGGCAGGCAGCTTGGAAGAGGGGGGCAGCTGAGGAGGCAGATGACTGGAATTCAGATTTGGGAGGTGGTGCATTCCGAGGTCATGTCCAGGCTGTCCCTGACTGTGAGTGGAGCTGTTGGCTGGGATGGAGGGAGATGATGTGGTGGAGAAGAGGAGGTGGAAGACCCAAGAAGCCAGGGCACCAAATGGGTCATCCACATGGCACCTGAGTTGTTCAGGATGGGGGCAGGACTTGGGCATGAGCAAGACATAAAACAACGTCCTCATAGCTCTGCCCGGCTCAGGGCTGTGAAGAGGCTGCCATGGGAAAGCAGTTGTGAGTTGGGTGTGTGACTCCCAAGCCCTGTATGGGACCCCAGGTGGTCTCCTGCCCCCATCCCTCCCCTCACTGGCCCAGCCTACCCAGGACTTCCACGGGCATCTGCTTCCCCCAGCTCAGAACCTCTGGCTCCACCCTTTGTAAGATAAACTCCCAAACCCTAGCCTGGTATTTGAGGACGCCTTTACCTGCAGCATGCAGTGGCTCAGAGCAAAGACCCTTGATTCAGACTCCCCGGGTTCTATTCTTGTGCCTGCCACTTAATATATGTGGGGCCTTGGCCAAGTTAACAAACCTCTTTGTGCCTAAGTTTCCCTCTATAAGACGGCGATGGTAAAGGACGTCTCTCTAGGGATTAAATGAGGTAACTACATAAAGTACTTACAGGTGTTAGCTGCTATTTTAACTCCTCCTGGCCTCTTCGCACACGGGGCAGGCTACTGACCTCTTGGACCACTCGGAAGCCTCGCATATTCCTGACTCCTGCCCGGAAAGCTCTGCACGCCTTCCTCTCCTTTCTCTCTCGGTACGGAGCACCACACCTCGGTAAGCTCTGCTACGCTAGCCCAGTGATGACTGGCCTGCCCTTCCCACTCCCACAGCTGGGCCCTAATTCAGGACAGCCTTGCCTCCTACCTGAACTCATACAAGACTGGCCTCACTCATCTGTGTCCTTCCGCACTTGTTCTGATTCAGCTCATGCCCCCTAAAGAACAGCGGTGGCCTCTAGGCCACCAGGGGTTCCCCACCTCATTCAGAAAGGTATGGCTCTTTCTTTCTTTTTTATTTTTTCTTTTCTTTTCTTTTTTAAATTTTGAGATTGGCCGGGTGCAATGGCTCATGCCTGTAATCCTAGCACTTTGGAAGGCTGAGGCGGGTGGATCACCTGAGGTCAGGAGTTTGAGACCAGCCCGGCCAACATGGTGAAACCCCGTCTCTACTAAATTAGCCCCGTCTACAAAAATTAGCCAGGCGTGGTGGCAGGTGCCTGTAATCCCAGCTACTTGGGAGGCTGAGGCAGGAGAATCACTTGGACCCAGGAGGCAGAGGTTGCAGTGAGCTGAGATCACACCATTGCACTCCAGCCTGGATGACAGAGTAGTACTTTGTCTCAAAAAAAAAAAAAAAAAAAAAATTTGAGATGAAGTCTCACTCTGTTGCCCAGGCTGGACTGCAGTGGCATGATCTCGGCTCACTGCATCCTCTGCCTCCTGGGTTCAAGGATTCTCCTGCCTCAGCCTCCTGAGTAGCTGGGACTACAGGCTTGCGCTACCAAGCCCAGCTAATTTTTTTTTTTTTTTTTGTATTTTTAGTGGAATAGAAGTTTCACTATGTTCGCCAGGCTGGTCTCGAACTCCTGACCTCAACTGATCTGCCTGCCTTGGCCTCCCAAAGTGCTGGGATTACAGGCGTGAGCCACCACACCCAGTCCGTCCTTTCTTTCTTCCTTCCTTTCTTCCTTCCTTTCTTTCTTTCTTTCTTTCTTTCTTTCTTTCTTTCTTTCTTTCTTTCTTTCTTTCTCTTTCTTTCTTTCTTTCTTTCTTTCTTTCTTTCTTTCTTTCTTTCTTTCTTTCTTTCTTTCTTCTTTCTTTCTTTCTTCTTTCTTTCTAGAAAGAGCTAGGACTACAGATGCACACCAGTCACCTGGCTAATGTTTTTAAAAAATATTTTTGTGGAGACAGGATCTTGCTCTATTGCCCAAGCTGGGCAAATACTCCTGGGTTCAAGCGATCCTCCTATGTTGGTCTCCCAAAGTGCCAGGATTACAGGTGTGAGCCACTACAGCTGGCCCAGAGTGTTGTTTTTTGTTTTGTTTTGTTTTGCAGTGGCGTGATCTCAGCTCACTGCAACCTCCACCTCCTGGTTTCAAGTGATTCTCTTGCCTCAGCCTCCCAAGTAGCTGGGATTACAGGCACACACCACCACGCCTGGCTAATTTTTTGTAGTTTTAGTAGAGACAGGGTTTCGCCATGTTGGCCAGGCTGGTCTTGAACTCCTGACCTCATGTGATCCACCCACCTTGGCCTCCCAAAGTGCTGGGATTACAGGTGTGAGCCACCATGCCTGGCCAGCTGTGTCTGTTTCTTGATGATACTCTAACACCCCTGATGACTGTTCAATACCCTCAACGACTGTCCAAGATGCACCATGACTGTCCAACACTCTCGATGATAGTCCAGTACTTTCCATAACTTTCCACACCCTCCATGACTGTCCAGTACTCTTCATGACTGTCCAGTACTCTCAATGATTGTCCAGTACATTTGATGACTTTCTAATATTCTCCATGACAGTCCAAAACCCTCCATGACTGTCCAATACATTCCAAAATTGCCCAGTACCCTCTAGGACTGTCTAACACCCTCAGTGAGTGCCTAACACCCTCATTGACTGTCCAAATGAGCATCGTTTATGGGGGGAGCTGGTGCTGGCTGAAGAGGGGTGCTCAGTGGGGACACATTTGCGTTTGGAAGGAAGAAATGTGTTTGAAAAATGGAGAAAGGTAGGAGGGGCCTTCCCGGCAGGAAGGAGCACTTGGGCGCTGGCAGGTGCTGGCAGGTAGCAGAGGGAAGTTGGGGAGGGCAGGCACAGCGGCCAGCAACAGGAGGTGAGGCCTGAGACTTTTCCCGCTCCCTGGACTGATTTTCCAGCAGGTGCCTGCCTTGTTCACTGTGGGGTCCTGGTGTACCCTTGATGACTATCCAATACATTCAACGACTGTCCAGTACCCTCAATGAGCATCCAATACCCTCCATGACTGTCCAATGCACTCAATGCATGTTCAATACTCTCAGTGATGGTACAATGCCCTCGATGAGCATCCAATACCCTCCACGAGTGTCCAGTATCCTCCATGAGCATCCACTACCTCCATGAGTGTCCAATACCCTCCATGACAAGGGTATTGAATACCCCTGATGAGTGTCCAGTACTCTCAATGACTGTCCAATACCCTCCATAACTGTCCAATACTCTTCATGACTGTCCAATGCCTTCAATGGACATTCTAGCTCTGCCACACTCTCAAACGCCCTCCTACAGCACCCTTCCATACATCCTTGTTCGTTTCCCCAAACTCCCCCAAAAGAACAAACCAGCATGGTCCTGCTTTGTCCTGCAGACCCCTGGGAAGGTCTGACCCCACTACAGGCCTCCAGGTACCTCCAGCCTGTCCAGTCTCCTGCACGGTAACTCCCACCCACCCACGCTGCCCTGTGCATCTCTGCCTCTGTTGGGCAAGGCCCCTAGAGCCTTGAGCTGACGTCTCACCCACGTGGCTCAGCATGGGGCCATCAGTACCTGCCGACAGCCTTCCCTCACCAGGCTGCAAGAGCAGAGCCAGTGTGCATGTTAGCTGCAGCCCTGGACTTACTACACAGGTGTGTCCCTGAAGGCCCTCTCTATTAAACCCAATGTCTCCCGGTCCCAATGGTCCCGTTCACCTGCTGCAAAGCAGTGACTGTGAAAGTGTCTTTCCTTGTGTCTTTAGTGCTGGCTCCTCCTCCAGACCCATTCCCAGGCTCTAAGAAGCTCCTCAGCCAGGCATGCTCTTGAGAGCCTGAGGAGAGAAAGGAGGCCGTGGCCGAGCCTTTCTACACGGATCCCTCACTGTTACAGAGGGCCAGCCCCTGCCTGTGGCTGCTTTGTCTTGTGGAAGGCAGCTTGGCTGGGAGGCCAAGGCAGGCAGATCACTTGAGGTCAGGAGTTCGAGACCAGCCTGGCCAACATAGTGAAACTTCTATTCCACTAAAAATACAAAAAAAGAAAAAAAAAATTAGTTGGGCTTGGTAGCGCATGCCTGTAGTCCCAGCTACTCAGGAGGCTGAAGCAGGAGAATCCTTGAACCCAGGAGGCAGAGGTTGCCGTTTTTCATGGCTCCCACAGGAAGCCTTTCTCTATGTCTGCAGGGGCCTTGCTCTCAGAGCACTTTGCACCCCTCCTCCATTATAAACCCCTGCGTCTGCAGGGTGACCTCAGGCAAATCACTTACTCCTCTGAATGTGTTTCCAGCTTCACAGGATGAGTTTAATGCCATGGGCTTCATTTGCTTGGTGTTCTGGGGAACTCATTCACACCCCTCAACACCGGCATGAATGAAGCAGTTTCAGTGTGGAGGTGCTTTGATCAGGAGGATGGAAGCTTAGGAAGGTTTGTGCAGTTGGGTCAGGACAGTGATGAAGGTGACAGGCAACCTGTTCCCTGCAGGTGTCTTGGGGCACATGCTGGCATGTGTTCCGTAGCTTTATTTTCCAAACCCCAAATCAGGACCCCCGGCCTGAGTCTGACCATGGGAGGGGTTTTTATACTTGGAGTTGTCCTGGAGAATCTGGGTCCCAGGCTGCTGGAGTAGGGGGTGTCTGCCAGGTATGCAGGCAGCAGGTGGGCAGGGAGCTCTGACCTCAGGCCCTGCGGAGGCATCCACTGCTGCAGAGCCCCTCAGAGCCGAGATGGGGTTCAGCCGGCTGTGTGGGTCCGTTAGCACCTACGGGGGAAGAGGCACTCTCCAGGGCTAGAACAGGAAGGGCTGCCTAGCGGGGTGACGGCAGGTGCAACTCTGCAGAGGCATGAGGCAGTGGTGCCTGCAGAAAAGGAATCAGGCATGCAGGGGAGGAGTCGGCTTTGTTGAATTCTGGAATCAGCTTCAAGAGGAATGCTAAGTCCCAAGCCCTTCTTCTCAGAGATGAGGAAACCCGGCTTCAGAGAGTTCTGCAGCCTGGCGAAGGCTCTGCAGCTGGCGTACTGGGAGCCCAAGCCCACAGGTCCAGGGATGGCCTCTCAGAAGCATAACCCCAGGCCCCGAGAAGTCACATGATCTGGCTGACAGAAGTGGCAGCCCCTCTGGGCAGGAAGCCTGTCTCCAGTGCTGAGTCACGCTGGCTCTGGCCAGTGGCACGGGGCAGGAGGAAGGTGGCGGCCTGGCTGTGGTGACTGCTAGGACTTCTGCTCCCCAGGCCTTCTAGCCTCCCTGGGTCCACCCAGCTGCATGCAAGCCAGCGCACTGCCCTCCGCAGGATGTGGGGTGTCGGGAGCCCACCAGGCTCCAACCCTCCCTGCCTCTCACGCTGCATGTGCAGGCCGGTGGCCAGCCCCCTCGAGGGCTGTGAGGGAGGAGTGTCCGAACCGGAAGTGCAGGGCTGCAGGCTGTGTGCAGGGAGCTGGTGCTGGCTGAAGAGGGGTACTGGGAGGGGGCACATTTACATTTTGAAGGAAGAAATGTGTTTGAGAAGTGGAGACAGGCAGAAAAGGCCTTCCAGCAGGAGGGAGCACTTGGGCTCTGGCAGGCGGCCTGGCCTGTGGGCAGCAGAGGGAAGCTGAGGAGGGCAGCCCAGGGGCAGCAGCGGGAGGGGAGGCCCGAGGCTCTTCCCACTCCCATGAGGTCAGGAGGCGGAGGTCCTGGAGGCAAACCCTGTAGAGGGGTCCCACTTCCTGCATTCTTCCCCAGCTATAAGGCTCGGGGAGGGCCTCCTTCCAGGGAGCAGCCTTGTTAGGGAGAGGAGAGCCTGGAAGCTGAGTAGAAGCAGAGGCAGGACCCTGGCCTGGGCAGGAAGGGCTGGGCAGCACCAGGCTCCACAGGTGGGGCCGGCCACCGTTAGGGTCTCACTGGCCTCTGTCCTTAGTGGGGCAGTCAAGCTCAGGGCCGCTTTTGGGCGGCCCGGCCTCTGTTAGACCGTGCTGAGATGGCAGGGGAGGCAAAGGATGGGCCTTCGTGGGTGGGGACTCCACCAAAGAATCGCAGGGAGGCCATGGTTCTAAACCAATTACTCCTGACTCCTGGGCACACAGCCCCGGCCCCTCTGAGCTGATGCCTCCTCTGGGACCTCATAGAGGGCAACCAGGGCCTCCTGGGAAGGTGACAGAAGTGGCAGCAGCCCTGGAACCCAAACCAGCAAGTAGCCCCCCTGCCCCCGATGGGAGCCCTGCAGCCTGCAGCCGCGTGGAGCCAGAGCTGGCCAGGTGCCCGACCGCCTACAAAGCACTCTCAGCTTTGTTTGCTTGCTGGTGCCCTGTCCACCCCCCTGAAGGCAGTGATGGGGACAGCTTCTGCCCATGGTGGCTTCAGGGCAATAGGAAGTGAAGGAGGGGGCGCCGCAGTGTGGGTGGCACCAGCAGTGGGCTGGGTGGAGTCAGGAGGTGGATTCTCGGGTTCTCATCCGGAGCTGCCCCTGGCTCACAGCCTGGCCCGGGATCCATCTCGCCTCCCTCCACCAGTACCTGCCATGGATGGGAATTTCAGGCCCCAGTCCCCTGGAGCTTCCTGTGACCCTCTAGGTCGTGGCATCCGAGAGGTTGAGAGTAACAGTCCAAGCTGGGGACTCTGCTGGCAGCCTGTCCGAACTCCACGAAAGTGGGTACAGACGGGACCATCTTCTCCTCATGTGAGTACACCGCGCTGCCCAGATCACCCAGCTCAGCCCCGATGATACACCCAGGCCCTGAAAAGCTTTGCCTTGGAAAGAAAACGTAACTTAGTTTACTCCTCTGTTTTACTCTCTAGAAGGAGAGGAGGGCAGGCAGGGACCCTAGATCCTGGGGCTCTGTTCTTTTAATACAGAAGGGAGAAAAAGCTGATAAATTTGGGGGTAGGGCCAGTTCATTGGTTCAACCAGTATTTCTTGAGCATGCGTTCTGTTGCAGCCTGTCCAGGCTTTGCACAGAGATGAATAACGGACACAAGCCCCTGCCTGCAGGGAGCCCACATTTTGATGAACTCACACTTTTGAAGACAGGCAAATATTCAGCTTATAACAAAAAGGTGGCATTGGACTATTCCACAAGCACTTACAAGTACACAGGGGGCGCAGGAAAGCCTCTGGCAGTGCCAGGATCGGGGGAGGCCAGTGAGGCTCTCATCTCGTACACAGAATAGAAAGGGCACCCAAACTCAGTTGTCAAGAGAAACATTATTTTAGTGCAATGTTTTTTAAACTAAAAATTAATATAAAAATTTGTGATGAACAAAACATCAAAATTGTAAATAGAGACAAGATTGATTGTTTTATGACGCGTGTGATTACACAAGGGGAACAGCTTCCAGTCAGCCCCTGGTTCCTGGCCAGGTGGCCGTTGAGTCCCCCGGACAGCTTGATGATGACAGAGGTTGGTGATACCATGTGAACAGACTGGGCATCTCAGGGCTTTCTGTACAGTCGCGGCTTTTGACTGGAGAGCCTCTTTTTCCACTTGATTCAAATGTGGGAAGTATTTTGATAAGTGTCTACAGGGACGGGTATGAGCCTCCTCCAGCCTGAGCTCTGTCTCGTGTGGCCCAGCATGTACTGGCCTTCGGAAGAGCATCTCAGTGCATTTCCAAGTGGGAGGAGAGTAGAAGACATAGGAATACCATTCAGTTGACCCGCCAAGTGGACAGAGAAAAATGATAATTTTTTTTTTTTTTTTTGAGACAGGGTCTTGCTTCGTTGCCCAGGCTGGAGTGCAGTAGCATAGTCTTGGCTCACTGCAATCTCTGACTCTTTGGCTCAAGGCATACTTCTGCCGCAGCCTCCTGAGTAGCTGGGACCATAGGTGTGTGCCGCCATGTCTGTCTAATTTTTTGTATTTTTGTAGAGATGGGGTTTCACTATGTTACCCAAGCTGGTCTCAAACTGCTGAGCTCAAGTGATCTGCTTGCCTCGGCCTCCCAAAGGTGAGCCACTGCACCTGGCCGGAAAAAAAATTTAACAGTTCTATTGAGATACAATTTAAATACCATACAATTCACCCATATAAAATGCACATTTCAATGGTCTTCCGTAGATTCACAGAGTTGTGCACCCATCGCCACAATAAAATTTAGGGTATCTTCATCAACCCCTAAAAGAAGCCACATATATTTAGAGTTACTTTCCATTTCTCTCCAAACCCCGCCTGCCCTTCCTCCTCCAGCCCTAGGAATCACAGATCTACTAGGAAAATGAAATAACTTTTGCATTGGAAGTTGGATCTTTGCAGATCCTAGATCTGTCTTGGTAGCGTTGACACAAGTGTGTGCCAACACGATGACCCTGCACCTCACTGGGAAAGTCTTGACACACTCACACGGTCAGTTCTTAGTGCTTCTCCTCACACATGCTCTATTTTATTTCAACTACTTTTTCATGGAAAATTTCTAAGATATGGTGAGAAATGCCCCAACAGTCATTTTCCTCCTATTCCTTAATAATAGGATCCCCAAGTTTTTGGAACTGCAAAGATCCCAGTTAAAGGATTACACATTTTCTGGCCTTCTTAATAGGCTGTGTGATGAAGCTCTGGCTGAAGAGTTGTGAGCAGAAGTGTTGTGTTGCACTTACCATCTCCTTAGAAGGGTGGGGACAGCCCTTTTCCCTTTTCTTCTTCCTTCCACCTGGAATAAGGAGATAAATGCTAGAGGTTTTGCAGCCATTCTGGGCCATGATGTGACTTTGAGAATAAAGACCATGCAGGGCAGAGAAACAAGAGATAAGAAGACTGGGTCCCCGTCACCTGGAACTGCCATTTTATTCCCAGACTATCTGCCTCTCAGCTACTTAAAAAAAGAAAATTAATCAACTTTACTGAGTTACAATTCGGAGAAAATAAAATGCACCCAATTTAAGAGTTTAATTCAACGAGTTTTGACAAATGTTGACACCCACACAAATGCCATCTCAGTTAAGATACAGAGCATTCCCATGAATCACAGAAGCTTCCTTGTACCCCTGGCAGTCCATCTTCAGTGCTCCTCCCCCACCACACCTGCGGCAGTAACCACCTATCTGCTTTCTGTCCTATAGATTCATTTTGCCCTGGGCTACTTTTCCAAGAGGAAGAATAAATGTTCATCTCGCTGAAGCCAATATTTTCCAGGCCTCTATTATTTGCAGCTGATTCTAATGCAAAACTGAATATAGATATATTACAGCTTCAAATAGAGGCCCCTAAACACTGTAATATTTTCTTGATAACTCCAGACCATCGTTAGACACCCTGTGCTTTAGATCAGTTTCCTGGGAAACAGATTTGGAGATGAGATTTGCCAGCAGGAGGTTTAATAGGGAGGGCCTTCAGGGACACACCTGTGTAGTAAGTGCAGGGCCACAGGATGGGGCAGCCCCCGCAGAGGGTTCAGAGATGGCCTGGGCAGAGGCCTGAGCCTTGGTGTGCCCACACTGACCAGTCATCAGAAGTGGGCTATCCCTGGGGACACGCTAACCTTAGCCTACGGCAGTGCCCAGGGAGTGACTCAGCCATGAGCCATCAGCAGGCAACACCCGCAACCACTGAGGCAGTGGACGTCTTGGCTCTGATGGGAGTCAGGAGGTACATCTCCATGGCCAGGATACCACATGTGCTGCTGGTTTCCCCCGGGGCTACTTAGATGTGAGGGTGCTTCTCGCATCTGCCCTGCACCCCCCAGCAGCCACTCCACACTCTCCTGCACCCCAGACCCTGGCACTCATGAACCTACCATAGGCCTCCAGGCTCTGCCTGTCCATAGCCCCTGCTCTCTGTGTGATTTGTCTGATGGGCACATGCCTGGCGCTCGGTGGGTCGCAAAGCTGTGAGGGCAGCAGAGGCCTGGCCTTGGGGTCAGGGCCAGGAGTGTCAGGAGAGCTCTGTGCCTCCCAAGCCCCTGCTCAGCTTCCTCCGAGTTCTCCGTGCGTTCTTCCTGGATCCCCTCCCGATATCACCACCACACCTGGGAGGCGGGGGTTTCAGATCCCTTCTCTCTTCTGTCTCCTGAGCCGCCCCTGGTTGGGAATGAGCGTCTCTGGTGGCCGTTTCTGATGTCTTTCTACATACGTGACTTTGGCGATGCGTCTTCCTGGCCTGGTCCTTCTTCATTCTAAGCTTCACAGTGATTTCTCTGACCCTACTCGATAGACCTGACATGTCACATCCTTCTGAGCCACTGGCATTCTTCTGCGCCAGGAATACCCCACTGCCTCCCATTCCCGCCTTCATTTAGGCATGCTGCCTGAGGCTTCTCCGGAACTCAGCCCACCAGCTACTATCAACCATCCCCTCCGTCCACACCTACAGCTTCCCCTCTACTTGGTTCCAGGACTGTCTTCCCAAAAGCCAATGTTCCTGGAACCTTGACTGTTAGACAGGAGGGACATTACCATAGAGCAGAATCCAGAGTTAACAAGAGATGAAATAAGGGATAAGGAATGCTTTTTAAATGCTACTTTTTAAATGAAAAATATTTTTAAATATACAGGAGTACAGAGAATAATATATCAGACACATATATATTATTGTTTCCAAAAACACTGTTTTATTATTAAAATGTATTATTGTTTCCAAAAACAGTGTTTTTGGAAACAATGCAATGTCAGGTGCAGGTGAAGTCTCCTTTCTATCACCCCAGTCTCTCTCATCCCCCCTGTCCCAGAAGCAATCACTACCCTGAATCTGCATTCTGTCTGATACATTTACTACATTGTAATCTATTCAAATATACTCTCTCTCTCATTCTCTCTCTACATATATATCCATATATATATTTTATTATTATTATTTTTTTTGAGATGGAGTCTCCCTTGGTCACCCAGGCTGGAGTGCAGTGGTGCCATCTTGGCTCACTGCAACCTCCACCTCCGGGTTCCAGTGATTCTCATGCCTCAGCCTCCCAAATAGCTGGAACTACAGGCATCCACTACCACACCTGGCTAATTTTTGTATTTTTAGTAGAGATGGGGTTTCACTACGTTGGCCCGGCTGGTCTCGAACTCTCGACCTCAGGTGATCCACTTGCCTCGGTCTCCCAAAGTGCTGGGATTACAGATGTGAGCCACCGTGCCTGGCCTAAATATACATTATATTATGTTGCATGTTTTAAATGCATGTAAACAGTAACTTATTATAGGTTCTATTCCTTGCTTTTTAAAATTCAACATCACTTTAGAGATCAATCCATATTGATTCACATGTCTAGCTAGTTGGTTTTAACTGCGTTTCAGTAGTCCGTAGTAAGAATATCACATGCTGTATTTACTCATCCCTCTATTGCTGGGCATTGGGGCTGCTTTCAGTTCTGTCATACAATGTTGCAATGGCATCCTTGCACATGGCTTCTGGACTCTGCAGGGAAGTTTCCTGAGGGTAGGTAACTAGAGGGAGCAATTGCTGGGCTTAGGATGCACCTCTTCAACTTTCCTAGATTTTGCCAAATTGCTCTCGAAAGTGCTTGTCCCAATTACACTCCTCCCCATTGTTGGGAACCCATCCCCCCACCTCCTCCTCTATCCCTGGCATGGCTGGGTGGGAAATGCGATCTCACTGTGACTATTTTGCCTTTCCTGGTCCTGGATAAAGTTGAGCATCTTTCTTACATTTATTGGTCATTTGGATTTTTTTCTCCTGTGAAATTTCTCTTTCACTTTATAAAAGGGTTTTGCCCTTCAGGTTTCCTCTAATGTCATGTTCTAGCAGTACTTAAGAAAGTTTAGTACCTGGCTGGGCTAGTGGCTTTAGGAGGCTGAGGCGAGAATATTGCTTGAGGCCAGAAGTTTGAGATCTCCCTGGGCAATATAGTGAGACCCCGTCTCTACTAAAAATTTAAAAGTTAGCCAGTTGTGGTGGCACGCCCCTGTAGTCCCATCTACTCAGAAGCTGAGGTGGGAGGATGGCTTGATCCTGAGCGTTTGAAGTTGCAGCGAGCTATAATGCAGCCGCTGCATTCCAGCTTGGGCAACAGAACCAGACTCTGTCTCAAAAGAAAAAAAAAATGTGGCACCCCACAGGCCAGGTAAGGTATGGAGGAAAAAACCCTCCTTAGGCATCTGTAGTCCAGGGGCTGGCTCCCACCTGACATTTATTATCTATATGATTTGAGGTAAATGTCCTCCTCTCTGCTTTTTAAAAAAGCTCATTTATTTTTAAAGTATGCCACTCAAGGTTTTCAGTATATTCACAAAGCTGTGCAATCATCACCACTCTAATTCCAGAAGGAAACCCTGTCCCTACTGGTGGTCACTCTCTTCTACCGTTAGCCTCTGGCGGCCACACATTAATTGTTGGTCTGTATGGATTTGCCTATTCTGGGCATTTCATATACATAAGATCATAGAGTATGTGGCCTTTTGTGTCTGGTTTCTTTCAGGGCACATAATGTTTTTGGGGTTCAACATGTTGCAGTATGTAACCGTATTTCTTTTTATGGCAGAATAACGTTCCATGATACAGATACATCACATTTTGTTTATCCATTCTTCAATGATGGGTCTTGGGGTTGTTTCCACTTTGTTGGTATTATGAGTAGTCTTGCTATCAGGATTCACATACAAGTTTTTGTGTGGACATAGCTTTTCAGTTTTCTTGGGTACATACCCAGGCACAGAATTGCAGGGTCATATGGTAACCTCTATGTTTAACTTTTTAGAGAACTGCCACACTGTTTTTCACAGCCAATACACCATTTTGTATTCCCATCACCAATGTGTGTGGGTTCCAGTTCCCCCACATCCTCACCTCTCCTGTTATTGTCTACCTTTTGAATTCCAGCCACCCTAGCAGTGTGAGGTGGTATCTCACTGAGGTTCTGATTTGCGTTTCCTTGGTGACTAATGACGTTGAACTTATTTTCATGTGCTTATTGGCCAATGTATATCTTCCTTGGAGAAAGGTCTACTTATATCCTTTTTTATTTATTGTTTTATTGTTGACTTGTAAGAGTTCTGTATATATTCTAGATGCAAGTCCCTTGTCAGATATATGACTTGCAAATATTTTCTCCCATTCAGTGGGCTTTCTTTTCACTTTCCCAATGGTGTCCTTCAAAGCAAAAAAATTTTTCATTTTGATAAAGTCCAACTTATCAACATTTTCTTTGGTTGCCTGTGCTTTTTGGTGTCATATCTAATAAACTACTGCCTAATACAAGGTCATGAAGATTTATGCTTATGTTTTCTTCTAAGAGTTTTATACTTTTAGCCCTTACATTTAGGTCTGATCCATTTTGAGTTAATTTTTGTATATGGTGTGAGGTAGGGATCCAACTTTATTTTTTTGAATTTGGCCATCCCTTGGAGAATTGCTTGAATCCAGGAGGTGGAAGCTGCAGTGAGCCGAGGTTGCACTATTGCACTCCAGCCTGGGCAACAAGAGCGAAATTCTGTTTCAAAAATAAAATAAAATAAAATAAAATAAAATAAAATAAAATAAAAGAATTTCACCATCCTGTTGTCCAGCACCATTTGCTGGAAAGACTATTCTTTTTCCCATTGAATTGTCTTGGCATCTTTGCCAAAAATCAACTGACAATAATTGAGAAAGTTTATCTCTACATTTTCAATTTTATTCCATTCATCAAGATCTCTGTCCTTATGCCAGTACCACACTGTCTGGATTACTGTAGCTTTGTAATAATGATATAGCTTCCCCAGAGGTAAACTAGAAAGCATGTTTCTTGCTTGCCTCAGAGGACTATCTAGGCCAGTAGTTCTCAAAGTGTGGTCCCTGGACCAGCAGCATTACATAGAAACTTGTCAGAAATGCAAATTCCCAGGCAACACTCCAGATTTGCTGAATCTGAAACTCTGGGGGTGGGGCGTAGCAATCAGTATTTTAATAAGCCCCACAGGGGATTCTGATGTACACTAAAGTTTTGCATTCACAGGTCTCTGTGTGTGCCGTCCAATGTGATAGCCACTAGCCACATATGACTATCAAGCACTTGAAATTGCAGCTAGTCCAAATTAAGAAATGCTGTAAGTGTAGAACACACACTGAATTTCAAAGACTTAGTAGTATAAAAAAATACAAAATATCTCATTCATAATTTTTAGATTGATTACATGTTGAAGTAATAATATGTATATATACATATATGATTAACATTACATCCATCCCCCATTAGTCATGGAGCTATATGTTTCAGGGAGAAATTCACCTACTGTTACTTGCAGGGCATGTCCTCGGCATATGCACCAGGAGCTCTAGCTCCCAGAACAGGAACGATCATCAGGAGCAGAGCTGGAAAGGAAGGCAGGCTTTTCTGGTTCAAACTGGTTTGAAGCAGAGGTCAAAGCTGCTGCTTGTGTTTGGCTTTGGGTTTTGTGTTTTAGCATGAGCGTTCTGCAGACAGCCAGACTCTGGGCTACTCCCCTCTCTCCACTGACATGGAAAAGATGTCTGTGTGTTGCGTGGAGCCCCAGGCTGGGGCTTCTGACTTCCATATTGGGGCCTGAGCTGCTGCTGATGTGGCGTCCCAATCGGTACTGGACAACCATGTGTCATGGCCTCAGGCTTGCCTCCACCCCGCTGTGTAAACCAGCAAGGGCACAGAAGTCCAGTCCAACTCTGTGGAGCCACTACTGTCACCAGAAAGTGGTCCCAATCCAGACCCTAAGAGCGGGTTCTTGGACCTCGCACAAGAAGGAACTGGGAGCGAGTCCACAGAGTAAAGTGAAAGCAAGTTTATTAGGAAAGTAAATGAATAAAGAATGGCTACTCCATAGACAGAGCAGGGGCACGGGCTGCCCATCTGATTATACTTATAGTCATTTCTTGATTATATGCTAAACAAGGGGTGGATTATTCATGAGCTTCCCAGGAAAGACATGGGCAACTCCCAGAACTCAGAGCTCTTCTCCCTTATAGATCATATAGGGTAACTTCCTGATGTTGCCATGGCATTTGTAAACTGTCATGGCACTAGTGGGAGTGTATTTTAGCAGGCTAACACATTATAATTAGCATATAGTGAGCACTGAGGATGACCAGAGGTCACTCTTGTTGCCATCTTGGTTTTGGTGGGTTTTGGCCAGCTTCTTTACTGCAACCTGTTTTATTTTTCGTTTTTTATTTGTTTTTTCTTTTCTATGTCCCCCCATTCACAATACAGACCAGGCACAGGGCCTGTGCTGAGGTGTACATTGGGTAGGTTTACTCTACCTCCTCTTTCTCTACAGTCAGTGTAAGAACACAGCCTGTGGGTAAGTACCAGGAGGCCTACCGCAACCTGTTTTATCAGCAAGGTCTTTGTGACCTGTACCTTGTGTTGACCTCCTATCTCATCCTGTGACTTAGAATGCCTAATCACCGGGGAATGCAGTCCAGCAGGTCTCAGCCTTATTTTACCCAGCCCCTACTCAAGATGGAGTCACTCTGGTTCAAATACCTCTGACACTACTTGAAGATGTGTAGTCTGGGAGCACATTTCACATTTTACAAAGCCATTTCCCGTTCCTAGGTGCCTTGGCCTCCCTCCCTTAGGTCATCTGAGAGACAGCCCTCAAGGCAAAGGAACTCAGAGAGGTTGGGTGTCTGCTCAGGTGGTGCTGATAGCATATGTTGAGCTGGGCCAGCACCGGTGGGCTCCGACTGATGGCTGCGATGGCTTTATTTGTGTGAGCGGAGTGGTCAGTCAGTGGGAGGATGATCATGAGGGTGAGGACATGACAATGAAGTAACATGCCCATCACTTCTTGAGGAGCTACCTCGCCAGAGGCCCTTTGCACGCATTGCCTCTTTTAATCCAAGTGAGACATGATTCATACGCACATTTTACAAATTAGAAAATTGGGACCCTGGATTGGGGCCTAATCAGGGTTGCTAAAGAGAATGCTCTAAGTTTGCTAATGAGGAGGAGGGAAGAGCGAGTGGGGGAGGAGGAAAGCAGCTGTTTTTTGGGTTTTTTTGAGACAAGGTCTGACTCTGTCACCCAGGCTGGAGTTCAGTGGCATGATCTGGACTCACTGCAACCTCCATCTCCCGGGCTCAAGCCATTCTCCCACCGCAGCCTCCCAAGTAGCTGGGACTACAGGCATGCACCACCAGGCTTGGCTTATTTCTGTAATTTTAGTACAGATGGGGTTTCACCATGTTGCCCAGGCTGGTCTCAAACTCCTGGGCTCAAGCGATCCACCTGCCTCGGCCTCCCAAAATGGTGGGGTTACAGGCGTTGAGTTTTCTTTTCTTTTCTTTTTTTTTTTTTTTTGAGAGCATCCAATATTAGCTCATTTAAGGCTCCCAACCACCTCAAGAGGTAGGTCGTAGGTCAAGCTGTCTACTTTATAGAAGAGCCTGGGAGTCCAGGGTTATCTGACTTGGAGTCCTGTTCATTTTCCTGGGTACCTCCAAAGGCCGCTCAGTGAGTGGACCGTGCAGTTCCTGAGCCCTCCCCTGGCAAGTCCCGCTCCGGCCCATACCCTGCCCTGTTCCCCAGCAGCCACGGTTGGGCAGAGGGGTCAGGGAAGCAGGGCAAGAGGGTAAGGCACTGCTCAAGAAACAAAACCAGGTCCTTAATGCCCCTAGTCCTGCCGGGCAGTGTCCCAGGACCCCAGCCTTGAGATTAGAGAGGGGCAGAGGGCAGACGGAATGGGAAATAGAAGAAAAAGTACCAGGGCATGCTTCCTGTCTTATGCTTAGACTGCCATGATGAAATACAATACCACAGACTGGGTGGCTTCAACAACAGAAGGTTATTTCTCAGAGTTCCGGAGGCTGGAAGTTCAAGATCAAGGCACTGCTGGCTGATTCCTTTTCTGGTAAGGGCCCACTTTCTGGCTTGTAGACAGTCACCTTTGTGTTGTGTTCTCGCGTGGCCTTTCCTTGGTGAATGGAGAGAAAGAAAGATTTATCTCTCTTCCTTTCGAAGACCACCAATCCTATGACTTACAACTCCTTTAACCTTAAGTACCTCCTAAAAGCCCTATCTCCAAATACAATTACATTAGAGGTTAGGGCTTCAACAAAGGAATTGGGGTGGTGGTGGTCCACAGCAGGGGATGGGGATATTTTAGTTTATCTTGAGCTTGCAAGGATGAAGGGGAAAGAGAGGGGGTGGGGGGGCATTGGAACCTGCCTCTGAGTCACACTTCCTGGATGAGCCATGGGCCACAGCATCTGTATCAGGAGTGGTTACAAAACAGCGTGCCTCAGGGATAAATAAGCTGACCTAATGATCCAATTTTCCCAGCTCTGGTCCATCTACAGATTTGAGGCAGGATCCAGTGATTCTGCTGGCTGACAGGTCATGGTAAATTTCCAACTCTCCCCTTTCAAGGCACGGCTTTGGTTTCCTGCTGCAGCTGCTGCTGGGGAGTTATCAGGGCATTTCCTACGCCTGTGAGCTCCTGGGGTCAGGGGAAGGGTGGGTGGCCAGAGATGCCGCCTCTACCCTAAGTCAGCATCACCCATGCTATTCCCAGCAGTTGCATTTCTCCACTCTGTAATTACAAACGAAACTGGGGAATAGAATCAAAAGAGTACATAGAAACAAGCTAGCCTCCACTTCCTCAAACATTCTGGGGCAGGAGTTTGTGAGCTGGAACAATGTTATTGGCAAGATTCTCGCTGGTGGATATACACTCAAGTATTAAAGTGCTACAAGGAATTAAAACAAAAAAATAGTATTTCTTCCAGAGCCTGTATGGGCCCAGCACAATGACACTGAATCTGGCTGTTAAACCTGGCTGTTACTGATTCTAATATGTGGCCTTGGACATTTCATTTTTCCAAGTATAGTTTCCTCATCTGTAAAATATGGAAATAATCTTTAGAATGTTGGAGATAGTATATGTAAAGGTACTTCAGAAACAATAAAGTCCAAATCCCAATGACATTTTTTGCAGAAACAGAAAAACCCATCCTAAAATTCATATGGAATCTCAAGGGGCCCTGAATAGCCAAAACAATCTTGAAAAAGAACAAGGCTGGAGGACTCACACTTCCTGATTTCAAAACTTACTACAAAGCTACAGTAATCAAAACAGTGTGGCACTGGAATAAAGCTTGACACACAGATCAATAGAATAGAATAGAGAGCCCAGAAACAAACCCTTGAATATATGGTCAAATGATTTTTGGCAAGGGTGCCATGATCACTTAATGGCAAAAGGACAGCTTTTTCAACAAATGGTGCTGGGAAAACTGGATATCTACATGCAAAAGAATGAAGCTGGACCCTTACCTAACACCATATACAAAAATTAACTCAAAATAGATCAAAGACCTAAAAGTAACCTAAAACTATACAATTTTTAGAAGAAAACTTGGAGCAAAATCTACACAACGTTGGATTTGGCAGTGATTTCTTGGATATGACATTAAAGACACAGACAACAAAGAAAAATAGACAAATTGGATTTCATAAAAATTTTGTGCACCAAAAGGCAAAATTGGGCTGGTGCGGTGTCTCACACCTGTAATCCCAGCACTTTGGGAGGCTGCAGTGGGAAGATCATTTGAGGTTAGGAGTTCGAAGCCAGCCTGGCCAACATAGTGAAACTCCGTCTCTACTAAAAATACAAAAATTAGCCAGACCTGGTGGCACACTCCTGTAGTTCCAGCTACTCTGGAGGCTGAGGCAGGAGAATGGCGTGAACCCAGGAGGCAGAACTTGCAGTGAGCTGAGATCGTGCCACTGCACTCCAGCCTGGGCGACAGAGCAAGACTCCGTCTCAAAAACACCACCACCACCACCACCACCACCACGAAGTGCTGGCGGTGAGGATGTGAAGAAATTGGAACCCTGTGCACTGTTTGGCGGAATGTAAAATGGTACACTGTGGAAAATATTATTATGATGCTTCTTCAAAAAATTAAAAATAGAATGACCATATAATCCAGCAATTCCACTTCTGGGTATATACCCGAAACAACTGAAAATAAGATCTTGAAATGATATTTGTGTACCCGTGTTCATCGTGGCATTATTCATAATTGCTAAAATGTGGGCGCAACCCAATGATTTCTTGACAAACAAGTGGGTAAACAAAATGTGGTATACACACACAAGGAAATATTACTCGGCCTTAAAAAGGAAGGAAATTCGGGCACAGAATACATCATAGATGAATCTTGAGGACATTATGCTAAGTGAAATAATCCAGTTGCAAAAAGAAAATACTGTGCGATTCCACTTATATAAGGTATTAGAGAGGCAGTCATTATTTAATGGGTATAGAGTTTCAGTTTTACAAGATGAAAAGAGTTCTGGAGATGGATGGTGGTGCTGGTTGCACACCATTAATGTATTTAATACCACTGAGCTGTTCACTTTAAAAGGATTAAGATGATAAATTTTATGTTATGTGTATATTATAATAAAAGTTAGAAAAAAATTGTCATAAAACTAAGTCAGATATTAAGAACAATCAGAATTACTTCTGTCTTGTTTACAGTTATCATATGAAAAACAAATTGTTTATCTAGCATGACACCTGTTATGGGTTGAATTGTTTCCCTCAAAAGATGCTGAACTTCTAACCCTTGGTACCTGTGAATGTGACCTTATTTGGAAATTGGGTCTGTGCAGATGATCAAGTTAAGATGAGGTCATTAGGGTGTGCCCTAATCCAATAATGACTGTGTCCTTAAGAAAAGGGAAAAGAGACAGGTATATAGAGAATATGTGAATTCACAGGGAGCGCACATGGCCATCCATAAGTCAGGGAATGCGTGAGGTTACCAGAAGCTAAGAGACAGACATGAGACAAACTGCACCCCTGCCAACACTTTGATCTTGGACTTCCAGCCTCCAGAGCTGTGAAACAACACATTTCTGTTGTTCAAGTTGCCCAGTTGGAGGTGCTTGTTACATTAGCCCCTGGAAATTACACAACATCTTACCTGAATTTGCTTTCTTCTTCGCTCTAGTTAAACTCAAAACTACACATTGAATAACGACGGCGTGCTCTCTCTCCATGAAGCTTCAGGGTGGTAGACAGTCCTCCTCTTGAAGGATCAGGAGGGATGCAAGGGAAGGGACCAACTTGTATCTCATCTGAGACAGATACACTCCTGGAATAAGAGGTCTGCGGTTAAGTGTGTTTCTCTAGAAGTTCAGAAACAGAGGAAGCACCTGCGGGCTAAGCCGCTGAGGGCTAGGTGAGAGCTGACTGACCTAAGCTTTGAAGGATGGATGGATGACAGGTTGGAGGTGGAAGATGGAAAAGTCGCATGGGAGAGGAACAGCATGGGCCAAGTGTGGAGGAACCAGTGAGTGGGCTGGGTTTCAGAAATGGGCCTTGGTCTGCTTTTGAGCCCTCCCTGAACTTTTCCACCCCAATCCCACCTCCTGCCTGTGTTTGCCATGCACCTCCCGTCCTGTGCGCCTGTGGACAGACTTTGCGCCTTTGCCCTGTGTCTGTGCTTGGGAGAAATGTGCTCAGTTTCTGTGACAGGGATGTTGCTACGTGTTCATCAAACCGGCTTTGTTTACTTCTGAAACACTCAGGAAGACCACAGCTGCCAGAGCCTCTTGCATCCTGCTGGGGCTGTGCGACTACTTCTGGCCCATGGATGTGGGTGGAAATGACGTGTGCTTCCCCAGGCCTGGCTCCTGGACCTCACCGACGGCTTCTCACCTGCAACCCCACCAGCCTTCTGCCTGGATATTTCACGGGGAGCTAGAGTGGCCTTGGCTAAGAAGGAGGCATGGCACCCGCAGGTACCGGGCCGCCTGCATCAGTTGGTGCACTCGGGTCCACCGCCCACATGCCTTCATGTAATCCTCACTGCAGGGCCCACGGGGAGGGAACTTCCTCGAGGTCTAGCTTTGCCTTTCCGCCTTCAGAGCCAAGGAAGAAGGAGGGGTCTGGGCTCGGCACACCCTCCCTGCAAGGCCCTGCGCCCGCTCCCCTCAAAGCTGCTCTTGAACGTTGCTCTGGCGGCCTCTGTAGCAGGAGTTCACTCTGTTTTCCATGGAGGAGGAGTGGAAGGAGGGATTCGAGCTCTCCCCTAGAGACGCTAGAAAGACAGTTTTGTCTCAGCCTCATATGATCGCCCAGCTCCACATTTCTGGCTGTTTCTGTGGTTACCTTTCTTCGGGGATGTTTGGGGCGGGAGGTGGGTGTGTGTGTATATTTGCTCTTCTGAAGCCGTTTTTCCGAGCTCCTGGTGGGGGTGGGGGTGCTTTGTCCCTGGTTCCTCTCGGGGCAGGTGCGGGGGATGGAGGATGCCCCCCTCCCCGAGAGCCAGGAGGCGCCGACCCTGGGCAGGAGGTGCCACTCCGGCGCCTCTCCTGCGTGGAGCCCGAAGACCACAGATGCCTGGAAGGGAGGCGCTCAGGAAGCCAGCCTCTGTTCCCTTCCGTGGTTAGGTGGGGAAACCGAGGCTGAGGCGGCCCGATGGACTCGCCTAAACGGCCTGGGGAGTCACTGGAGGTAACCAGAGCTGGAGCCAGGCTTCCCACTCCAGGCCCGGGGCTCTCCCCCGAACAGGCGTGGGAAGGGGTGCGAGCTGCACGCAGGGCTGGGGCTGGGGGTGCGGGGCCGGGGCAACTCCGCTCTTCCCCTTCCTAGGCCGCCCGGGCCACTTCCTGCGGGATGGGGGCGGGGGGCGCGGGCTCAGGGCTGGCCCCTCCCGGGCGCCGCCTCTCGGCCTCTTCTATACCCGCAGGCCAGAGGCCAAGGGTTAGGGGAACAGAACCGGTGCCCGGCTCCGCCCCTGTCCCGAAAGCCACTGGGGGCTGGGACCCGGCAGGGCCGGGGTTGGGCCGCGAGGGCCGAGGAGCAGCTAAGGGCAGGGGCTAAGAGGGCCGAGCCGGGCGCTGAAGGTCCGGCAGGGGGCGTGGCGGGGGCGGGGCCAGGGGGCGGTGGGGCCGTAGGAAACTTGAGCGCCCGCCTCTGGCCGCGTGCCCCGCCCCGGCCCCCGCCTCCGGGTCCCGCCTTCGCGTCCCTTCCTTCCCGGAGCTGGCAGGCGGGCCGCGGCGGCGGCGGGCAGCGGACGGGCGGACTGGCGGGCGCCTCCACCTTGCTCCCTCCCTGGCTGCCGGCTTCCTTTTGTCTTTCTGGGCGGCGATGAGCGCAGGGCCGGCGCAGCAGCTGCGGGCGCACAGAGGCCCGCGCTCCTAGTCACTCCTCCCGGCCTCGGCGCGCTCGTCCCGGGCAGCGGCTCGGGCCCGCTGCAGCCGCCGCCGGCGCCGAACTTGGGCTCGGGAAGCCGGCGGACCGCGTCCTGCGCCGGAGCAGGTAGGGAAGGGGCGGGCTGCTGGCTGCTGGCGTGTGCACCGGGCGTGTGCACCCGGCGTGTGCACCGGCGAGCGCTGCGATCCGGCTCTTTGCGTGTATGTTTGTGCGCGCGCGTGTGTGTCCGGGAGCGCCCGCGTTTCTCTGCGCGGTGGAGTTGTGGGTGACCGCGGACGGTGGTGTGTCTTTCGAATGGCGTGTACTCGTGGGCATACATGTGTGCCTTAGGTGTGCACATTTTGGACTGCGTTTGTGGAATTGTGTGTCGGGGCGCAGTTGCTGGTGGGGAGCGGTGCCTGGCGGGTGTCGTGTGTGAGCAGCTGTGCGCAGAGCGGGGTGGCGGGGTGGGCGTGGGCGGTCCAGCCCCACGCGCAGAGCCCCCTGTCCCTGCTGGTCGGCGTAGTGCGTAGCTTAGGAGCCTCGAGGACAGCTGGGACCCGACGGGGCAAGCGCGGGCCTCGCGGGCGGGCTGGGCCAGCCCCTCAGGGGGACAGGTCCGTGCGGCCCACGTGGGTCGCCTGTGAGCTTCTGCCAAGGGTGGGGGCCCACGCGGAGGCGATCTGCTCGTTCCTCCCAGGGCCAAGGGGCGACGAGGAGAGCCCTGGCCTCCCCGTGACCCGCACTGCGACCTGGGCCAGACGCGCCACCTTCCCCGGTCGCGGTTTGCTTCTCTTTCAAATGAGGACAGCTCCTCCCTCAGGGGCTGTGGTGACAGGTGAAATGAGAACGCACTGAAGACAGCTCTTGGTCCAAAGCCCCGCACACAGTAGGTGCTGTGTTAATTGGATTAGCGTCTCCTGTTTACAATCTTTTTTTTTTCCTTTATCGTGAGTGGGGCCTTACATTTCCCCCGGGCGTGTTTTGTGCCTCTCCCTGGCCCTAACTTAACCGCGAAGCACTGAGATTCGAGAAAGTTTAGCTGCAGCTGCGCTGCCTTCTGCAGCACCTCCCGGGCGGCGCCGCCTCCGCGAGTGCCCGAGAGCGCCGCGCGGGGCGCCGGCCCTGCCCCAGCCTCCAGGCTCCCGCGCAAGCGTGGGGGTCCCTCTCCTGGCCGGGAGGCAGCGACTGCGGAGTTGAGAACCCTTTGGTTCAACAAGTGCCTAGTGCGGGAGGATGCAGCTCAGCTCGTGGAGTCTGAGAGTCACGGCGTGAAACTGGCGCTTCCCGCACATGCAGATCTCTGGCTCCCGGGGTGTCCTGGCCGCCAAAGGCCACCCCTTTCCTCCTGGCTGACCCCAATTCCACCAGAGGAGGATGTTTGCCAGGACGCTGAGTCCAGCCGCTGGCCTCCGCATTAGTTACTTTTGAAACCTACTAGTCGTAAAATTGAACCGCAGTGAACGAGCACCCAGCTCTTAACCACGACTCACTCTCTGGAGCGTCCTGGCGCCTCGGCGCTGGCAGCAAGGCCAGCTCTGGGGTCGGGTGGCCCTCGGCCAGAGCGAGCGATATTCTTTCCCTTCATCGCCTTGGTGTCTTTCTCTCGGGGAAAAAAAAATCGCCTTTAACCAAGGGAGCCACAGATCTCACCAGTGCAGGAGGCTCTCAAAATGGAACGCCGGCATGGGGTTGGGCTGCGGAGGGGGCGGCATGGGCAGCCTTTGGTATGGATGCGCTTCCCAAGTGTCAGGGGCTACGTGATGGTGTTCCCAGAGAGGCAGGCTGCTTTGCGGGCTTTTAGGAGCTAAGAACAGAAACCTGGTCCAGTTCCTTTGGTTTCCTTCGGCCGGGACTGAAGCCCTGCAATCCCAGCCATGGCAGGCCAGGGGGATGCGATGAGCTCATTTTCTCATTTTTCATCCTGACTTGGTGACAGGGGCACACTTAGAATGCACCCTGTTTTCTGTTTCATCAAATGATTTTATGTCCTACAGGAAAAAAGGGCTTTTGGTGTGAATCCTACTCTTTCCTCATAATCAGATTCCATAATAGTATTTTAAAAAATCAGTCTGGCTTTCTCAGCTCAGAAGACAGACCCAAACCCAGGTTTGTGTTTTGTTTTGTTTTTGTTTTTTTCTAGTTAAAGCCAGCCCTTTGTCTCAAGCAAGCCAGTGTTTTGGTCTTAGATCTATTTCTGTTTCACTTTTGAGAGCGCCTGTAATTACTGAGCTCTTGAGGTTTTACTGGATAATATGGCAAAGGGAAGGCCCGGGGGCCCTGCCTCTCCCTTGCGGTGGGATGTGGTGCCACAGTGCCATGGTGCCACGTTCTAGCCTTGCCTGCTCCCTCTGTGTCCCACTTTTATGCTGTTTTTAAGGTGGAACATAAATGTCAATGTGTGATAACAATTTGGGAGACTTTGTCTTTGGAATCCAATAAATGGAAGGTCCTTTGACCTGTGGAGAAACCAGAACAAGTCAAAACCCCAGAAGAACAGAGATTTGCCCAAACTCCAGCCAATGACCCATTTATTTCCAACAAGCCCTCCTAGAGATAGATTCTAAGTGAAATACAAGAACGTGGACACACTCCTTCCCCTTTCTGGCCACAGGGCTGTGCAGAATTAGAAGTGCAGTCTATGGAAGGACAAGGACTGGACTTCCCTTGGTGCAAACGCCCGAGCCAGGAGCCCCATACTCACCCTAGCACCATTTCACCCTGGAGCTGTTTCCTCCTGTTGAAGCGCCGGTGCTCACACCCCCTACCTTCAGGACTCTGCAAGCACAGTTCCAAGGTCTGCAGCGCGGGTACAGTGCATGCCCTGCTGAGTGTGCGTCAGAGCAGTTGTCTCCCTGTGACACTTATTCTAAGACCCTTTTTGCTACTCGTAAGTGGTAGAGTACCACGCTCACTCGTGAACCAGTGATAATCCAGGGTACTAACAGGGGGCCCCAGAGTTTATTTGGCACCGAAGATTAAGCTACTTGGCAGCTGAATTTTTATCTAGATTGGGGTTAGGTTTGTATTAAAATTTTGCATTCCAGCAAGCCCTAAACCATGCTTGTTCGTTGTGGGATAATGCGTTCAACTGATGAGTTGCCAGGCCAGGATTGATGGGGCATTATGTGTATTCTGCTAGTTTGTCAGCACCTGATGTCGTTGTGCTGAGGGGTGGGAGAGGCATGTTTGGAGTTAGGTTGAGCAGACACTTGTAGATTTTAATCACACTCTACTTTGGGGCTCCTTTCTCTCCTATAGCAGCAGTGGGTTTCTATGTCGTTCTTATGTCCTCACGTAAAGCTGCACATCTGTGAATGTCACGTAGCTCTTCTCCTTTTCCCCTTAGATTGAGTTTCTAATCTGGGAATGACAGAGGGTGGCTGTATATGGAGACAGCAGCATGGGCTTAGGGGCTCTTTTGGTGCCAGTTACCCTATGGAGAAGAGGTTTCTTCAAATCACTTTCTACAAAGACTAAAAAATGGTTGGAATCTAGTGGTGCAGATTGTAATATGACTTCAGGTAATCAATACGGTTTGACAGGTGGAACATTTCTTAGATGCTGATGAGCAGGGCGCAAGTCTCAAGATTTTTTTTTCTTTTAAATCATCTGAAAAGCACAGTAAATCCTTTAAAGAGCCCTACCTTGGCCATGTTGTTTCAAGGAAAATTGAATTTCAGAGGCAAAGCTACACATCGGAGGCATGACGAACTAAAGAAATCCTTCCCACAGACCTCCACTCTCTTCCTGTTGCCACCCTCCTCTGCCAGCAGCAGGGCAGGAAAGATGACTTCTTGGGGCTGTGTGCCTTTACCTTAATAAGCAAGTGCACCCTGAATGCTTCTAATCCCGCAGCTAGGTTGTCTGGGTATTTGGATCTTTTTGGTGCTTGAGGTACTACCCCAGTTGGCAGGAAGCCAGGAGCCCGGGGGTGGAGGTGTCTTAGCCTCACCTGTGGCATGAGACAAGAAGTCTTCTCCAGCAAGGGATGGGTCTCGGACCCTTGGCTAAGAAAACTCAGGATTGTTAAATATGTACTGCATAGATAAGGTTGCTGTGACTCTGAAAAAAGGAAGAAGGCTTTTGGGTGGTGCGTGGTTCTCCTCTCGGAAGTCTTCCCAGATTTCGCCTCAGTACTCTCTTGCCTTAGCTTAAATCTTTCCCTGCTCTGTGTCCCCTTAGGCAAGTGAGGTCTCCCCTCAGGCAGGCACGATATTAAGTGCATCTCTAGAGGACAGTTCCTTCCACCTGCCCAGGTGCACTGGCTGAACTCACCTGTGCCCACATCTGTGCATTGGCAGGTGATATATACACCCGAGCTGTCCCCCTGAGCTGCAGACCCAACACTGGGTGTGGGCTCCCAGCTATTCCACATCAAATAGAGCCGAGGACACATCTCCCTCGCTGAAGCTGTATCTCCTACCTATTACGGTCAACATGTCTCATCTACTCATTTGTTAAAGCTGGAAATCTCTGGAGAGTTTTGGAGCTCTTTGTCTGTCTTCACTTTGCCGTCGAATCGGGTCAGCCCTCTCTGAGGGCTCACACCCACTCTTCCTGCACAGCAGCGCCTTATCTGCCCTTGGCCCAGAGAATGCTTCCAGTTCCTTCACTCCAGCCATGCCGGCAGCACTTCTCGGTTTAAAACGCAGATTTCATCATCCCACTCTCTTCTGCCTCCACAACCCCACCAAACCTTGGTTTGTTCTTTTAACGCAGTAAGTGCTTCTGATACCTACTGTGTGCCTTGGACCAAGCTGGGGTCTGAGAAGGTTGGACCCAGGCATCCTCTCTACCTGTGCAGAGTTTAAGGTCTTGGGCTGGGGGTTGTATGTAGGGGACCTATCAAATAAGACCAGGGAGCTTGAAGCGCTATGGAGGGGACCTCCTACCCCAGTATAGGGGGCTCCCTGGAGAAGCACCCTCTAGGCTGATACCTGAGAGAGTTGGGGGTGCAGGGGAGGGGTTGGAGTTGGGGCTGGATTGTTTGATGCCTTTCTTCTCTCTCACCCAGACTTTCTTATCTGCTAACTTCTACTCATTTTTGTTTTAATTAATAGCTTTACCAAGATAGAATTCATCTCTCATAAAGCGTGCCCATTCTAAGTGTACAGCTTAATGATTTTCAGTAAATTTATAGAGTTCATAGCCATCACCACAATCCAGTTTTGGAACATATCCATCACCCCAGAAAGATCCCTCTTTTGTACAAACTCCCTGTCCCCATCCTCAAGCCCCCAGTCCCCCACAAATTTGCTTTCCGTCTCTGGATTTGCCTTTTCTTTCTACGTTTCTTTCTGTGTTTTTATAGGTTCGGCCCAAGGGCTGTTTCATTAGGGCCTTCCTGGAGTCTTCCAGTTAGAATCGATTTTTCCCCCAGCACCGACGAAGTGAGCTGGGTGCTTGGCCATTCCCCTGCGAGGTGGCGAGCTCTCTTACTGGCCTCTCATGCCTGCACCTGGCACAGCACTGGCACCTACAGAATACCGAAGGTGTGTTGGTCGGACCAGCTGAAGTTGTGTTCCTCACATTCCTTTTGTGTAACTCCTGAGTATCTAGCAGAGGGTTGGGATTTAAATTATAGGGCATGTATTGATGTGTCAGGTGATGTGAGCCCTGCTACATACAGACATTAACTTGTTTCATCAAGAACTTGTGAGGCAAATGGCAAAACAAAAACAAACAAAAAGACAAAACAAAACAAATCTATTTTCTAAGCCAGGCATAGTGGCTCCTGTCTGTAGTTCCAGCTACTAGGGGGTGCTGAGGTGGGAGGATTGCTTGAAATCAGGGATTTGAGCCTGGGCAATATTGTGAGACCCTGCTTCTTAACAAACTTTTTTTTTTTTTGAGATAGGGTCTTGCTCTGTTGCCCAGGCTGGAGTGCAGCGATGTGATCCCAGCTCACTGCAGCCTTGAACTCCTGGGCCCAAGCAATCCCCCTGCCACAGTCTCCAGAGTAGCTAGGACTACAGGTACACACCACCACGCCTACTGACTTTTTAATTTTTTGTGTAGATGAGGTCTTGCTATGTTGCCCAGACTGGTCTTGAGCTCCTGGGCTGAAATGATCCTCCAGCCTTGGCCTCTCAAAGTGCTGGAATTATAAGTGTGAACCACTGTGCCCAGCCCAAGCCATTTTTCTAAAGGAAAAAACTGAGGAGGCCAGAACGAATAAGTAGCCCAAGGGCATCAGCAGAAAGTAGAAGGATCAAGAATTAAACGAGGTCACTTTCTTTTCCGCCCTTGTTTTGGTAGTAATGATATGCCCTTTTATGGCCTTGCCTGGGCTGGTGTTCAGATTTTCCTGTACGAGTCTTGTCATCCCTTCCTAAGCCATGGAAGCTCCTTCTAGGGCATGAGTGCTGTGTTCACACAGTGTTGCCCCAGTACCTACCTAGTCCACAACTGAACAGGTAGAGATGGTTCAAGCAATGTGTGAGTGCAGAGAGGTCTCCTGGCAAATAGAAGGGGCTGGGGGAGGGCGTTGAATGCAGTGGTACTGTGGACTTGGGTGGCTTGGTGCATTTCTGATACAATTCTCTCCTTGGATCATTTTCACTCTTTGAGGAAGAGAGCAGAGGATGAGATGCCATTTGACAGATGCACAAACCAAGACACAAATTATATACCCATTGTACGCCAGGTAGATCACAAATGACTGTTCTCTCCCATGGCTGTAGAGAACTCTCATGGTGGACAGAAACCATGAAAGAAATCATGGTGGAAAGAACCAAGACATTCTTGGATTGGGGTATTAGACCCTCATTTGCAAAATACCTTGGGGGAAAGATCAGGGACACTGGGGTTTGAATTGTAGTCTTTGCTCTGTTGTTTATTGGCTGGTGATGTTCTCTGAATCTGTTTGCTCATGCGCAGAAAGGGGTTCTAGGCTGAGCTCAGATATTGACAGGAACTACAATTCAAACCCAGGTCTAGAGATGGCTACAATTCAAAGCCAGGTCTGCAGATGTGGCAGACTGGATTTGAATTGTAATCTTTGCTCTGTTGTCTATTGGCTGGTGATGTTCTCTGAGTCTGTTTGCTCATGTGCAGAAAGGGGTTCTAGGTGCAGCTCAGACATAGACGGGAATGCAGATGTGTGTACCTAGGTGAGTCTGGCTGGTCACGTGTGGAATAAGTGGTGGTGGCTGCCATTACTCTTTAAACATTTTTGGATCTAGTGCCTCCTCTGCCACTGAGTACAGAATTCCTTTTCAAATTCGGGCTTATGAGGCATGTTTTGATCCAGGCTGTCGTAGCAAGGGATTTGATGCTGGAGTCTGTGACTACTGTGCGTGTGGAGGCTTCCGGAAGGCAGCCAGTGCTGGTTACTGCTTGAAGTTTGGGGAGCTGCCATTTTGGATTGTTCCAGCCTCATGCCTTCTGAGAAGCATCTCTCAGGGTCCCTGATGCACCTATAGAGACCCTGAGCTTGGTGGTGGGGGCTGCACAGAGAGAGCTGCAGGTTGTTCCTCAGGCATAACGAGGCCCGGAGCTGGTGGTCCCCTCCCCCTGTGAGTGTGTGCAGAGTATGGATCGGGTCTGGGAGTGTTCGTGCTGGCAGGCCGGAGGAGGACTCCTGGGCACACTTGCAGAATCGCGGTTCTGTACAGCAGTGTGTATTGACTGCAGTGCTCTTTTTCTCTAGCAGCAAAATGCTCAGCTCTCTGCCTTCTTTCTGTGCATTTAACAGACGTTTCCAGAAAGCAGAATTGATGACAACCCCCACTCCTCCCTTTCACTCCCATCTTTCCTATGTGCTGCCCTGTAATCAATTTTTGGAGAGAAGTGAGAACCTCTCAAAATCGATCACCTATGTTGAAAAAAAAATCATTTTCAACATCATGCAGTTTTCCGTATTTACTGTGTGTGGCTGGAGACACTCCTGGCAGAGTGAGTGTGGGATGTGGGAGGTCCAGAAAAGCCCCCAGCTTCAGGGGCTGAGACAGGGCCGTGGGTGGCAGAACTGGTTGTCCCCCCACCTCCCAATCCTTCGGCAGTGGTTGAGATGTGCTTTATTAGAAACTCTTCAGTCATGCAGTGTGGAGCCCGTGCTGGCGACGCAGCCTGGATGCCTGGCAGGGGCTTAGCCTCCAGGGGTGGGACATGAGATGTGGCTGCCGTGGCTTCTCTGTGTCTTTCTTCCCAGCGAGTAAAGGCAGACACAGGCCTCTGGCAGGTGCTAAGGCCCTGCTTACCTTCATGCTGGAATGTTGGCAGGTACAATTCATTCTTATTTCTTAGGAGGTGCTTTTTTCTGTTCTTTCTGAAGATATCCAGGGATAAAGAATTGCTGCTTTTATGAGCATATGTTCTTGGTGATATACTATTACCTTATCTAAAAACAATATGGCCTGGCTGATTATTCTCAGAGCTCATTGTAAGGTGAAATGTTATGCATTTGAGAATTATTTTCACAGTGTGGGTGGGAGTGGGGGGAGGAGATGTAGAGCCCAGGTAAGGAATTCCAGGTTTTGGGGCCAGGGATCCCCAAGCAGTGGAAAGGGCTCACTGTGGCCCACAGCTCCTTCCCCCTGTGGTTTGTGCTGGGCCAGTTGCTGGCTCCCCAAAACCGTTATCACCATTATCATTATCACTATCATATCCATCACCTCACCATCATTATCACTGTCATCATCACTTTTCTCCATCACCATCATCATCATCATCACTATCATCCCCATCCCCATCATCATCATTACCATCATCATTATCATCCCATTCATCACCATTCATCATCACTGTCATCATCACCATCATCATCACTGTCATCACCATCACCACCACCATCATCACCGTCACCATCATCACTGTTATCATCACCATTCATCATCACTGTCATCATCACCATCATCATCACTGTCATCACCATCACCACCACCACCACCATCATCACCATCACCATCATCACTGTTATCATCACCATTCATCATCACTGTCATCATCATCATCATCACTATCATCCCCACCATCATCACCATCATTGTCACCATTCTCCATCACCATCATCATCATCACTATCATCCCCACCATCATCACCATCACCATCATCATCACTGTCATCATCACCATCCATCATCACTATCATTACCATCACTATCACCATCATCATCACTGTCATCATCATCATCACTATCATCCCCACCATCATCACCATCACCATCATCATCACTGTCATCATCACCATCCATCATCACTATCATTACCATCACTATCACCATCATCATCACCGTCATCATCATCATCACTATCATCCCCACCATCATCACCATCCTCCATCACCATCATCGTCATCACTATCATCCCCACCATCATCACCATCACCATCATCATCACTGTCATCATCACCATCCATCATCACTATCATTACCATCACTATCACCATCATCATCACTGTCATCATCATCATCACTATCATCCCCACCATCATCACCATCACCATCATCATCACTGTCATCATCACCATCCATCATCACTATCATTACCATCACTATCACCATCATCATCACCGTCATCATCATCATCACTATCATCCCCACCATCATCACCATCCTCCATCACCATCATCGTCATCACTATCATCCCCACCATCATCACCATCACCATCATCATCACTGTCATCATCACCATCCATCATCACTATCATTACCATCACTATCACCATCATCATCACTGTCATCATCACCATCCATCATCACTATCATCCTCACCATCATCACCATCACCATCATCATCACCGTCATCATCACCATCCATCATCACTGTCATCACCATCATCACTATCATTACCATCACTATCACCATCATTATCACTGTCATCATCACCTTTCTCCATGACCATCATCATCATCATCATATCATCCCCATCCCCATCATCATCACCATCACCACCATCATTGCTGTCATCACCATTCACCATCACTGTCATCATCACCATTCACCATCACTATCATCACTGTCATTATCACCATCCTCATCACCACCACCACCATCACCATCATCACTGTCATCCCCATCCTCATCATCATCACCATCATTATCATCGTCATCACCATCACCACCATTGCCATCACCATCACCATCACCATCACCATCATTATCACTGTCATCATCACATTTCTCCATCACCATCATCATCATCATCATATCATCCCCATCCCCATCATCATCACCATCACCACCATCATTGCTGTCATCACCATTCACCATCACTGTCATCATCACCATCATCGTCACTATAATCATTATCACCATCATCACCATCACCATCATCATCACTGTCATCATCACCATTCACTGTCACTATCATCACTGTCATTATCACCATCCTCATCACCACCACCACCATCACGATCATCACTGTCATCCCCATCCTCGTCATCACCATCACTATCATCGTCATCATCATCACTGTCACCACCATCACCATCACTGTCACCAACATCATGGTGCTTCTCAGTTTGGGCTGCTTTGGGCCCAAATTGAGTTAGCTGTTCTTTGGGGGTTTTCTACTGTTGGTGTGGTAATTGGGTAGTCAGGACAGGATGAGTATAGGCATAGAGAACCCAAGTGGATGATGGTGGAGTGTGATTCTTCTGAAAGGGTCTCCATGAGAATCACTGATCTAGAAGATTCTGGGAGAATCTCAAGTATTCTTTCAGGCCCAGGAGTAAGCCAGTGTTACCTGCTCTGTGGAGATCTCCTTTGTCCCTCCAGGGAGGACAAATTGTGGCTGGAGCCTGACCTTACTGCTTGTCCACCTCTCCCAGGGTGGTAGGCCACTTTAGGTAGGACCCTGTGGATTTCTCCTTGGTGACCCCTGCATTCTGGGCACAGAGCCTGGAACACAATGTCTGCCCAGATGTGTGACTGAACCACCCCCCAATTCCTTAACTGTAGAATGGCGGCTGCCTTCATTAGAATCTTAACACCTTGCCTGAGGGCTGGCTTTGCAGGTCTGAGTAGCTAGGTCAGGGCACTGCTAGTGTTTTCTATGTTTGTAGTCAATTGGTGAGAGTTTTACGCATTTGTTAAAACTGTGGGACAGTGGTCTGGAAGCCAACAAGGCTTTAGGGTTGGCAGAGTGACTCCCATCCCATCACTGATGTCTGGCTTTGACTTGGCATGGGAGATGTTGCCTCTCCAGATCTCAGTTCTCTTGTTTGACAAATGGGGCTTAGGGTTGAACAGCCTCTAAATCCCCTGTCAGCTCTGCAATTCAGGAAAGATGTTTAAAAATGCTTACTTGCATTGTAGGTACATCCAACATAGAGCAAAGAGAGAATTTTCCTAGCTAAATTGACTGCAAAAAAATGAAATCTCTTGAGCCAGGCATGGTGGCTCACGCCTGTAATCCCAGCACTTTGGGAGGCTGAGGCGGGCAAATTACGAGGTCAGGAGTTCAAGACCAGCCTGGCCAACATGATGAAACCCCATCTCTACTAAAAGTGTAAAAATTAGCTGGGCGTGGTGGCGGGCGCCTGTAATCCCAGCTACTCGGGAGGCTGAGGCAGGAGAATTGCTTCAACCTGGGAGGCAGAGGTTGCAGTGAGCTGAGAGATCTGAGCCACTACACTCCAGCCTGGGTGACAGAGCAAGACTCCATCTCAGGGAAAAAAAAAAGAATCCTCTTACAGTATGCAGGCATCTTAGCAACTGCCATCTTAAGAGGCAGCATTATGATTCAGAAGAAACCGATAACATTGAGGAATACATCTGCGGAGCACAGATGAGGAGAGATTGGTGTGGGGGTAGCGGGGGGGCAGGAAGATATTAAGGTTGGAAGTCAGGGAGGTGAGCTCTGTGGGTTGGTTTCATGTACCCAGCTCACCATTCAACCTTTCCTGTTAACTTCCTATATTAAAGAGGCTGAGATTAAGAAGACAGGGACTCGTGGCATAAGGGCGAGACAGACATAGAGGTGAGTGACCGCAGTGGGATATTCACTGTGGGATCATTGAAGGTTGACAGTCAGCTAGGTTCTTAGGCTGTGGATCGGGGGCCTTATTTAGAAGCTGTTTACTGTTCCCTTAAGAGGATGCTCTAGCAAGAAAGGCCACTGCTAGGGTTGTTGCTTTCCTCATTATAATGATGTCTTTATGTTCTTCTTAGGAGGTGGTAGTACTGATTATTTAAGAAACCGGTCAGCCAAACTTCTTAACTAATTGTGAATTAGAGAAAACTCAGAAGTAGGGAGTATTATAGAGACAAGTAATTGTATTATTTTCAGACGAAAGTATATGTAGTAATGTAAACTACTGACCAGATTTTGCTTCAAATTGGTTTTTTTAAATGAAGTGCTAAGAATTATTTGAAATTAGCACATTAGCGGTAGTAGGATAGTAGATATTAGATAGATTAGATTAGGATAGTAGGTAGTAGATAGTAGGTATAAAGAGACTGAAAATTAGCTGTTTAAACATTTCTCCCAAACGTGGGGCTAGGAAGCAAGATAAAGAATTATGCAGGCCAGGCATGGTGGCTCAAGCCTGTAATCCTAGCACTTTGGGAGGCCGAGGCAGGTGGATCATGAGGTCAGGAGATCGAGACCATCATGGCTAACACGGTGAAACCCCGTCTCTGCTAAAAATACAAAAAAAATTAGCCGGGTATGGTGGCAGGTGCCTGTAGTCCCAGCTACATGGGAGGCTGAGGCAGGAGAATGGCGTGAACCCGGGAGGCGGAGCTTGCAGTGAGCCGAGATCACGCCACTGCACTCCAGCCTGGGTGACAGAGCGAGGCTCCGTCTCAAAAAAAAAAAAAAAAAAAAAAAAAAAATTATGCAGACAGTTTCATTTCATTTATGTCTGGAGGGGGAAGAAAGTCAGAGAAAATAGATGGGAAGGAAATATATCCAAATGTTAACAGTGGTTGTATTCCAGGGGATCATTGGTCTTTCTTGCTTTTTCATGTTTTGCCACATTCTAAATTTTCACCAGTGGGCATTTATTATTTTTGCAATTAGACAGAAAACAGCCTCCAGGAGGAACTCCAAATACCCATCCTTTGTTTACCCTCTTAATTTGCTTAGCAAACTTTCTTGTTACGATCAGACTGGCTGGAATCCATAATTTCCATACTTGTGATTATTTAAATTAGTGGAAATTTATCATAATCCCTTATTAAAATTTGTTCGCTGCACTGAAATTCAACACTGAGCAAATCTGTTACCTAGGACATAAAGAAAAACATTCAGTCTGCGTGCGGTGGCTCATGCCTGTAATCCCAGCGCTTTGGGAGGCTGAGGCAGGCGGATCACCTGAGGTCAGGAGGTTGAGACCAGCCTGGCCAACATGGTGAAACCCCATCTCTACTAAAAATACAAATATTAGCTGCGCATGGTGGCTCATGCCTGTAGTGCCAGCTACTCGGGAGGCTGACACACGAGAATTGCTTGAACCCAGGAGGTGGAGGTTGCAGTGACCTGAGATCAGGCCACTGCACTGCAGCCTGGGCAACAGAGTGAGACTTGCTCTCAAAACAACAACAACATCCAGAGTCTTCCAGGAAATTCACCATTTCACTGTGGCATAGTGTAGAGTTTGTTTATTATCTAGAATATGGTTTTTCTTTTTTGTATTCTTGAACTTGGGCGTTCACTTCGTTTGTTGACCTGGAAGGAGCCATCTCGGCGCTTGCTGTTTGAACATTGGGTATTTTAATGAAGTGGTTTGATGTCCTGATACCACCAGCCCCTGCTGTTGCTTTTCATGGCCCTTACTTTTCCAGGAATAATCTCCTTACTGTTTGTCATTCTAATATGTTTCAGCTCCCTTTTTGAAAATAACTTTTTCTGCTCCCCTTCCCTGCCCATTCTTCATGACCCCCAGAGAATGGGCCTGCTCATCTCCAGCCTCTGTGAATTGGAAGACTCCTGGCGATGACCCTTCCTTCTCTCCATGACTCAGATGGTTGACGTGGGTTAACCGTATTTCTTTGCTGGCTGGTAAGCAGGGCCACCTCAGCCCTTGTGAGGGCCATGCCTGACTTTCAATGGCTTCCCTCCAAAGGCTTCTTAGGCCGTTACTCCCCATCGTTTTTCAGAGGTTTAATCTGTCTGAGTCCAGGATATTGAGTCAGCAGTGGAAAGTTATGAAGATGAGGCCAGCCATCAGAAAAATTGGCTAATATGAAAGATTAATTTCAGGGTGAACAAAGGAGAGGGATGCTGGGGCCTGGCTGCCTCCCCAGGCAAATCACATCACTGTAAAATCCGAGAAACCAGAGGTTGCCTTCGCTACTCACTGAGTGGCTGCTTGCTGTTTCTTGGATTAGATATTGAAAGAATCCCATCTTTATAGTCTACTGTTCGTATTTATGGTCTGGAGAAGAAAATGTAATTTTCAGCAAAATTCTATCACGTCTGGTAAATAATTTCAGGATCTTTACCTATGATACCACGTTAAAAAAAATTAGTATGGCTTCAGCATTCAGAAATTGTTCTTTTCAAACTCTGGGCCCTCGGGTTATTACAAGATTTAACACGGAGGCAGGAAGGCTGCTCGCCTATCACTGGAGACAAGTAGGTTGCTATGGAGACCAGGTGTGTCCCTGCAGTTTCCTGGGTATCCCAGTTGTCCTGGAAAAGAAATCAGCTCACTTTATGTGATATTTCTGCAATAGTGTGTGTGAATTAAATTTTTCTAAACACAGATCAGATGTTTTCGTTGACTCAGAGTGTGATTTCTGACATAATTTTGTCCTCGGTTTTGTTTTGCTTAATTATGAATCCTACATAACCCTACCTTTTCCTATCAGAAACACTTCCATGCATCAAGACCCCCTATCCAGAACAGCAACAACAACTTCACCAACAAAACCTCTTAAAGTTAGAGATGCCTGCTTTGGTGTGAATGATGATTACCCCTTAAAATAATTCAACAATTTTTTTTTTTTTTTTGAGACAGGGTATCAGTCTGCCTCCCAGGCTGGAGTGCAGTGGCGTGATCTCGGTTCACTACATCCTCTGCCTCCTGGGTTCGAGCAATTCTCCTGCCTCAACCTCCCGAGTGGCTGGGAGTACAGGGATGCACCACCATGCCCGGCTAATTTTTGTATTTTTAGCAGAGATGGGGTTTCACCAGGTTGGCTAGGCTGGTCTCAAACACCTGACCTCAGATGATCCACTCACCTTGGCTTCCCAAATTGCTGGGATTACAGGTGTGAACCACCATGCTCAGCCTCAACAATTATTATATATGGTTTGCCAGATCCTGGCCTGGGCACTGGGGATGCAATATAGAGCAAGACCATTGGAGGCCCTGCCCTGGCAGAGCTTGTATTAGGGTCGTGATCCTAGACCACGAGAAGCCCACGAGGGGGCCCTGGGCTGACCCATTCCTGGCTCACATTCACCGTCAGCCACAGCTAAGCCTCGGGGCCTGGAACCTCTCTTGTTGTCCCCGTGGGACGAGTGGGCACATGCCTCGTTGGATGGACGATAACATCGTCTGTTTTGTTTGATGCGTTATTATTCAGAGGCATTTTTCAGAATGGAGAACTGCCTTATCAGTCTGCTTCTGATAATTTTATACATGAAAAAAATCCTATTTGTGCATATTCTTGGGTCTCTCCCCATTTCTAAAGGCAGTCAACTTGATGGTTGACTGTAAAAAGTTCTTTGCACTTCCTAGGACTTGTCAAATATTGACAAGTCTTTCTCCTTTCATCTAGTTCAGCACCAGCGTCCTCAAACTCACTGAAACAGAGCATCCCACAATGGCAGCCATTGTAGGCCCC
Source organism: Symphalangus syndactylus (assembly GCF_028878055.3). NCBI lineage: Eukaryota > Metazoa > Chordata > Mammalia > Primates > Hylobatidae > Symphalangus > Symphalangus syndactylus. The sequence goes on along the minus strand of NC_072440.2, from coordinate 101,999,414 downwards.
AGTTGGGTATCCTACTCCCCCACCCCTGCCCCAGACTCCCCCAGCCCCGGCTCGCACCTGCAGAAGTTATGTCTTTGCAGTTATTTCAGAAGCAAAAGGCGGCCACTCTTTTTCTCCCTTCTGTGGGTTTGTGGTCAGCAAGGGTCTACTGCAGTCCCGGTGCTGGACAGCCTGTTTTGCCCATGCTTGTTAACTGATGGGGTCCTCAAGTGGCCTTGTGACAGGCCTGAAAGCTGCGCATGGGTGTGGATAGAATTGATGACAGCGCTGGACGTTGGCAATGTGGAGAAAGTGACAGACCCCAGCCTCCATGTGCAGCCGGTGGTTGGCCGGGTGGACTCGGTTTTCTAGTGGCAAAGGATGCTGTGATCTGAATGAGAAAACAAACCTCAGGCCCCAAGTGCCACTGGCTTACAGACTTGAGAGGAGATGCTTGCAACTCCATTTGGGAGGCTAAGGGCAGCCAAGAGCTGCTCTCTTGAGGCTGACCCACTCACTTGCAGTGTAATGGGTAGTGAACAGACCGTCCATTTTAAAGGAAAATAAGTGCCTCCCTATGGACTCTGTTCCTATCCTGCTACCCTCCCTGAAGCTTGAACGGCACCCACCTATGCCTTCTCCATGCCAGCCCTTGGGTCTGCCGGGACCACTGCCATGCTTTTGATGGACATGGCCTTGTAGCGTCTATATCCTCATCTGTGAAATGGGAATTCCACAGCCTCCCTTTCGCAGGCTGCTTGTAATAGTTGCCATTAAACCTCTTCTAAACTCTAAAGTGCTGTATCAATGTAAGGACCATCATCAACATCATTGTCCTCATCGTGAGTCTTTCCATATTCACCTCCTGCTGCCCCGGCACGGGAGTGTCTGAAACTGCAGGTTTCCTTGGGTTCCTGGGGCTTCCCTTGTGGAAATTTGAGTTCTGAGCCTTCTGCACTTTTCCATCCCCCGGTCTGGAGTCAACCTGTATTTTTCGTTTTCCCTCTGCAAGATGTCAGCCCACAGGAGAGGCCTGGAGGCTTGCAGGGGAAATGGGACCATGTCTGCAGCAAGCCCCCGTGCCTGTGGGAGCATGCAGCCTCCTCCGTCTTTTTGCCTGCCAGGCAGGGGAGTAATTTGCCGTTATGTACCGGGCAGCCTGGGAGCTGGACTCTCAGATGAAAAATGCTTGTTCAAGCACAGGCAGCCAGGCATGGCTCAAATCAGAGCATCAATTTAGCAAGCAGCTCCGCTCAAGCAGCCAGCTGTGTGATCACCTTTTCAGGGGATGGTGGGCTGATGGGCATGTGGGGTGGGGTGGGCAGACTAATACAGGGACCCTGTGTTTGGGAGCCTCTGTTTAAGCAGAGACTGAGCCTGGAGAGAGAATCCCTGGGTAGGGAAAGGTGCTCTCACATTAGTGGGTTCCACCTGGCCCCTTGGTGGAGCTCCCATTCATTCATTCATTCACTCACTCATTCACTCATTCATTCACATCGTGTCTACTATGTGCCAGTCTCTGTGGTAAGAGAGTGATCCAAGCAGAAGGTCTGAAATCCTCAGGGATTCGTTTCCCATCCGACTTACGCCTTGCCAAGTGGAGTAGGTCCTGGGCTGCAGGGGATGGACTCCTTGCTGCAGGTCTGGGTCTTCAATTAAGGGAGAAGGACAATGCCCATCTTCTTCTCGGTGCTGTCATTTGAGGAGAGGAGCATTTGCTTTCTGCCAACCTGCCTGCCTGGGAGGCCCTCTTGCTCCTGCAGCCCCCCGAGTCCCATTTGCAGCTCCCAGTCTTGCTTGGAATTGCCTCCTCCAAGAAGCCTCCTGGGCTAGCTCAGGCACCCTGTGGAGGCACTGCTGGGCCACTGATGCCTGGGCTCCTGTGGCCTGGCTGTCTGCAGGGCTTCAGTCCTGGCCTTTCACTTCCCAGACATGAGTCTTATCTTTCCACTTGGTTGGGGCCTCCCCACGGACATGGAGTGATATGGTTTGGATTTGTGTCCCCACCCAAATCTCATGTCGAATTGTAATCTCCAGTGTTGGAGGAGGAGCCTGGTCGGGGGTGATTGGATCCTGGGGGCAGAGTTCCCCCTTGCTGTTCTCATGATAGTGAGTGAGTTCTCACGAGATCTGGTTGTTTGAAAGTGTGAAGCACCTCCCCCTGCTCTCCCTTCTGCTCCAGCCGTGTAGGATGTGTTTGCTGTCCCTTCTGCCATGATTGTAAGTTTCCTGAGGCCTCCCCAGCCATGCTTCCTGTGCAGCCTGTGGAACTGTGAGCCAATTAAACCTCTTTTCTTTATAAATTAACCAGTCTCAGGTAGTTCTTTATAGCAGTGCGAGAACGGACAGGGACTGTGTGTTTGGGAGCCTCTGTTTAAGCAGAGACCGGGCCTGGAGAGAGAATCCCTGGGGAGGGAAAGGTGCTCTCACATCAGTGGGCTCCACCTGGCACCTTGGTGGAGCTTCCATTCATTCATTCATTCACTCACGCATTCATCCACATAGTACCCAGTGTATGTGCCAGTCTCTGTGCTAAGAGAATGATCTAGGCAGAAGACCTGCCCTCTCAGGGCTTCTGTTTCTAGCTGGGAGCAACAACAGTAAACTAAATAAGTAGATTATGTTGTATAATATAGTAATACTTAGAAGGTGATGAGACTGTGGGAAACAATACATTAGTGAAGAGGGTGAGGGTATTGGATGGAGGAGGGTGAGCGTATTAGGCCGTTCTCACATTGTTATAAAGAAATACCTGAGACAGGGTCATTTATAAAGAAAAGAGGTTTAATTGTCTCACGGTTCTTCAGGCTATACAGGAAGCATGGTGCTGGCATCTGCTCAACTTCTAGGGTGGCCTTGAGAAGCTACAATCATGGCGGAAGGTGACGGGGGAGCAGGCACGTCACATGGGGAAAGCAGAAGCAAGAGAGAGAACAATGCGAGGTGCCACACACTTCTAAACAACCAGATCTTGTGAGAACTCACTGTCTCGAGGACAGAACCAAGGGGATGGTGAGAAACCATTCATGAGAAATCCACCCACATGATCCAATTGTCTCCCACCAGGCCTCACCCCCAACACTAGGGATTACAATTCAACATAAGATTTGGGTGAGACATCCAAGCCATATCAGTGAGAGATGCAATTTTTTTTTTTCAGGGGAAAGTGTTGTTGTTGTTTTAATAAGATATAATTTACATAACATATACCATGAAAGTCACCATTTAAAAATGTACAATTCAGTTGCTTTTAGTATACTGGCAAAGTTGAGCACCAGTAGCTACTAATTTCAGAACATTTTCATCACCCCAGAAAAAAATCTCATAGCCATTAGCAGTCACTCCTCAATCTCCTTATGCCCTAGGCCCTGGAAACCAATAATTTACTTTTGGTGTCTCTGGATTTGCCACTTCTGGACATTTTATATCAAGGAAATCATGCAATATGAGGCCTTTTGCATCTGGCTTCCTTTACCAAGCACAGTGTTTTCATGCACTGCCGATGCTGCGTGTGTATCCGTACTGCATGCCTGTAGATGGCCGAATAATATTGCAATGTATGGATAGACCACATTTTGTTTATCCATTCCTCTATTGATGAACATTCGGGCTGTTTTCACTTTTGGCTATTCTGAACAATGCTATGAGGAAGAAGTTTTTTTTGTACAAGCATACAAGTTTTTTTGTGGACATATGTTTTCATTTCTCTTAGGCAAAGAGAGAGACGCAACTTTACTGTTTATTTATTTTATTTTTTATTTTTTTAGAGACAAGGTCTTGCTCTGTTGCCCAGGCTGAAGTGCAGTGGCGCCATTATAGCTCACTGTAGGCTGCAACTCTAGGGATTACATGTTCCTCCTGCCTCAGCCTCTCGAGTTGCTGGGACTACAGGCATACCTCATCATTCCTGGATAATTTTTAAATGTTTAGTAGAGATGAGTTCTCACTAGATTGCCCAAATTGGTCTTGAGCTCCTGGGCTCAAGTGATCCTCCCACCTTAGCCTTATAAAGTGCTGGGATTAGAGGCGTGAACCACTGTGCCCAACCACAGTTTTAAATAGGGTGGTCAGAGAAGGCCTCATGCGAAGGTGACATCTGAGCAACGACTTGAAGAAAATAAGGGCAGAAGCCACATGAAAACCCCAGGAGGACAGCAGGTGCAAGGGAACAGCACGTGCAAGGTTGCCTCCACCAAGAGGCTGGAAAATGAAAGGCTTGACTTCACCAGCTGCCTCCCAACCAGGGGGGCCCAGTGAGTTTAGGCCTCACTGGCCCTTTCTGGCTGGGGGGCAGCCTGCTGGGAGGAGCTTCCCTTTCTGAATAAAGAGTCAAAGTTCCAAGACGGAAGATTTTTGACCCATGCATCTTCTTCCTGCCTGGAAAGCAGATGTGATTCCTGGAGATGGGGCAGCTGTTCTGTGGCCATGAGGTTGAAATCCATGTGCTAAAGACAGTAGAGGAGAAAAAGACTGGGACCTTGATGGCATTCTTGAGCTACTGCCTGAACCTTGGATCTCCTGCACCTGAACTTTGTTCTGTGACACAAAGAAGACCCTTTCTTTTCTAAGCCACTCTTATCTAAGCCACTGCTTGTCACGTTTTATGTTGTTTGCAGCCAAATGCATTCCTCATTGATGGAATGTCCAACATTGTCCCCAAGTCCCCCAGATAGAGCCCTGGCTGCTCAGACAGCAGGCAAGCCTGGGAGACACGCTGGCCCCTTCTGCTTTCCTGTCCCTCCATCATGTTAAGCTGGTGTCTCAGTTGGGCATCAGGATTCAGATATCCCAGGCTGACCCTGAGGTCCACCATGACTGTGCTGCAGCCACCACCACTGACCGCTTCATGGCGTGTTTCCAGCACAACTCCCTGACCTGGCTCCCCCAGTTCCCCAGACGCATTCCCCACGGAGTCCCAGCATATCTGCATGGGGTCACGGTGCTCTATGCTCTCAACCGTTGCTTGCAGGTTCCCATCCAGCCTCTCAAGCTGGCTGCTTCCCTTTCTCAGTTGTCCCCTGTGCCCCTTGTACCCTAACTTTAGTGTTAGAGCACCTTTCAGGGGGAATGGCGTAAAAAAGCCTTTCTTTCCAGTAGACAGAGTACCCTGGCCAGCAGTGGCCAAACACATTCCCATTCAGCTTTGTTTCATGCTGGGTCTGGCCCCAGGCCTGCACCTGGCTCTGGCAGTAGGTGCACGTTAGGTGGGATTGCTGAAGACGGTGGGCGGCTGAGGCAGTTGCAGGTGTCAGCCCCAGATGAGGCTCCCCAACCTGTACCCTTTACCCTGGAGCTGGCCCCATCTCTCACAGCCCAGTGGTGTACTACCTTAGGTAAGCACCAACCACGCCTCACTCTAACGAAAATAATAAAAGCTCAAATGACCAGCACTGTCCTACTGCTTTATACGCATGATCTCAGGTAATGAGAATTAGCCCACATCCATTCATTCCACAAATATTTATGGAGTGCCTACTGTATGCCAGGGATTCTTCCAGGCACTGGGGAGACATTTAAAAAACAACAACAACAACAACAACAACAACAACAAAAATCCGTGTCCTGTCGGAACTTCCATATACACTTCCACTGGCTACTTCGTGGAAACATCTGGAACATCTCATTTTTCTAGTCTTCCCATTTTTAAATGTGGCACAAGAACATAGTCTAAAGGATGTACTTCACCATGCAAAAGCTCTTGTCATTTCAGAAAAAGAAGGAGAATTAAGTAAAATGTACTTCAAGAAAGTCAGTTAAGAATTTTTCCAGTTAATGAAAATTTAAAATGATTGGCTTTCATCTTGCTGTTTTCCAGGGTCCCACTATTAAGAACTCACTCATCCTGTTGTTATTAAGGGTGAAACCCAGATATTTCCTTATGTAAAAGCCAATTAAAATAAATTAAGTGCAAATACTGTTTCGTTGTCATGTTAGTTTTGAGAACTGGATCAATCAGAGGTTGTGGAAATGCCAAAGTTGTTAAGGCTGTGGTTACCATGACAACAGCTCTAGTGTGTAAGTGGTCTGTTATTTGGGAATTCTTCCTTAGGTCAGGCTAACAGTGATTTCATTTCTCAGGGAAGGGGACGGAGCTCTCTGGAGTCAGGTCTGGGGCCAGGAGACCTGGTGAGCAACAACTGGGGTTCAGCCAGAACTACCAGTTTTGTGACCTTGGGAGACAGTCCCTTCCCCTTTTGCCTCAGTTTCCTCGCTTTGGGGATAGCCATTGCACAGCTGTGAGTATATTGTGGCCATTCAGCACTTTTCAAAAGTTGCTGCACTTCTCAAAAATTTTGGGGATTCCATGGGCTGGGCGCGGTGGCTCACGCTTGTAATCCCGGCACTTTGGGAGGCCAAGGCGGGCGGATCACGAGGTCGGGAGATCAAGACCACGGTGAAACCCCGTCTCTACTAAAAATACAAAAAAATTAGCCGGGCGTGGTGGCGGGCGCCTGTAGTCCCAGCTACTCGGAGAGGCTGAGGCAGGAGAATGGCGTGAACCCGGGAGGCGGAGCTTGCAGTGAGCCGAGATTGCGCCACTGCACTCCAGCCTGGGCGACAGAGTGAGACTCGTCTCAAAAAAAAAAAAAAAAATTGGGGGGATTCCTGATTTGCCGGCTGGTTTTCAGCCTATGTTTTGGGGAAATGCAAACGATAGGAAACCACCCCTGGTCCTGCCTTGCCGGTTCTAGCAGACCTTTGGTGAAACTGGGAGTTCTTGGGTCATCTTGGCTAGTGGCTAGTGAATATCTGTTGGGGAAGAGGGTGTTTGCTTTGCTTTGTCTTGGGGGTAGGGTTGTTGGTTTTTACATTTTGTTTGCGATATTGGGTTTGCTGGTTTTTGTGTGTGTGTTTGTTTTTTTTTTTTTTTGAGTCAGAGTCTCGCTCTGTCACCCAGGCTGGAGTGCAGTAGCGTGGTCTTGGCTCACTGCAATCTCCACCTTCCAGGTTCAAGTGATTCTCCTGCTTCAGCCTCCCGAGTAGCTGGGATTACAGGCCTGCACCACCACGCCCAGCAATTTTTTTTTTTTTTTGTATTTTTAGTAGAGACAGGGTTTCACCATGTTGGCCAGGCTGGGTTGAACTCCTGACCTCAAGTGATCCACCCGCCTTGGCCTCCTAAAGTGTTGGGATTACAGGCGTGAGCCATTGTGGCCAGCTGGGTTGCTGTTTTAGCTGATTTTTTATTTTAGAGAGAGGGTCTCGCTCTGTTGCCCAGGCTGGAGCACACTGGTGCCGTCATAGCTC